>NC_041735.1:43790056-44123491 GCF_004115215.2 Ornithorhynchus anatinus
CTGACTACATTCAAATAATAACGTTGGTATTTGTTAAGCGCTTGCTATGTGCGGAGCACTGTTCTAGGCGCTGGGGTAGATACAGGGTAGTCAGGTGGTCCCACGTGAAGCTCACAGTTAATCCCCATTTTACAGATGAGGTAACTGAGGCACAGAGAAGTGAAGCGACTTGCCCGCAGTCACACAGCTGACGAGTGGTAGAGCCGGGATTCGAACTCACGACCTCTGACTCCCAAGTCCGGGCTCTTTCCACTGAGCCACGCTGCTTCTCTATTGTCTTGCTTGTCATCTTTCTTGCCTTTGCTACTTTGGCAGGCCCATGCCTCAGAACCATATAGGAAATTGGGCACCGTAAGAACACTGGCATCTTTATTTTAATGCCACTGGGTCAGCCCGAGTTTTTTACTTTGCCTGTCTGGGTCTTGCTCAGCAGTGTACTGAGTAGGAAACACAACTTAATTCCAGGATTCAGTCCTTCGTATCCAGTGAGATCCTGGGTGGTTGATAGGCCTTGCCAGGTATAGTTTACCCTCAGGACGTGAGTGACTTTGCATGATTTCATTGTCAAATTTATAAATAAATATACAGCGATTTCTATGACAATTTGTGGGCTTTGCTATTTATTTACAGGTACTCTCTAGTGAGCTAGAGTGATTACTGTGGGGTCAAACTATGATATTTCACTTGTGGCGTGGAATTTCTAAACTTGAAAGTTAACTGGCAAATTGCTGAGTTCTGGAAAAATTCATATTGACTTTATGATGAATGGTTAACCTTAAAGAGGTTTCGTAGAGCAGAATATTCCTTATTCGAGGGCTTGTTCTTACAGCCCTTATACAGGCAAATGCTCACTGAAATCGATGCCCGTCACAAACGAGAACACCTGTATATTGCCTTCTCCTTCTTAACACTGCCGGTACTGTTCTACATAAACTGTGCATTTAGTGCAGTGTGAGAAGCTTTTGAAGTGTATCTTCCACCTTGCAATTTTTGCATAAATTTCAAGAAATCCCCCTGGGCTCAACGTTCCCCAGAATGAATGTTCCAAGGAGTACAGAGGAGTGTGTGGGTGTCATGTGTTGGTTGCCTTTAAAGTTGTGCAACCATGCATTCGGTAATTCCCTTAGCACTAGTCTCTCGGGCTTTCATCCTCATCAGGAACATTTGCAGCATGGACTGAACACTTTTGTAGAAAAATGATCCAGACAGCAGAGTGAAGTATGGACTGGAGCGACAGATATTGTGAGCTCGTTATGGGCAGGGAATGTGTCTACCAACTCGCCTTATTTTGTCCTCCCCCAAGTGCTTAGGACAGTGTTCTGCACACGTTAAGCACTCAGTAAATATAACTGATTGCAGTACGGCGGTCAGCAAGGAGCCTCAGACGGTAATCAAGGCAGAATAGGATAAGTGCTTGGATTAAGGTGGAAACAGTTTGGGTGGAGAGGAAAGGGTGGATTTTAGTGATGTTGTGAAGGTTGCACTGACAGGATTTAGTGAGAGATTGAATACGTGTGTTGAGTGAGAGAGATGAGTCGAGGGTAACGCCAAGGTTATGGTTACAAATCAGATCCTCGATGTGGTAGTGGGTTTGTTTCATACTGGGCTTGTCTCTGTTTCTTCCTCTGCCTCCATAACTCCTGATCTTCCTGAATTTTGATTCAGAAGCACCAACCCCTTTCCAATTTCTTTCTGTTAACTTGTCTTTTTTCTCCCAATGCTCCACAGCTCTGTCTCATTATTTGAGACATGTTAACTACACAAAGAACCCAACAACCTGAGCCTGATAGCACTAGTTAAGGCCGCTTGGACAGTGGGAGTACTGGGGACTATGCAAAAGTGATCACTTTTTTTTTTTTAATGGTATCTGTTATATGCATACTATGTGCCAGCTGCTGGACTAAGCCTTGGGCTAGACTCGAGTTAATTAGGTTGGAACACAGTCCCTGCCCCATTTTCCAGATGAGGTAACTGAGGCACAGAGAAGTTAACAGCAGTCAAGTGGCGTAGCTCGGATGAAAATCCAGGTCCTCTAACTCCCAGGCCTGCGTTCTTTCCACTAGAACACGCTACTGCTCCCTTGGCCCCTTGTGCGTGGCACCCATACCATGTTTTCATATGTTTTCGCGTGTAGTATCAGATATGTACTGTTGAAACCTATTTCAGATAAAGGTTTTCTATATATAACTTTTCTTGTCAGACTACATATCATTATTATTACCTACACTTCAGTGTTTAATTTGTACCCAGGCTTTTGGGGGCTTAAACCTGCTGCCGCCAAAATGGGGGATTTGGCACTTCTGGTCTTGCCATTTGTTATGATTGTTCAATAAAATCTCTATTTTAGATTTTTACTATCTCTGTACATTGGGCATTCAAATAAACTTGTGACGTTAGCGTGTAGTCGTGCAATTGTCCTTAGTAGGAGAGACAATAATGCTGTCATATGTTCAAAAATAAGGCACCTTTTTAATGTAAAATTGTACTGTAATATAAAAGTCCAAGAATCTATTTCATTATAAGTAGTGTGGCTGGGAGAAGCAGTGTGGTTTAGTGGAAAGAACATGGGCTCGGGAGTCAGAGGATGTGGGTTCTAATCCAGTCCATCACTTGTCTGCTGGGTGACCTTGGGCAGGCCACTTAGCTTCTCTGTGCCTCAGTTAACTCATCTGTAAAATGGGGATTAAGACAGTGAACCCCATATGGGACAACCCGATTACCTTGTATCTACCCCAGCACTTAGAACAGTGCTTGACACATAGTAAACGCTTAACAAATTCCATCATTATTATTATAAATTAAGCATGGATCATGCTCTTCATGTAAGTGATTTGCTCTGCATTTCAGCTTGAGTATTTTATCCATAAAGGGAACTTAAAATCTTGCTCTGAGCCCTAAAACAATTCTATCGATCACTAGGAAAATCTACCATTTCTTGAAAGGTAGTCTAATGTTATTTAAGTACAGAAAACATACACATGACTTGGGATAATCTTCATTACAAGCCAACATGTAAGTTATTCCTTTATAAAAGTAATTTTAAATGATACTTAGGTAAGAATTTCATAAAAGTTCATTCCATAATAAACTGTAACTGCTAATAATAAATAGCCAGTTGTGTTGCAAGTTTACAGATCAAGTTAACTGTGCTCTTTGATCAAGTGAATCCAAGTTGCTATGTTACTGAATGTTTACATTACCATTCATTCATTCATTCATCCATTCATTCATTCAATTGTATTTATTGAGGTTTGTTGTGTGCAAAGCACTGTAATAAGTGCTTGGGAGCGTACAATAAAATAACAAAAAGACACATTCCTGCCCACAGTGAGCTCACAGTCTAGAAGGGAAGTCAGACATTAATATAAAAAGCTTAATTAATTAATTAAATGGCCTGCTCCATTTCATTCAAAAAGGAAAGAAATCAATATAGCCCAAAGTCTCTAACTTACAGTATGATAGTAAACCAAGGCTTACCCACCCCTCCCCAATTCTAAAGTTTAGAGATCATAGGAAAATCCCAAGTGCAAAGACCATTTCAAATCATAGACCTAGAAAGGGTCTAAAGCAGCAAAGTAGTCCAGCCCTCTGCCTCCTGGTAGTGACCATTTCCTGCCTCCTCTGGCAACTTAATATTTAAAATCTTCATGGTTGGAGATCCACAACGTTCCTGGGTAGCTGTTTCTATAATTAGTCCTCCCTAAAGTCAGGAAGTTCTTGCTTTTGTTTAACCAAACTCATTCCAGTGGCAATTTAAACCTATGCCCCATTGCTTGTTTATTTGCCATTAAAACAAAGTATTTCCTTTTGAATTACAGTTATCTAAGTAGGAAAAGAAAAACATAAGGAGGGTAATAACATTTAGGAAGTGCTCACTGGGTGCAGAGCACTGTACTAAGCACTTGGGACAGTACAACACAACAGAGTTGGTAGATATATCCCTGCTCACAAGGAACTTACAGTTTACATGCAGTGATTAACTTCACCGTTTGCATCTCGGGATAACAGACATCTTAGTCTCTTGAAGGAAGCTATAAACTTTTTAAATTAGTACTGAATTTTGTATTCTTAAACTGAAATCTTTAGAGTTTTGGAATACCTCCATATTAATGGTTTGGGAAAAGTACTTGAAAGTTTCAAAAAGCTAGGAGGGTTATTACCTGTGCTATTTCAATTACCATTTAGAGTAGCCCAGAACTGTAGTAATACCCTAGTCCTACTAAGTTCACTATCTGAGTAAAATGTTTTCTCACCAGTGAATGTTCTCTAGAACCATAAAATGTGAAGCATTGAGATTTTGGGTGGTAAGGGACTACATGGATCAGGTATGGATATTTTAAGAGACTCTAAGAAGTTCAGATTAGAAATATGATGAGCTCCCGTAAGGCCTCCCATCTTACCCTGTCTCTCCAGAAACACTGATTGAATTTGGCAGACTCTGAAACATTTTCCTAAAATACCACCTGCATATGGCTCGTGGACTCTCACAAAGCTCTTAGATAGGATACAAAGTTGAAATGAAAATCAATTTTCTTCAGAGAATGAAGATGACCTGGTGTTGTTTGTTAGCATCTGGAGTGTTGCAGTGGTGGGGTTTCTATTTGTGTTGAAGAAGACTTAGCCTCTTATCAAATTGTTGAAGTTGAGTCCATTTTAAATCAGTACAGTCTTTATAAGTTTCCTGCGTATATTTTTCCTTCTAGGAAGCCTGCCTTGATTTGCATCTATTTCAGTGATTTCCTAGAGATAAATCTTTGGAGATCTTTATGAGTTCAGGACATTTGCCTCCAGGATGGGACATATTTTAATTTCAAAATGGCTAAAGGATTTCAAGAATGTCTTTATTTCTATCCCTTTGCTGCTTCATGTAATTTCAAAAGTTCCACTGTTCATTTGGGGCTCATATGGAGGGCCAGTCTCTATTATTCCATTTCAGAAAACATTTAGCTGGGGTTCTGCCATTGATGTTACTTCTCAATAACATCAGTATAATTCAAAAGACTCCTCTCCATTTTTGGATAACCATTCCTAGTGTCTGCTTAGTGGATACAAGAGCGGTCATTGTGCTGAATATCAGACCAAGAGGCGGTGACCAGCAGTGACACTGGAGGATGGAGCCTGGGGACAGGGGCCTTAGAATCAGTCACAACTCCACTACTCAAAGTCCAAGGCCTACAGGACAGCTGAGAGCAGAGCCCACAACCTGCCATTTACTTTGCACATTCAGTGGGGCTCTCCATTTTGCTGAGTGTTTGTCCATAATATTTCACAGATCCACCTCTTCTCCTCCTTCACCTTCTCCTCCGGTGTCCTTTATCAAGCCCTCGTTACCTCCCAGCTCACCTGCTGTAATTTCCTCCTTATGTCACTCCCCACTGAATCTTCTGCTCCATTCAGTTTATCTTAAATGCAGCTACATCATCATTCTGAATTGCCAGTCAGGACATATGACTTCTCTGTCAAAAATCACTAATGGTTATCCATTTCTTCTTTCATGAAACTAACTCCCACTCCATTGGCTTCCAGACTCTCCACGTCTGTCATCATTTTACCTATTGACTCTCTATTCCTGCTATATCCCAGGTCTCGTTCTTTGCTTCTCCCTGTGTCACATTCTAGCTGCACCGTATTGGCAACTCTCTTGTCTTGCATTCATTGTTTTCATCTTCCACCCAGCGTGGCAAAACCATCAAATCCTCCTCCTCCCGTCTTTCCTGTGATTTTCAAGAGCCACTCCCTGACAAATCTCTCATCTCCCCGATCATGCCATCCTCATCGTGGGTATATCTGTTTATCTGTTATCAATCAGTCATTCAGTGATATTTACTGAGCACTTTATGTGTTGGTGGACACAATTCCTGCCCACAAAATTTCTGAAGAACAACACTAAATTCCTGAAGAAAAGGCAGATGGACATAGACTATAAAAGGCAGAGCCACATTCATCAAGAGTTCTGAGGAGAGGGAGGACCCTACAAAGGGGTGTCATGTCCTTTTTGAGTCACCTCGCCCCAGCCTGCTATCTCCTTAGCTGGTAGATTTATTAATTCAGTCGTATTTATTGAGCACTTATTGTGTGCTGAGCACGGTAGTAAGCCCTTGGGAGAGTACAATATAATAATAAACATATTCCCTGCCCGCAATGAGCTTAGTCTAGCCAGGGAGATAGACGTTAATATAAATAAATTACAGATATATAAATAAGTGCTGTGGGGCTGGAAGGGGGATGAATAAAAGGAGCAAGTCAGGGCATGCAGATGGAAGTGGGAGAAGGGGTAAGGAAGGGCTCAGTTAGGCACGGCCTCTTGGAGAAGATATGCAGATGGAAGGAAGTGTTTGGAAGGAGAAGAGCAGTGGCAGCATTGGATTTCATTTAGTGAAAGAGAGGCTGCATTATGCACCAGGGTTAGCTCTACGTGTGGAAAGGGAAGTAGGTTTGAATTCCAAATTTAAGGAGTTCAGGTTCATGAGAAGTGGCGTGGCTTAGTGGATCGAACACAGGCCTGGGAGTCAAAATGTCACCACTTCCAGAAGGCAATCCCAGACTGAACCTCCCCTTTCCCACTCCTCCTCCCCACCCCATTACCCCCCTCTCCCACCCTCTGCTCTTCCCCCTTCCCCTCCCCTCAGCACTGTGCATATTTGTATATATCATTTATTACCCTATTTATTTTGTTAACGATGTGTATATCTCCATTATTCTATTTATCTTGATGATGTTGTTTTGTTTTGTTCTGTTTTGCTTTGCTCTCTGTCTCCCCCGTTTTTACTGTGAGCCCGTTATTGGGCAGGGATTGTCTCTATCCGTTGCCGAATTGTACATTCCAAGCGCTTAGTATAGTGCTCTGCAAATAGTAAGCGCTCAATAAATACTATTAAATGAATGAATGAAAAGGTCGTGGGTTCTAATCCCAGCTCTGCCACTTGCCCGCTGTGTGACCTTAGGCAAATCACCTCACTTCTCTGTGCCTCAGTTACCTCATCTTCAAAATGGGAATTGAGACTGTGAGACCCACGTGGGACAGGGATTGTGTCCAATCTAATTTGCTTGTATCCACCCCAGTGCTTAGTACAGTGCCTGGAACGTAGTAAGTGCTTAACAAATACCGTTATTATTATTTTTCTACTAAATTCGGCTATGTACTGATTTCCTCTTGTGAGTTCATAAAATGACTCATTTTACCTCCAAAAATAGCTCTCAATTTATATAGCGGCAACTTTGAATATGGCATAACCTGACAGCCTGACCTTTATTGGTTGCTCTTTGAGGCCCTTCAGCTATTCCCTTATGATGAGATGATTGTTTAATATTCCTTAATATTTTCTAACCTTTCTGTCAGCGGAGCCCC
This sequence comes from Ornithorhynchus anatinus, assembly GCF_004115215.2. Classification (NCBI taxonomy): domain Eukaryota; kingdom Metazoa; phylum Chordata; class Mammalia; order Monotremata; family Ornithorhynchidae; genus Ornithorhynchus; species Ornithorhynchus anatinus. The sequence goes on from NC_041735.1 coordinate 43,797,405, forward strand.
CAGCCAGGCTTCCGTGAACAACAATCTAATTTATCCTGCCTTTTACTGAAAAATCAGTAGAACTGTGCTATGTCACTCATGAGTTCTAACATATGAAATGCATCTTGGATAATTAAAGCTTCAGTTGGTAATTGTAGCCGGTCCTTATTGAACGTAAAATTGAATCAGGGCACTGGTTCTCGCTGGAAAAGTGGTTGAAATTTGCTTAAGGGCCTCTTATGGCGACTTGGGCTTTTGAGAACCACAAATTATCCCACGGTTGGGCAGCAGCATTTTAAAGGGACAACTGACTGTCAGAGTACCACAAAGATTCACTTGCCACCCAGATGATAGGGCCAAAACCTGTGTTGCGTTAAATAAGGGCTTGAACACGTTATGAGCTTTTCTCCCCATCCAAAGACGCACAGGGAGAGAACCTAGCTCTCAGGCAAGGGAAAACTAAACCCTGCGGTGTTCTGCTGATCAGACCCTGTGTTGTTCTTGAAAACACAGCCCAGGAGGAGCAGTAGTAGATGATGTGACAGTCGTGACATTGTGAGACTTGGAAATTCAAAGTTGTTTTATACCTCTGATCCTTCTTTACCTCACTTTTCACCTCTCTCTCCTATGCCCATGGCTCTGTATCCCTTAAACACATGATATCCCTGCCACACAGCACTTATGTTCATATCCTTATACTCTATTTCCCCTATCTGTAAGTCATATTAATGTCTGGTTCCCCCTGTAGACTGTAATCTCCTTGTGGACAGGGATTGTGTCTACAAACTCTATTGTACACTTAGTACAGTGCTCTGCATGGAGTAAATGCTCATTAAATACCGTCGATCAACTGTGATGCCAGCAGCACAGACTTTGAATAGAGGTGCTTAACTTTTCCGGCTCTTTCTCGCTCATTGGGCTGTGTTCTCTCCCTTTCTCTCCTTTCATTTAAAATCAGTTAACTCAGAAGAGACCCAGTTTTGAATGTGAAGTTGATACGCAAAGGGGAACACTCTGCTCAGCTCCTGAGGGGAACAAATTGCAGTTGGTCGTATAACACTGACCCAAGGAGTTAGTTGACAGGGGGTCCTCTTTTGTTTTTTCTGGCCCATATGTGATGAGTCCAGAGCACTGAATGTGACAGGGGAGAATATGAAATGGGGAGAATTGAGCAAACTGTCATAAATGCAGGTGATAACAAGGCCTGGGTTGGATGGATGCAGTGAATCTTTAATAAGAGTCACGCTTAGAAACCACTCAGTGATATTTATTGAGTTGCTTATTGCATTCGAAACAGTGTACTCGAAGCTTGAGAGATGACAATACAACAGAGTTGGTAGACACATCCCCTGCCCATAAGGAACCTTCAGGCTAAGGGGGAGACGCGCAGAGAAATAAATTACAAATAGAAACGTATGTTCTGCGGGGGAGAGGGTGGGGTGAATATCCAAGCATAAAGGGTACTGGTCTAAGTGCATAGGTGACTCAGAAGAGAGAAGGAATGGGGAGATGAGGGCAAATCTGGGTAAGACTTCTTGGAGGAAATGTAATTTTAATAAGGCTTTGAAGGTGGGTAGAGTGATTGAGGAATATGAGCGGGGAGGGGGTTCCAGGCCTGAGGGAGGATTTGGGCAAGGAGTCAGTGGTGAGAGAGAGGATATCGAGGTACAGAGAGCAGGTTGGAGTTAGAGGGGTAAAGTGTGCAGCCTGGGTTGCAGTAGGAAATCACTGAGGTAAGGAGCCGACTGAGTACCTTGAAGCCTTTGGTAAGGAGTTTTTATCTGATATGGAGGTGGATGGGCAACCACTGAAGGCTCTTGAGGAGTGGGGAGACGTGGACTGAATCATATGAATCATGTGAGTGCTTGTGATCTTGAAACAAGCCGGGAATTATTTTCTACAATGACTCTCTCTCGTTCACTGTTACCAGCCAGATTCTCAGTAAGTGGAGTCCAGGGCAATATTACTTACCTTGCTTCATGAACGTGCATGTTGGCAGAGACCTGGGTGTAGGGAAGCGACATGGCTTGGGGGAAAAAATGTGGGTCTGGGAATCAGAGGACCTGGGTTCTGATCTCAGCTCTTCTTTACTAAGCATTTGGTAAGTGCTTACTATGTGCCAAGCACTGTTCTAAGCGTTGGGGTGGATACAGAGTAATCAGGTTGCCCCACTTGAGGCTCACAGTCTTCATCCCCATTTTACAGATGAGGTCACTGAGGCACCGAGAAGTGAAGTGACTTGCCCAAAGTCACACAGCTGACAAGTGGCGGGGGCGGGATTAGAACCCACGACCTCTGACTCTCAGTTCCGTGCTCTTTCCCCTGAGCCACGCCGCTTCTCTATCTGCTGTGTAACCTTGGGCAAATCACTTAATTTCTCTGTGCCTCTCTGTGCCTCACCTTGCTCATCTGTAAAATGGGAAATGAAATAGCTTTTTTCCCTCCTACTTAGACTGTAAGTCCCATGAGAGACAGGGACTGCGTCTGACCTGATGATCTTGTACCTACCCTATCACTTAGTACGGTGCTTGCAACGGAATAAGCACTTAACATACCACATTTATTATTTTTTCAGTAAGGTGAAGGAGTAATTCTCAAACCTTTTCAGTTTGTGATCTTAATGAGAACTCTTGAATTCCCCATCAGACCTCACCTTTTCCCTAAAAAAATACACGTCTTTGAAACGAGTTGAGCGGTCGGTGTAGCTGACTGGATCGGCTGGAAGCAGATCGTTGTTCAGAAAGGGAAAGCTTCAGAGTCTGTGGGGACATGCTGAGCGGAGTACAGTCAGTAATCAAGAGGAGAGAAATCAATCCCCTTGAAAATTCCTCCAAAATCCCTTTTAACCTGCACTTTGAGAAACGGAGTGTTGCAGATATAGCTAGAATCTCTCTCTCCTCAAGGTAAGGAGCTATTTTCCAAAACCTACTGTGTTTCCTTTTCTCTTAAGCAACTTAATCTTGCCCTTGCACCTATTATTCATAAATTCCTACTAAATAATTCATGTGGCTTACTGACCTTCATTAGGTTGTAAGTTCCTTGAGGGCAGGGATTGGGTCTGTTGTTCTCTTGCTACTGCTCAGTATAGTGATAATAATAATGATATTGGTATTTGTTAAGCGCTTACTACGTGCCGGGCACTGTTCTAAGCGCTAGGGTAGATATAGGATAATCGGGTTGTCCCACGTGAGGCTCCCAGTCTTCATCCCCATTTTACAGATGAGGTAACCGAGGCACCGAGAAGTTAAGTGACTTGCCCAAGGTCACACAGCTGCCGTGGCGGAGCAGGGATCAGAACCCGTGACCTCTGACTCCTAAGCCTGTGCTCTTTCCAGTGATCTGCACACAGTAAGTACTCCATAAATACCGATGAGTGATCGACGTAGCATCCCCCGTAGCCAGTATTTCACTTGCTTCCCTATCTCCAAAACTCTTGGGAAGAAAATGAAATGCAAACCATTCTTCCCTCTGCGAACAACAACTGTCCTCTCCTGAACGGGCTACAGGAAGTAAGGGTAGGGTGTAGATTTCAATCTCTGTATGAAGAGGTTGAGTTTAAGCATCTTCTTTGTACACTATGCAACCTTATTGTGCTCTCAGAAGAACAGGCTGTAATAGTTCAATGTGAATGTTAGTAAAGAAATCAAACACAAGCTCATTAGCTTCCTATCGAAAGTACCTAGACAAAATAGGAAGCACTTTTATATTTTTAAAATCAAGAAATCCAGTTGTAGTTTTACAATGGTCAGGTCCTGTCCCCTAAACCTTGAAAACCATGCAATACCACCATTGATGAGCATCAAGATTTCTTTATTGCCTCCGCGTGAGCAAAAGACTCCTCCTTTACAAGTAATCTAGATCTGTCAACTTGTCCAGATCCAGTACATCATTCAGTAGGGTGTAGTTTATTTTGTGACAGTAAATGGCAATAAAATAATGCTATAAAATATTCCAGTTTGAGGAAGCTAATTCGGTGTAGGTTAATACAGCCTCAGCGATGCATCTTGTCTTTCGGTATGTGATTTATGCACAGTAATTTATTAGGTAGAAGTGTGAAATCCCATTGTCCTCTGCTGAAATTTATGCCCTCTGAACAGTTTGGGGTTTTTATTTATGATTTTAAACAAGGCATAGATGCTTCCCCTTTGAAGCCGACGTAGATCCAGAGTGAATTGTGGATGGGTTTATGAACTCTTGCAAAAGCAGAAAAATAGGATGTGAAAATTATAGCCCACACCTGCTTTGCTCCTGCTTCTCCCTGATTGAATGAGCTGACTGACACCAGACCGCTAGTTGGAAGGCATTTAAGCAAGTCTCCGGGAAGCCCATTAATGATTACTTAATGACTTGGTTCAAGCAAAGAGTAATAAACCTTTCAAAAAGGGATTGCTAATTGAAAAAGCTAGTGATTTCAGCGGGATTAATATTACTGTCAGACGTTGCTTACTCTCTTAATTTGGCTTTTTCTTTGTGTGTACAAAAGGAGAGGTGGCCATTCATTCAGTCGTATGTATTGAGCGCTTACTAAGTGCGCAGCACTGTACTAAGCGCTTGGAAAGTACAATTTGACAACAAATAGAGATAATCCCTACCCAACAGTGGGCTCACAGTCTAGAAGGGGAGAAGCTAGAGCTTTTGGAGACAGGAGACAGGATCTTCTCCAAGAGTGGGCTGGAACTATTAGAAAAATAGGTCATAGCTCCAGAGGGGAGAGTGCAAAAATCAGGGTTGAAGTCCCGATGCTAACCGCTGACTTCTTGGCCTTGCTGTAATGTCTTCAGGGCACTTTCATAAACAACTTTTTCACTTCACTAAATGGGGCCGGACTGCATCAGTGTGTTAAGGCGTTTTGGGAAAGTGAGAAATGATCTCCATATAATTTCATCGTATTCATTAGATAGGGGTCACAAAGCAACTACGTGGGTACAGCTTTAAGCAAAGCAAGTTAGGTTTGGTCTCTTTCCTGTAGTACTAAAATATAAATTATTCATTTCTTTTTCCAGTTCTTCCTAGAGGAGGAAAGGGGAGCCCTAGTCTCAAGAAAGTTTTTTCCTGAGTGGCTAATCAATCCATCAATCATATTAATTGAATGCTTACTATGTGCGGAACACTGCACTAGGGTCTTGGGGGAGTACAATATGGCAATATGAAAGATACATTCCCTGTCCACATAAGCGCTTAGTGAGGCTGAATTGGGGTGCTTTTCCTGTATGATTTTTACAATTTTTCTGAGAATATTTTGAATAAAAACTTATCAATGCCTCCAATGGCTGCCCATCCACCTCCGCATCAAATAGAAACTCCATACTACGGGTTTTAAAACACTGAATGAGCTTGCCCCCCTCCTACCTCACCTCATTCATCTCCTCCTACAACCCAACTCATGCACTCTGCTCCTCAAACGCCGTTTTAGTCTCACCGCCGACCCCTTTCCCTCATCTCTCCCTAGCCTGGAACTCCCTCCCCTTCTATATATGCCAGACCACCACTCTCCACCTTCAAAACCATATTAAGGTCACATCTTCTCTGAGGCCTTTCCCAGTAAAGCCCTCTTTTCTCCAGCTCGCTCTCCCTTCTGGTCGTCAATACACTTGGATCAATGGACACTGGACATGTGCTTCACTCCCGACCCTACATCACTTATGTACATTTCTTCAAATTACATACTATGAATACTCTCTTGCTTATACAGACTATCACATTTCAACAAAAAATCGGGCCTTCTTTGAGAAGTTGTCTTTGATTATACTCAGCTAATTTCCTATTAGGGGAGGAGTATGGCTTAATGGAGACAACCTGGGCCTGGGAGTCAGAGGACTTGAATTCTCTCTGCCACGAACAAGTCCCTTAACTTCTCTGTGCCTCATTTCCCTCATCTGTAAAATGAGGATTCAATACCTACGTAGACTGTGAGCCCCTTGTGGGACAGGGAACTTTGTTCCACTTGAACATTTGCCAACTACCCAGCTTAGTACATTGCTTGGCACTGAGTAAGGGCTTAACAGATACCACAGTGATTATTATTAGCTCCTTGGGCCTCGGGATGGTAGCTCAACAGGTATACTGGAATCACCCAGACTGAGACCAGCTTCTCCTGAGATCGACTCGGGAGATTAACCGAGGAAGCCAACTCGTACTTTTGATATTTTATGTAATGGGCAGAAATTCCTACGAAACCTGCTGATCAGAATAATAATAACCTAGCCGTCTTTCTGTCCCAATTTACCTTCTTTTTGCCTTCTCTTCCTATAATAATAATAATTGTGGTATTCATTAAGCACTTACTATGCGCCAGGCACTTTACTAAGCTCTGAGGTGAGTAGAAACAAGTCAGATTGGACACAGTCCCTGTCCCAAAGGAGGCTCACACTCTCAATCCCCATTTTACAGATGAGGAAACTGAGGCACAGAGAATAATAATAATAATGTTGGTATTATTTAATCACTTACTATTTGCCAAGCACTGTTCTGAGCGCTGGGATAGATAAAGGATAATCAGGTTGTCCCACATGAGGCTCCCAGTCTTAATCCCCATTTTACAGATGAGGTAACTGAGGCACCGAGAAGTTAAGTGACTTGCCCAAAGTCACCCAGCTGCCAGGTGGTGGAGCCGGGAGTAGAACCCATGACCTCTGACTCGTTAAGCCCGTGCGCTTTCCACTGAGCCACGCTGCTTCTCTGAAAGTGAAGTGACTTGCCTAAGGTCGCACAGCAGACAAGTGACAGAGCCAGGATTAGAACCCATGACCTTCTGACTCCCGGGCCCATGCTCTGTCCACCAAGCCATGATGTTGGCAGTCCAGGAGTTGGTATGGAATTAGATGCAGGTGGGCAACAACTGAAGCAGCGTGGCTCAGTGGAAAGAGCCCGGGCTTGGGAGCCAGAAGTCATGGGTTCGAATCCTGGCTCTGCCACTCGTCCGCTGTGTGACCGTGGGCAAGTCACTTGACTTCCCTGTGCCTCAGTTACCTCATCTGGAAAATGGGGATTAACTGAGCCTCAAGTGGGACAACCCGATTGCCCTGTATCACCCCCAGCGCTTAGAACAGTGCTGTGCACATAGTAAGCGCTTAACAAATACCAACCTTATTATTATTATTAGCAAGCATCTGTTCTATCAACCCCCAGAGGCCAGCTCTCAGGATTTTGGATCTAGACTCAATTGGAACCAGGAAGTGTAACCTAGTACTGGGTATTTTAATAACTGGGGCTTTTGCTAAGCGCTTATAATGTCCCCAGCGCTGTACTAAGCCCTCGGGTAGATACAAGATAGCCAGGTCCCACATGAGGCTCATAGTCAAAGAAGGAGGAAAACCAGGTTTCGAATCTCCGTTTTGCAGATGAGGCAACAGACAAGTGAAGGACAGAGAAGCACAGACAAGTGAAATAATAATAATAATGTTGGCATTTGTTAAGCGCTTACTATGTGCAGAGCGCTGTTCTAAGCCCTGGGGTAGATACAGGGTAATCAGGTTGTCCCACGTGAGGCTCACAGTCTTCATCCCCATTTTACAGATGAGGGAACTGAGGTCCAGAGCAGTGAAGTGACTTGCCCGCAGTCACGCAGCTGACAAGCGGCAGAGCCGGGATTCGAACCCATGACCCCTGACTCCCAAGCCCGGGCTCTTGCCACTAATTTGCCCAAGATTACACAGCAGGCAGGTAGCAGAACTGGGATTAGAATCCCAGGTCCTCTAATTCCCTGGCCCAGTCTCTTTCCATTAGGCCACGTTGCCTCCTGCATGTTTTGTCTGGAAGCCCATGGGTGACTGGGTTGGATCCAGAACTCACGCCAGAACTTGGAGAAGCAGCGTGGCTCAGTGGAAAGAGCACGGGCTTTGGAGTCAGGGCTCATGAGTTCGAATCCCAGCTCTGCCACTTGTCGGCCGTGTGACTGGGGGCAAGTCACTTCACTTCTCTGTGCCTCAGTTCCCTCATCTGTCAAATGGGGATTAAGACTGTGAGCCCCACGTGGGACAACCTGATTCCCCTATGTCTACCCCAGCGCTTAGAACAGTGCTCGGCACATAGTAAGCGCTTAACAAATACCAACATCATTATTATTATTATTATTAACTCACCAAGGAGAAGATTTTGGCCTTCTGGCTGGAGAGACAGATCTCCTCGGATGGAAGTGAGGAAAGTCAATTCACCTGCCGGAGGCAAGTCGACGTTGACCCTCACTTGAGCTGCTGAGTAGCTGAGTCACCAAGATAAAAGCCGAAGCAGGCAGAGTCGCTCCCCTCCGGGTGACAGACTTTGCTCAGAGCTTCCCCCCTCGCCACCTCTGTTTTTCTTTCAGGGAAATATTCTCCTCCCACACTTCGAGTGAGTCAGAGACCATTTAGAATCGAGCTCGATGCAGGCGGTGCCTTTTATGTCGTGTACAGGTCTGGGACCCCACGGGCACTTAATAAATGTTGGATAATCATACTAGCATTGTTTCGAGCTGAAGGGCCAAGTGGACTGCCCCGAAAGTGTGAGTGCCTTTTATGCAGGCAAGACTGTTGCCTTTCATCCTTTCATCCAAATGTTTCGTAGCCTTTGCAAAGACGGTACCCAAGACACGTCCAGCTATCACTCCATTCTCCTCCCACTAATGTAGCTACCTCTACAAGGCAGCAGCTGTTAAAACCACACGCTTACATCAATCAGCAATTCATAGGAGAAAACGAAAGAAGCCTAAGCTGTTTAGAAAATGACTACGGCAGGAAATGAGGAGCCCGGTGAGTCGATAGCTGGCTCTGCAGAGGCTGTTCTGGACGTTTCTTAGGTTGAATCAATTCTACGTACTCGGCAGTTGGTTTTTTTGTGGCTCCAGCCTGACCTTCTGGATTCTCTAGCCACCTCCGAAACCCCCAAGCTGAGGGAATCAGGGGAATGATTCTGCTACACGAATTTGGGGTTCCTATCCGTTTCACAGATTAGATTTTTACCTGCACTAGCAAAATTGCTGGCTGAATAGGGCCAGGAATTGGGATATTTTTTGTTCCCCAATTTTAAAGTAAAATAGGTTGCCAAATATGCCTTCAAATTGGCAGCCTAGGGTAACTATCGAATCCAGTCCCTCCTAAATTCAGCTCTGTCCAGCATGGGACAGGAGAGCTTTTAGTACCGTTGAAGCTCCGCCTCGGAAAGAAACTGCTTTTCAAGAATATAGGAATGAGGAGAGGGAGCGTCGTGATACGGCTCAAAAGCAAGGGCGGTTGAAAGCGCAGCAAGGAGAGCCCAACAGGACAACGTCCATTATGGATCTTTTTGAATGGCCAAGCGGAGTTGCACCTTCGCAAACCACTGATAGTTACAATGTCCTCTCAGAACGGTGTCTCTTAGATTCAGTAATCAACCTGACTTCTGCTTTCAAAAGCTCAGGCTGTCCAGAGGATAAAGCACGGAAATGTCCTTGCCTCATCTGTAGCTAGGACAGTTCACAGAATTTTAAGGTTCGTTATTCCAATTTTTTTTGTCTCTATGCCCTCCTTGACTATAGCCGCCTCACTGATTTCCGCTAAAGAGGATGATTTTGAAGCTGCTCTTATTCCGACCCCAGTTTCTTGGGAACTGGTAGCTAGTAACTCAGTTTGGTCTTTTGATAGGGATTTCTGAATACCCAAAGGTGGACCTAATAGATAGAGCATGACGGGGAGTCAAGAGGACCTGGGTTTTAATCCTGGCTCGGCCACTTGTCTGCTGGGTGACACTGGGCAAGTCACTTAACTTTTCTGTGCCTCAATTACCTCATTTGTAAAATGGGGATTATGACTGTGGGCGCCATGTGGGTCAGGGACTGTGTCCAACCTGATTAGTTTATATCTATCTCATCACCCAGTACAGTGCCTGGCACATAGTAAGTGCTTAACAAATACCGTAAAAATTTGAAAAGGTTTGGAAAAGGTTATTGGAGAGAAAATGATCGCTGTTTAGTTTAAGAGGTTCAGATTAGAGAAGCAGCGTGGCTCAGTGGAAAGAGCCCGGGCTTGGGAGTCGGAGGTCACGAGTTCGACTCCCGGCTCTGCCACTTGTCAGCTGGGTGACTGTGGGCAAGTCACTTCACTTCTCTGGGCCTCAGTTCCCTCATCTGTAAAATGGGGATGAAGACTGTGAGCCCACGTAGGACAACCTGATTGCCCTGTATCTACCCAGCGCTTAGAACAGTGCTCTGCACATAGTAAGCGCTTAACAAATACCAACATTATTATTAGAGAGACCTCCAGAAGCACAAAATAGGAGGTTCCAATTGCTGGTTGCAGGATCTGAGAACTTAAATAAGCGTCTCAAGGGTCCCCTACTTTCCTCTGAACCTTGGTCTGAAGTGATTTTCAAGTTTCCACCTGCAACACTGGGGTCTTCCTTTGCAGCAGAAATTGGCTAGCTGAGGCCTTTCCTGCACTGGAAGGCAAGGCAGAATGCTTTATTCTTTCCCCCTTTTCAATTTGGTTTCCCCTAACATGGACATGATATTCTTAAAGAGGGGAAATCTCCAGGGAAGGGGAAAACGCAGTGAGTTTAAAAGAGTCTGTTTTCCCTACCAAATTCGGTAGGAGAATTACCCCAGGTGTGCTGTCTGATGCTGACTGATCGACCGCACGGGCCTATCCAACACGCTCCACATCTCCCTCCGTTGAGGGCCATGGTCCCGGCTGCGCAGAGAGCCCTCCCTGACCTGGCCGAGGCTGCCCGCCCCAGGTGTAGGAGGTCACGGGCCGATGTTTCGGCCCTGCGAGGGTTGGCAGATTGCAGCCTCGTAAACACCCGACGGCAGTTTCTCTCATCCTTCACTCCTAAAGCGAGGAGGCAGGGCATATGTCACTTTCATCCAATTCAATTAGACAGCTCTCCTGAAAGATCTCCCAGGGAAAATGGGCCATTGCAGTAAACTAGGGAAAACCCTGCCCGACAACCCGACTCCTGTCGAAAAAATAGATTTACCAAAACTCCCCATCCAACCTACTCTCTTGGAAAAACCACTATTCGTGTGGAGGCGACCGGGATTGAACTTCCTCAACCAACCAGCACCATCTATCCGGCAATCGATGCCGTGTGCAGAGAACTGTACTAAGAACTCGGGAGAATACGGCAGGATTTTTGTACATGACTCCGACCCTCAAGGTGCTTAAGCGTTTGCCCGCTGTGCTGATCACTAGCCAAGTCACCGGTCACGGGAAGCAGCGGGAACTGCCAGCTAGTGGCTAAATAATTCACCTTTGAGTTCCGGTCTGGCCGAAGAAAGCCAATGTGGAATACACAGTCCCAGCCGTGCGGTGTGCAAAATAAAATTAAAAAAAATGCTGGAATTAGGGCCAGTGGAGCAAAGCAATCACAGTAAGGATCAGTTGGAAGAGAAACGGCTCCTAGTGCTTATCCTGGTTTCTGCTGTGCTCCAGGCAGGGCCTTGAACTCCAGCATGCCAGTGATAGAAGCATAGTGCTAAAACGACCCTAAATATAAATAAATTATGAGTATGTGCATAGGTGTCGTAGGGCTTGGAGGAGGGAATGAATAAAGAGGGCAAGTCAGGGTGATGTAGAAGGGAGTGGAAGAAAAGGAAAATAGGGCTCAGTCAGGGGAGGCATGTTGGAGGAGATGTGCCTTCAATAAGGCTTTGAAGGTGGGGGAGAGTAATTGGTTTTTAGATATGAGTTGGGAGGACATTCCGGACCAGAGGCAGGATGTGGATGAGAGGTAGGCGGTGAGAAAGACAAGATTGAGGAAGAGTGAGTAGGTTAACATTAGAGGAGCAAAATACGCGGGCTGGGTTGTAGTAGGAAAATAGAGAGGTGAGGTAGGATGGGGTAAGGTGATGAAGTGCTTTAAAGGCAAGTGACAGATCCCGGATTAGAACCCATATCAACTGATTCCCCATCCCGTGCTCCTTCTACGAGGCAATGCTGCTTCTCAGTACTTTGAAGGCCTTGTGGAACACTCTTCGATAAAACTCCATAAAGTAAAATCCTGAAAGGTCTTTCTGCTTCAAGGTAGAGTGAAGAACAACATGAGGATTTAGCATCTATATATGTGTGTGTGTGCATGTATGTGTATATATAAATATGCATATATATATATATATATATATATATATATACACTAGACAGATACACGAACACACATATATAAGGATTCCTAATAAATAGCAGCAGAAAACAAATCTTACTATTGAGATGTAGTTAGTGACGGGGCAGTTAAACTGGAGCAAAATTTTAGCACTGATCCCGAAGCAGAGAGAATCACTAACAGCAAATGGATGCGCAAACAATGTCTGACATCAGTTGTCTAAGATGACTGCATATAAATCAATCGAAAGAGCCATCAGCCTAACCTGAGATCTATAAACACACTTACACGCATTTGGAAGTCATCATTTTCTCCTAAGAAAGACTGTTCAGTACACACTTCATGATGCTGTATTGTCCATTTTCAGAACACAACTCCGCTGTAACGGACACCTGGCTATCCTATTTATTTATCGGAAATCTACATCTCTGACAATGGGAAAGCATTTTCATATTACTTATTCTGCCTTTACCCTTAAACAGAAACCATAGAACATCTACAACTGGAATGCCATGTGCCATTCAGATCGTTTCATCTAGGAAGGACGCAATGGAGTGGAAGGAGGTAGAGAGAAGAGAAACTTAAAATCATTTTGGGGCAGGAAAAAATCTGTCATGAGGATGTATAAGAACTCCAGTTTGGAAAGACAGCAGACCAAGCTGGACAAAATCATGAAGAATGTGCTCTGGGCAGACATCTCTTTCCGAAAGGCTCACTATCCTGCTGCTCGTTAGACAAGCAGCGTGGCTCAGTGGAAAGAACCCAAGCTTGGGAGTCAGAGGTTATGGGTTCGAATCCCAGCTCTGCCACTTGTCAGCTGTGTGACTACGGGCAAGTCACTTAACTTCCCTGTGCCTCAGCTACCTCATCTGTAAAATGGGGATTAAGACTGTGAGCCTCACGTGGGACAACCTGATGACCCTGTATCTCCCCCCAGCGCTTAGCACGGTGCTCTGCACATAGTAAGCGCTTAACAAATACCAACATTATTATTGTTGATAGCACTCTCATTTACCTCCACATTCAAACTATATCCAAATTTTACCTCTATCACTTGAGAAGCAGTGTTGCCTAATGGATACAGCACAGGCCTGAGAGTCAGGAGGAGCTGGGTTCCAATCCCAGCTCCACCACTTTTCTGTTGTGTGACCTTAGGTAATTCACTTAACTTCTCTGTGCCTCAGCTGTCAAATGAGGATTAAGGCCATGTTCCCCCATGTGAAACAACGACTGTGTCTACCCTGATTATCTACCACATGACTGTGGGCGCCATGTGGTTCAGGGACTGTGTCCAACCTGATCAATTTATATCTATCTCAGCACCTAGTACAGTGCCTGGCACATAGTAAGTGCTTAACAAATACCATAAAAATTTGAAAAGATTTTGAAAAAGTTATTAGAGAGAAAATGATCACTGTTTAGTGTAAGAGGTTCAGATTAGAGAAACCTCCAGAAGTACAAAATAGGCGGTTCCAATTGCTGGCTGCAGGATCTGAGAACTGAACTTACCCGTCGTTGGGCAGGGATTGTCTCTAACTGGTGCCGAATTGTCCATTCCAAGCTCTTAGTCCAGTGCTCTGCACATAGTAAGCGCTCAATGAATACTATTGAATGAATGAATGAATGAATCATGTATCTCTCCCAGCAATCAGTACAGTGCCTGACACATAGTAAGTGTTTAATAAGTACCATAAAAAATAATCTTTTTAAAGCAGCCTTGCTTTGGAAAAAAAGACCACAGGACTGAGAGTGAGGAGACCTAGGTTGTAAGGTCGTCCACGTGGCTGCTATTTGACTTTGGCAATGCATTTAATTCCTCTGTGCTTCAGTTGCCTCATCTGTTAAATGGGGATACAATCGCTACTTTTCTTTCCTGTTAGACTGGGAGCCCTGTATCAGATAAGGACTGTGTCCAATCCAATTTTGTTTAGCACAGGTCTTGAAACATTGTAAGTACTTCATAAATGCTGCCACGATTATTATTATTGCTCACTAAATCTCGCGACACGATGACGAAGAGATCCTTGTGGAGACTTGAAGATAGTAAGTTCAAAACAAAAGGAAGGAAAAAGACTTCTTCACACAGCAGGTGTGTAAGTGTATGGAAATTACTACCATATTTTAATGCTATTTGTATTACCACTGGAAATATACGGGCAGAAAATACCGGTAAGTTTGAAGAGTTTAGATAAATTCGTAGATGGGTGGCCCAAAATAGGTTTCTACGGAGAAAGGGATGCAGAAGGACCAAGTTAGGGATGTTAGATGATAATAATAATCACTGTGGTATTTGTCAAGCGCTTACTCTAAACCAGGCACTCTACTAAGTGCTGGGGTGAATATGAATGAGCAAACCGGGTTGGACACAGTCCCTGTCCCCATGTGGGGTTGCCAGTCTCAATCGCCATTTTCCAGGTGAGGAAACTGAAGCACAGAGAAATGAAGCCACTTGCCAAGGCCACACAGCAGACAAGTGATGGATCCGGGATTAGAACCCATGACCTTCTGACTCCCAGGCCTTTGCTCTATCCACTACCCAGTAGGATGGATGTTAAGGAGAAGCCCTGTTGGTGGTCCGGTGTAAAGATCACAGCTCTGGAAATCAGGAGACCTGGGTCCTGCTCTTGACTCCGCAAGTAGGGGAGTGTCTGCTGGGACGATACCAACCGTGAGGAAGGCTTCTGGCTGAAGAATCACCCGGACATTCTGGGAGTTAGACAAGCCCAGATGGAATCCTTTTAGTCAATCATATTTATGGAGCGCTTACTGCGTGCAGAGCACTCTACTAAGAGCCTGGGAGATTACGATATGACAATAAACAGGCACATTCCCGCCCCGCAACGAGTTTACAGTCTCACAGTCTACAGTCCTGAGATGAACCAGCTAGCGTGGGTGATGAAGAGCGCAGTGGCTACTCACGCAACCGCCTGCTGGGTTACGGTGCCAAGGCACAGCCCTAGCATCGTGCTCAGTGTGCTGCGGGGCCTACACGACAGCAGTACACGGGCGGTACGCAGTGAGCACGCGGTGCTGCTCTGCTCGCTTCGGCCCTAACCTTAACCCCCCCCGCACCCACCGCCCTCTGTTCTCCGGTGGTGGCCCAAATGACAGGGATGAGAGAATTCAAATGACGATGACGAGAAAACCCCGATTGAACCGTAACGGAGTTTGGGAGCCCAGCCGCAACCAACGGTTTTGGATCTGTCGGTGGTAGAGCCGCTGCGGCATTTGTCCTTAGTATATCTCCATGAAAGCGGAAGCTTTGAAATATCGCCCTACTGCCGTTCGGAGTAGCTTCAGACTGAGTACGTTAACCTGGGGCGCAGAACCGCGGGGACCCTGGCGATACCTGCAGGCAAATGGGTCTGTATTAGCTATCGAGGCTCTTTTCATAAATAGGATAAGCACCACACAGACAGATACCTCCCTCTGTTAAAAGAAGATGCCGAACGAGATGAAAGTCAGATCACAGGGATTGGATGGCAAGCTATTCCCCACTGCCTTTCAAATTGAAGAAGTTTTATTACGCCCGCCTTTGCTCGGATCCACCGACTTCATCTCAGCAAAGCCTGGGCTGATTGTTTCAGACATCCATCAGTTGAGACAAGCAGAGACCCTTTGCGTGGACGGCTCTCTAATGTGATAACTTGAAAATAAATAAGACTCTATGCAAATTCTATTAAATTCCAATCACAGAAAACAAACTGCAGACATCTGCTCTTCCCTGCAAGTGTCATTTAGGTGTTTTCTTCGGTCTTCAAAGGAACCTGCTTACGTTGCTTGAACGAGCGCCAGTCCAACATTTCAGCACCCGATCCGCTAAATGACTCCTCGAACAAGAGCAGAGCAGAGGTAAATGAGAAGGGGAAGGTATAGGATATGGATTAGTTGGCTCTCATTTCTCATTTGAAATGTGCTGATTAGCAATCCACCTCTTCAATCTGATTACAGCAGAACACTGTTTTCATCACTTACAAAGGAGAGGGTCTCCTTCCAATAATACTTGCTGCAGAATTTAAAGGAAATGCCTCTATGGAGACCAAAAAATCTTGGCAAAGGAAGTAGAGAGGGAAGCAATCGCCATAGTGGATTTGATTTACGTAGACAAGATTCTGGAAAATTTCATCTTAAAAAAAAATCCCCCTACTCACCCAGTAAGATTTCGGGAGGAGCAAATTATCTGGAAAATTACCTCACTCTCTTCAGATCTTTGCTTAAATAGACTTCGACTTGGTCAAACCAACTGGACCCTGGATGTTCTCGATTAATATGGAAAAAATCTTCCTTCCTTCCAGTGGCCCACAATACGGCTATTGTTTTTGTCTGTCTGTCTCCCCCGATTAGACTGTAAGCCCGTCAGTGGGCAAGGACTGTCTCTATCTGTTGCCGATTTGTACATTCCAAGCGCTTAGTTCAGTGCTCTGCACATAGTAAGCGCTCAATACATACTATTGAATGAATGAATGACAATTCTGCTTAGTGAGTGACAGGCCGCGATAACGAACTGAGCTCAGCGATTCAGACCCATGAGGCTCCACCACATCCGGACTGTAGGAAGGGGGCTGAGCTCAGCTTGGGTCTGGGTTGGGATGGATTACCTCCGTGCCTTCCTGCCTTGGAGCTCCTAGGATTAGAGAGGAGCAAGGTCCATGGCAGGCATATGTGCTAAGTGGTTGCACTGTACTGTGGTAAATTCACCCTCCAGGCAGAACCGGATTGTAAATGGTGTGGCAGGCGTATCCAGACAGCAAGAGCAAGGAAGAGGAGTGGGGAGGGTTAGGTGGAGATTGATGGGGCGGTGAGTTCAGGGGAATGGGAAAGTTGGGGAAAGTTGGTGTCCACAAGAACCAGAGGAAACTTAGAACAATTTTGAAGGGCTCTGTGGGAGTGGAAAGAGAGCTCAGGCCCGGAGAAGGGGTGCCATCTGGGAACATCAGCACCAGGTTACGTAAAACCCCTCATGCAGAAATGAGTCACCATGCTGGGTCAGCGTACGGTCACGAACACTTTAAGAATGGGCACGGAGACTGACTGGCCCTTTGAAGGTGAAAAGAGAAGGAAAGAGCAAAATGGGAAGGGAGAATGTAGGGAATGTAAAAAAGAAAGTCCACCCAAGGACAGTTAGGGCAGCCTGTGATAGTCAGGTGATTTTTTACAGCGTTCGGAAACTGGCCAGCTATCTTGTGCTAGTGTCCAGCTGTCCTTGCTGACTGGAAATGCTCAAACTACTGTTTGAGTTGGAACTTGCTCTGCTTTAATAGTACAGTATTTAGGAATCGTGAGCCCCGTGTGGGATGGGCACTGTGTCTAACTTGTATCTACCCCATGTTCAGAATAGTATTAGATGCACTGTAAGCACTCAACAAATACCATTTGAAAAAAAGAAGAAAAAAATACCACCAGTCCCAGAATGTGTTGAGACTTAAATCTTCCATTTTCGATCTCACATTTACAAAGAGGTAGACCTGCAAATTCAGGGATGGCAATGAAGTGTTATCTGCCAAAACAAAGCACCACTTTCCCAATTCAAAGAGAATAATTCCCTGCGCTCACCCATACTGCTAACTTGGAACTTAATTTCCCTAGGTATTTTTCATATATAGAGAGTCTCAAGGCAACAAAATAATTCAATTTTCATTGTAGAAGGAACACAAGCAAGCTCTAAGTGTTGTACCCTTTCTTTCCTTAGGGAAGGAAAGGTGGAAGAGACAGCTGTGAATTGTCAATCAAGCCAACCAGGATCCTGACCAAAGGCATAATCTCACATAGGGAAAAAACAACAACTGGCTTTTAGGACCTCCAATGACTTTCAGTTGATCCACATATATGATCACAATAAGAACCAGTTGCAAATTCCCCTTTAAATTGTTTGAAAATGAAGCTGCTCGTACATGCAGTTTGAAGAAACACACGGGATTTGACATTGTTTGTACATCAAGCTGACACCATTTAGGGGTGCTTAGTATATGTTACCCATCTTACTTAGACTATGAGCCCCATGTGGGACAGGGACTGTGTTCTGATCCGGTGATCTCGTATCTAGTGCTTAGAATGGTACTTAACACATAGTGAGCGCTTAACAAATATAATAATAATAATAATGATAATAATAAGAGAAGCAGCATGGCTCAGCGGAAAGAGCATGGGCTTAGGAGTCAGGGGTCATGGGTTCTAATCCCGGCTCCTCCACCTGTCAGCTGTGTGACTCTGGGCAAGTCACTTCTCAGCGCCTCAGTTTCCTCATCTGTAAAATGGGGATTAAGACCGGGAGCCTCTCGTGGGACAACCTGCTTAACCTGTATCTCCCCCAGCGCTTAGAACAGTGCTCGGCACACAGTAAGCGCTTAACAAATACCAACGTTATTGTTAAGAGAACAAATACATAGAATAGGAGAATGCTGTGGAGGAAGGTGTGCTAAAGAACTTCCTTCCCTCCAGTCACCATCAGCCAACTGATCGGAGTCCTCCAGCATTCCGTGGAACCTTAAGGAACACACACATGGTTGTCGGGACCTGGGTTCTAGTTCCCACTCTGCCACTGTCCTGTTGGGTCCTTGGGAACGTCACAACCTCCTCCACCTCAGTTTCCTCATCATTATTCTCAATGTTGTGAGGGCAAAATCTAGAGGGGAGACAGACATTAGAAGCAAGTATCAGAATAGACATAAGTGCTGTGGGACTGAGGGTGGGGTGAATAAAAGGGTATAAATTCAAGGGCATAATGACTCAGAAGGCCGAGGGAGTAGCGGAAATGAAGGCTTAGTCAGGGAAGGGCTCTTGGAGGAGACGTGATTTTAATGAGACTTCCAAGGAGAGGAGATTGGAGTTCCGTCCTGTATGATATGGGAGACTAAGCTCCTGTTGGGCAGGGAATATGTCAACCAACTCTGCTCTATTCTACTCTGATTAGTACAGTGCTCTGCACAAGGTAAGCACTCAGTAGATACCACTGATTGATTAATAAGAGCTCTGGCGGGAAATGGGCTATATAAGTTCAAGGTATTATTGTTGATGTTATTAAGGAATCTTACCCCTGTTTCATCCCCTGCTCCAACTGGAAGCTGACAATTCTGGTGACGGTGTGGCTACTGCTGCTGAGGGCAGCCTGCTAGTTATGGTTATTACTATTATTATTATTGTTATTAATTGTATTTATTGAGCACTTAGTACGTGCAAAGGACTGTACTAAGTACTTGGGAGTTTACAATATAACATCAAGCACATTCCCTGCACACAACGAGCTCACGGTCTAGCAGACAAGCTCACAGTTTCATCTAGTTAATGTACTCTATAAGACACTGAATTTGCTCCAGGCAATTTTAGAAAGTAGATGTGAACGCCCCATGCCCTCCTTGCCAACCTCACTCATTCAAAATTAGCACCTCTTCAGTGATGTTTGTTTGGATCCAGCATTTCTTTAGGGAATTTTTGCATGAACCAATCCTAGATCAAAGTTCATTGCTGTAAAAGTGAGCTTTTTGAATGATTTGGGACTCGTGACTTCCAGTGACTTCCAGTGAAAGGTGTCTTACAAATACCAATTATCTTGTCTCTGAAGGCATTAATTTAAAAGTCAGAATCAGTCAGTTTGTCTTCTGTTTACCAAAGATGTTCCAACCAGGTCATCCGAGTCATTATTTTATTTTATTAGGAACATGCACAATGAGTCAGTTTATGGGGTAAAACAATGAAGACCCTTCTAATCTTGGCATCCCATTGTGCTGACCTTTTCGATGTCTAACCTGGAATGCATTAGTTTTACATTTAAGCAATGTAGTAACTGGTAGTTTTGGAAATGGGTGGGCGCATTGTTACTCAAAAGCTACATATAAAAGGAAGATCATAGGGCAGCACATCTCTGAATGTTTTCTCACAGACCAAGTAATAAAAAATTATAGCGAAAAAAGATAAAATGCGAAGTGCTCGATCATTTTAAGGGAAATCATTGGTAGAATGAGAATTTGAATGATTTCACCGTAGCACAAGTGGCTAAAAACTAGTGTTCTAGGTAGTAGAATTATTTTTGTAGTATTGTGCTAAAAGTTTGCATTTGTTCATGCAGCCACCTCAGGACAAGGAAACATCAGTTTGTATGCAGGATGTACCACTTTCCAAAACCGCATTTAGCAGGCTGAAAACAACAACCGAGCACACGTCCTGTTGACATCTTCTCCTAAATCCGAACCTGGGTCCTGAGGAAAGCGTAATCCTGGGTTTGCTATTTTGGAGAGGAACGGCAGCACGGCTCAGCGGTCCACGAAGGGAAGCAGCGTTCGCTATGGCCGAGCACCGGAGAAGATGCTGGAGCTGGAGTCCGGGTCTTGCCGGAGGTGCTGGAGGTGCACCAGGGGTAGAGACCGTCTGCGGCAATCCCTGCCCGGATGGTTGAAACTCCCACCATTACCGACAATGGGTTCTCTGGATCGCCAGTGGCAGTGGGGCCAGTCATTTATTCATTCAATCATATCTATTAGGTGCTTATTGTGTGCAGAGCACTGTACTAAGCACTTGGGAAAGTACAGTAAGGCAATTATGAGTGACAATCCCTTCCTACAACAAACTCACAGTCTAAATTTGGATGGAGAGGAAAGAGCAGATTTTATTGATGTGAAGATGAGACCCACAGGATTTGGTGATGGATTGAATATGTGGGTTGAATGAGAGAGGAGTCGAGGAAAACCCAAGGTTACGGGCTTGTTAGACGGGAAGGATGGTGGTGCCGTCTACAGTGACCGGAATTTCCCGGAGAGGACAGGGTTTGGTTGGGAAGATAAGGAGCTCTGTTTTAGACATGTGAAGTTTGTGGTGACAGGAGGACATCCAAGTAGAGATGTCTTGAAGGCAGTCAGAGAGACAGAAAGACAGACACACACACATTCATGCAGCATGGGACTGTGTCGGAAGAGACGGAGATGGGTAGGGAGGACGATATCAGTAACAATAAGCAGACATATTCTCTGCCTTCTACATGCTTACAATCTAGAAGGAGAGACGGACATTAATAGAAATAAATAAAAGTACGGTTATATACGTAAATTCTATGGAGTTGGGAGTTGGGGGAGGAATAAAAGGAGTAAGTCAGGGGGGTGACACAGAAGGGCTTGGGAGAAGAGAGAGGGCGGGACTGCCAGGGTTGACTTTTGGTTGGGCGGTGGTCTTGGTGGTGACAGTTTCCATGACAGAGGATTGGTTATCCCACAGCTCCCATACAGCAATAATAATAATAATAATTATATAATTATAATATAATTATTATTATATTATCATTATATTATATATTATATAATAATATACAATTATAATAATTATTATTATTATTATTAAAGTGACTCAGGAGTAAAGTGGTGGTCAGGATTAGAATTTAGGTCCCTTGACGCCCAACCCATCCTATTTATACTATCCTATTGTACATTCAATATCGTGACTACTCTATTTCTAAGTATTTTTAGTCTTAGCAAGTCTAGTTATTGTCTCGTTCCACTATACCGCGCTGCTTATCCAAGGCTCTTAAGGATCCTGCACCAATTCAGCCCTTAGTATTAGCAGAATCAGTTCAAGAAAAGATGTTAATTTTGGCACTTGGAATAAACGGTCACAAACTTCTTATTCCTAGCACACCACTGACCTAAATGCAAGGCATGGGATCTCCATCCACCCAAATTTTGGGAGCTTATATTGTAAAATTCTATCCATTGCAATAAGCTGTTAGGTGGGTTAATAACCACAACGATGATGTTGGTACTTATATCAACATGACTTTAAAATAAGAATTCCCTTCCCAACAGAGTTAACGTAACTAAACTATCTAGTGACAGCTCATATGCTACCTCTCAAAGCACACTGATTGAAAGATTGACAGTATTCAGAACGAATATGGGGGCTTTAAACACAGAGGACAACATTTGTTCTAACATTGGTTGGGTTTTTTTTCAGACTCCATTTCACGGCACATTTTCTTTCCCTGTAGAAAGAATACATGTTTTGAAGTGCAATGGAATTTAAATGCTTTTGTGTGGGAAGTAATAGTAGTGAAATTAGTAGTATCTGTATTTAGCATTCAGTGCATATTAGTATGTACTAAGTGCTTGGAAGATACAAGACAAAGTGATCCTTTCTCTGCCAATAAGGATCTTACTCTCTAGCAGGGAAAACAGACATAAAAATACTTAGAAATAGAGTAGTCATGATATTGGTTGTACAATAGACTAGTATAAAATGTATAAAAAATGCTGAGAATGGGAATAAATAAGTTCATAAGTGCTAGAGATAGTGGATAGGCTTATCAGACTCAGTGGGCTGGGAATTAATCAGGTTTGGGGTGGGGAGGATTTACTGAAGTGGGATTTTAGGAGAGCCTTAAATGGAGAGAGAGTTACGGTCTTGGGAGGGAGAAAGGATGTTCCAAGCCAGGGTAATAGTGAAAATGAGGAGAAGGAGGCAGGAGGGCAGAGAATAAGGTTTAATCATTCTAGGACTTTGCTGAACCTGGTTCAGCCTCGTCTTTGAATGTGGGTTGAGGCTGTAAGGTCTCACAGTCATGGAGGAGGTTGGAAAATGCTACAGCTCTGTAAACTTTTAGTGTCGGGTGGACACCCTCTGTTTAGCGGTCTCCCCAAAGGTGCGCTGGTCTTCTTGATTCAGTTTTCTACTTCCTTGTTTATCACTGCTTCTTTAGTATGCTACATAACAGAATTCTCTCCCTGGGTTTAGCTCCGGTTGCCAATATAGAATTCCGGTTGCGTTCTTTATGGGTATGTACCTCAAGGGTACTCATCGAATAGCAACTGTTGAGTGACTTTAGATGATGTTCGAAGTCTGGGAATTGGAAGAATTTCCTAGAGGACCTGAAGCATATTTCAGAGCCTGCATACAAGCGTCCTGTTGCTTCTTCCGGGATGACTGGGTAGAATAATCGAGGAGGACGTAAGCTCGTTGTGGGCTTGGAATGTGTCTGTTTATTGTCATATTGTACTCTTCCAAGAGCTTAATACGGTGCTCTGCACACAATAAGCTCTCAATAAATACGACTGAATGAATGAAATGAATGAATGAATACGGGACGGATACCGCTGCGAATCTCTGCTTTGTCCCATTGTCAGTAGGGAATGAACTGGACAGGACACATCCACAGTCGTGCCATCCTGAAGCATTCTTAGGATCTTAACGAACAGTTGTGCTGCTTAAAAATACTACGTGCCGGTCACAGTACTAAACACTGGGGTAGTTACAAGATGATCAGGTCAGATACAGTCGCAGACTCACAGTCTAAGTAGGAGAGAGAGTATTTCAGGAGAGTCAGATTTCCAAATCAGTTTCCAGAGTCCAGATCTGTGGATGTCAAAAGCTTGCGCTATGTGGTGGGGTAAATACAAGATAAGACAGACAACTATAGGGGATGGCCCACGTAGACCTTACAGTCTAGTGAAATAATTAAAACTACATAGAGATCATTGCTCCTGCTCCTTTCCTGTATCTATTTTGCTACAAAGATCAGTTTACATCGTAAACTGATGTCACTCTGTGATTCCTGAACATTCATTCAACATTATTGTTTAGAAACCAGTCCAGGATTACTCTGGCCGAAGATCTTATCGGCAATGGAGATAATTCCCAGTAATTGCTGCAATCTGATCTTTCACCTTTCTTCTTGAAGATGGTGTTAATGATGCCTCCTCTGTTCCCACTGTACCTACACACTTTTGTACACTTTGAATCAGAACTTGTATGACTAGGTTTGTTTGTTTTTTGTTTGGTATTTGCTAAGCGCTTTCTATGAGCCAGGCACTATACTAAGTGCTGGGGTAAATTCAAGTTAATCAGGTTGGACACGGTCCCTGTCCCAGATAGGGCTCACAGTCTTAATCCCCATTTTACCGATGAGGTAACTGAGGCTCAGAGAGTGAAGTGACTTGTCAAGGTCATACAGCAGACAAATGGCAGAGCCGGGATTAGAACCCAGATCCTTCTGACTCCCTGGACCATGCTATATCACTAGGCCATGCTGCTTCTCTATTTAAGGAGGCTACCTCTTCCATGGCTGTAGAGGTCAGCAGGCGTGCCAGCGGGTCCAGGTTCTAGGCCATTTTTCACGGTTCTTTCTGTTGTAGTGACTTCCTCAATTATTCATTCATTCATTCATTCAATAGTATTTATTGAGCGCTTACCATGTGCAGAGCACTGCTCTAAGCGCTTGGAATGTACGAATCGGTAACAGATAGAGACAGTCCATGGCCTTTGACGGGCTTACGGTCTAATCGGGGGAGACGGACAGACAAGAACAATAGCAATAAATAGAATCAAGGGCATGAACATCTCATTGAAACAATAGCGAATAAATAGAATCAAGGCGATGTACATTTCATTAACAAAATAAATTACTGGCACAAGTGCCATTTCTTCACAGGTTGGAAGATATTTTTGTTTTGAAGGGCCAAATCTTCAATCTTCAGGCTCCCTACTCCCTTTTTCCCTAGTACCCAGTGCTTGGCCAACTACCTTGTTGGTATTCATTTGATAGTCACCCGATCCTCAGAGCCACAGCACTTGTGCTCGTATCTTTACACTGTGCCATTTCCCCTATCTGTAATTTAGTTTAAGGCCTGTCTCCCCATTTAGAGTGTAAGCACATCGTGGGCTGGGTTATAAGGAGCAGCCCCTCCAGGCACCTTCCCACCCACACACTCCAACCCCATCCATCTTTCCCTGCCACCAGGGAAAGGAAGCCCCATTCCCCCTGGAAGAGGGTGGGAGGAAGCTCAACTGGGAGTATGTAAAACAGGAAGACTGGCAATTTGGCCTGAGGCTATCACTTGCCGGAGAGGTAAGAAGCCTTTTACCTCCCAGCAGGAGAGAGCTGTTATTATAATTTTGGTTTTGTTGAATTATCCTGCTATTTTTCCCTGTGTCTACTCCCTTTTGGATTTTTGAGCCCACTGAAGCCTCGATTCTGTACCCGAAATAATATCCATGCATTTTCTCAGAGCTTAATGTCCATGAATTTTTTTCTGAACTTAGTTCGCAGATCTCACTCATTGTAAACCCTTAATAAATGACATTATTGATATTGGATTTATAAATTTTCAGCCTGTTGATTTGGCTTTCTTTAGAGCCACAATCTCAACTCTAAACCTGCCCAGGTACCATGAGCCAATTGTCATTCTTCTTTTTTATTAACGGCCGTTATCATCGTGTGATGGCATTGACACATTCCAATGCCAGTCATTTGGTCTGAGTGGTTTTCTGTTGGAATTGGTCCTTCAACCTTAACATCTATGGTCTTGCATTGCTAACCTTTACCAGTTGCAGACGTCTGTTCAACCTGTTTTGAGGGAGACAGGCAAATTTTCTAACATCCTTTCCAGCTCTTTCCCTACTAGGAGTCAGAAATATATTTCTAGATACTCTTGCTTTTTCAGCAATTGAACAATCAGCATTCTGGGCTTCCTGGTTGTAAAGTACTTTTATTTTAGGGGGAGGACAGCACGGGTCTCGCGGCCAGGAGGATAAGTGCTTGATTTGTTTTCCCAATACCGAGGATGGCTGGCACTGAGCCACCCATATAATTTGGTCTGATTTCCCCAGGGACCCGCGGCACCCGTGCCCAGGCAGCTGGTTGAGGTTAGGGAAATAGTCTTCACCCCTGGATCAGAGTATCTCTGTGTGTACCTCTCAGGTATTCTCTGCTAATAGGTCATCAAACTTAAAACTATTTTTCAATTTAAGGCACTCTTGGGCTATAGATGTATTCTCTAAATTGAATTTACCCTCATTAACTATCTTGATAATGGAGTAAGAATGGACTCCTCTGCTAGTTTAGTGGGAGAATATAGCGTGCTTAAAACTGAAATATGAATTGCCGTAAACTTTGGTGACTATTCAGTTACCGTTCCTCTAAAGTGACTTCCGCTCTAAGCGCCACTGAAATAACTCCCAATATTAATGCACATTTGTTTATTTCTTTCCTAACCTAACTAAAAAGAGTTAAGTAGCAGGGCGAAAACCTTAATTCATGGCCTAAATATGTGGTAGTAATCAGTGGATTTCAGTCAATTTGAATGTTGTTACAGGCATTATATAACATCTGTAATGTATTTGCCAAGACATTGTACAATGTATTTGAGAAAACATAACTCAACAGATATAAGATTATAACCACTCAGTGTTTCATATTGCTTTTCTTAAATGTTCAGATTTCACATTTCAGTTACTTGGAATTATCAGAGTATTTTATGCATTGCTGTGTTTATGCTGGGCAAAATTTGAATGCAATTAAGAAGCCCTGTAGGAAAACCAAAAGGAGTTCATTTTATTAGCAGATTCTGCCCCTGCCCTAAGTCAGAGGCCAAATATTTCCTCAACTCTTTTAATTAGCATATTAGCTCACGTGATTTAAAGCTGATACCGATGGACAAGCTCACCCCGAGGCTCAACTGAACCAGGGCTTAAACTGGGAACATCTCAGGCCCTGTTGGGAGAATGCAAACATTTAGGAAGGCAAAAATGTTCTTGAAGGACAAGTCGGGGAGATGGGGAGCTTTTTAAAATCTATTTAAACCTTTAAAGACTTACTGTCTTTGTCTTAAACCCAGCTAAAGGATCTCGATCAGTGATGTTATTCCTTCCCTAACTGCTTGTTGAATTAATTAGGCAGACAAGCCTGATAGCAGTTATCAGAAAAACGAAGATGCATTTCCCCATTGAACAGTTGAAGCTTAATCAGGCAACTAGCACCATCACTCCCGGTGCTACAGATTCTGACCCAATCTTATTTACCTGTGGTTCAGTGAAAAGAGCACGGGCTTGGGAGTCAGAGGTCACGGGTTCTAATCCCGGCTCCGCCACTTGTCAGCTGTGTGACCTTGGGCAAGTCACTTAACTTCTCCGTGCTTCAGTTCCCTCATCTGTAAAATGGGGAGGAAGACTGTGAGCCCCATGTGGGACAACCTGTCTACCCCAGCGCTTAGAAAGGTGCTTGGCGCATAGTAGGCGCTTAACAAATATCAACATTTATTTTATTTTATTCTTTTTCCCACTGTTCTGGATAGATTTTTGCAACTTGATCATTTTGTCCTTCTGACGCGTTAGAACTTGCTGATGCTATTACCACCCTGGTCCTCTTCACCCTGGGCTATTCTGTCGAGAATAGAGGGACAGAATAATGGGGACCAAAGTCAGGTGAGGTGGGCCAGGGAGAGAGCAGGCTGCGTCGGGAGTTAGAAGGACAGAAGGGATCTCAGAGGATGAGAGAACTTGGAGGGGAGGAGGCTCAGTGGAAAAGATCAAAAGATCCCACAATTCACCTCCGCTGTCTTCTTTATCTGCTTTCCTCAGTCCCTCTCTGCTTGGGCCAGATGCCCAGTTTTGAGGCCTGTGGGAGAGTTGGCAGGAATAGCCATCTCATTGCAAAAGGAGATTCAGTGCCTGTTCTTTCTCCTACTTTGAATTGGAGACCAACGTGGGCCAGGGGCTGTGTATGATCTGATTAAAGTGGATCCGCACCAGTGTTTAGAACAGTGTTTGTTTAGAACAGTGTTTGGCATGTAGTTAGCAACAAATACCATAATTAATAATAATGAATAAATGTTTTGGGGTGGGGAGGAAATGCTTAGTACAAAGCTCTGTACAGGCTGCTCAATCAATATGATTGATTAATGGATTGAATAGTAAATTGAGTGGATTTGGAGTGGAAGGGGACAAGGAAAGAGCCTGAGAGAGATCAGGGTTCCATGTGGGACAGGGACTCCATCCAACCTGATTAGCTTATATCTTATATAAGCTTATATTAGCTTATATCTAAGAAACAGCGTGGCTCAGTGGAAAGAGCCCGGGCTTAGGAGTCAGAGGTCATCGGTTCTAATCCCGTCTCCGCCACCTGTCAGCTGTGTGACTTTGGGCAAGTCACTTGACTTTTCGGTGCCTCGGTTACCTCATCTGTAAAATGGGGATTAAGACTGTGAGCCTCACGTGGGACAACCTGATTACCCTGTATCTAAACCAGCACTT
The DNA here is from genome assembly GCF_004115215.2 of Ornithorhynchus anatinus. Classification (NCBI taxonomy): domain Eukaryota; kingdom Metazoa; phylum Chordata; class Mammalia; order Monotremata; family Ornithorhynchidae; genus Ornithorhynchus; species Ornithorhynchus anatinus. Next base: position 43,825,437 of record NC_041735.1, read on the forward strand.
AGAACAGTGCTCGGCACATAGTAAATGCTTAACAAATACCAACATTATTATTATTATTACCCCTGGGCTTAGAACAGTGCTTGACACGTGTCTTGTTTTATGCTGTCGAGCCATCTCCCACCTATAGTAATTCTAAAGATACATCTCTCCCAGAACACCATACTTCCATTTGCAATCATTCTGGTAGTGTATTCATAGAGTTTTCTTGGTAAAAATATGAAAGTGGTTTACCATTGCTTTATTCCACGCAGTAAACTTGAGTCTCCGCCTTCTACCTCTTTCATGCCGCCAGCGCAGGTGAGTTTTGACTTTTGGTAGATTGCCTTCCACTTGTTAGTGACTGCCCAAGCTAGGAATGGAATGGGTATGCTTCTGTTTGACTCTCCCTCCCGTAGCCAAGACTGGTAAAGTACTCTCCAGATGCGGGGATCCTGAGAGGGAGCTTGACACATAGTAAGCGCTTAACAAGTACAGTCATCATCATCAGGGCGGAGGTGTGAGTTTGGAATGCACGAGCTATGGAAGGCCAGGGAGGCGGGAAGGACATCTCCGGGCAGGGACAGTGATGGGGGAGGGCTAGCTTTCCATAGCCCCACTGCAGTAATAATAATGTTGGTATTTGTTAAGCGCTTACTATGTGCAGAGCACTGTTCTAAGCGCTGGGGGAGATACAGGGTAATCAGCTTGTCCCACGTTAGGCTCACAATCTCTAAGGTATGACTTCAGAGATTCCTAAGGCCTCCTAATTTGGAAGAGGAAAATGAAAAGTATGTTGAAAATATAAAGTATAACACAGGGGGCCTTTCCCAGAATTCTGGAATTATAATAATAATGGTGTTTGTTAACAATTATGGTATTTATTCAGCGCTTACTATGTGCAGAGCACTGTTCTAAGCACTGAGGTAGATACAGTGTAATCAGATTGTCCCCTGTGGGGCTCACATTTTTTTTTAAATCCCCATTTTTACAGTTGAGGTAACTGAGGCACAGAGAAGTTAAGTGACTTGCCCAGGGTCACACAGCAGAGAAGTGGCGGAGCCGGGATTAGAACCCGTGGCCTCTGACTCCCAAGCCCGTGTCTTTCCACTAAGCCACGCTGTTAAGCACTTACTACGTGCCAAGCACTGTTCTAAGTGCTGGGATAGATAGAAAGGTAATCAGCTTGAGCACAGTCCCTGTCCCACGTGAGGCTCACACAACCCCCATTTTACAGATGAGGTAACTGAAGCATAGAGAAGTTAAGTGACTTGCCCAAAGTCACCCAGCAGACAAGTGGTGGATTAGAACCCATGACCTCAGACTCCCAAGCCCGTGCTCTTGCCAGTAGGCCATGCTGCTTCCCATTCAAACCAGAATCTAAGATGGCAGAATAGAGACAATTGGACCACATTAAGTACCAGCCCGCGAAAAGAGATCCTGACAATCCAACTACGAGAAGCAGAATGGCCTAGTGGAAAGACGATAGAAATGGGAGCCGGAAGACCAGGGTTCTAATCCTGGCTCTTCCGCGTGTCTGCTGCGTGACCTTGGGGAAGTCATTTAACTTCTCTGGGCCTCCTACAGCCTCCCACTTAGACCAGGAGCCCCAGGTGGGTCAGGAACTGTGTCCAACCTGATTAATTTGTATCTATCCCAGTGTTTAGAACAGTGCTTGGCACCTAGTAAGTTCTTAGCAAGAACTATCATTATTATGTGTAGCTTCCTCATAGAGTAACATTATTTAATGGAGATCCAGGGTGGATCTACATTGTAGGAAGTTAAAAGTCATGTGGGGCAGTGACAGAGCGGAAGCTCTTCTCTTCGGTTCACCATTTTCGTATTGTTGAGTTGCCCGAAGCTACGCAAGAAGAGCAGAATTCAATACCGAAAGTCCCGTTCCAATACAACTAATAGTTTCTGCAAAAGAGAATTCGGTTAGTCAGGGTCTTCTGAAATGTTTACTCCGTATCCTAGGCCATGATTGTGCAAGTTTGTTTTGGATTTTAAAATACTGGGCAAATGTAACTTTGTACTATTCTTTCGCAGAGTTTTGAAAATCCTAGCCTAGCAACTGAACAACTCAATAGCTAGACGGTCTTGGCGAGACTCAGCACTTATTCAATGAGTCGGTTCTATCGAGCACTTACTGTGTGCAGAGCACTGTACTGAGCACTTGGGAGAGTTCAATACAACAATAAACAGACACATTCCCTGCCCGCAATGAGCTTACAGTCTAGAGGATTGTAGAGCACCCACCACTTATAATAATAAGTTATATAATATTATAACCTGATAATAGCGTTGGTATTTGTTAAGCGCTTACTATGTGCACTGTTCTAAGCGCTGGGGTAGACACGGGGGAATCAGGTCGTCCCACGTGGGGCTCACGGTCTTCATCCCCATTTTACAGATGAGGGAAGGGAGGCACAGAGAAGTGAAGTGACTTGCCCACAGTCACACAGCTGACGAGTGGCAGAGCCGGGATTCGAACTCATGACCGCGGACTCCCAAGCCCGTGCTCTTTCCACTGAGCCACGCTGCTTCTTATAGAGACTGTAGAGCATTAATGATACTATAAGACGAGAGAAGCAGCATAGCCTAGTAGAAAGAGCAGGGGCCTAGGAGTCAGAGCTATAAACCCAGCTCTGCCATTTGTCGGCTGTGAGCTTGGGCAAGTCCCTTAAATTCTCTGTGTCTCAGTTACCACATCTGTAAAATGGGAATTAAAGCTGTGAGCCCCACGTGGGACACATACTGTGTCCAACCTGATTAACGTGTTTCTACCCCAGCACTTAGTACAGTGCCCGGTACGTAGTAAGCGGAAACACCATGGCACAGTGGATAGAGAACGGGCCCGGGCGTGAGAAGGACCCGAGTTCTAAACCCGCGTCCCCCACTTGGCCGCTGCGCGACCCTGGGCAAGTCACTTCACTTCGCTGTGCCTCAGTGACCTCATCTGTAGCATGGAGATTATCACTGTGAGACCCGTGTGGGATATGGACTGTGTCCAACCTAGTTAGTTAGTATCTACCCCAGCGCTTAGTACAGTGCCTGGCACTTTAGAAGTGTGTAACGGATACCATAAAAGAAATGTAAAAAAGTGGTCGACGAATTTCAACACCACCTCGCCGACACTGTTGTCATCACACAGCGGAGCTGTTTCAACCGGTTTTGACAGGTCACTGTTTTTGTTTTTCCATCTAACACGTCTGAATGTTGGGCAGCAATTACACTAGAAATGCCATGGAGGTTATAATGACATTTGTAACAGAAGAATGAATCCGGCGGCATTTTAAAGTTCTGTTATACTTTAAGGAACTATTTTTATTTCCTTTCTCTTGACCCCTGGTGCACAGCGTGGTCTGTGTTTAGGTTGGAACTGTTGAGAAGGCATTTCAGTTTCACCAGCTTGGACATGTACTTCAGTAATTATTCTGCCCCGCTACCTTGGTAGTCCGTGTCGGTTCTGAGTCCCTCATAATGTACAATGTGTTTCTCTGCATGAACGTCTGATGTGATGGGCTGTTGTTCAAGAAATTGCCTAAATAATTACACGAGGTAGACAGGACCACGGCTGTTCTGAAATGGAGCTGGAAAGCAAGTAAAAAGAGTGAAAGCCACTTACAGCGCATAGTTTCTAGTTGTTCCTTACAAAGAAGCAGTGGTTGAAACGCATCTGTGATATCTACTTTATAGCTGAACTTCAAAAAAAGACATTAGGCTCATTGCCCGGTTCCACTCCACAAAAGGAGTTGTGGTATCAAAAATGATTGTTGTTTTTGTTAAATCCTTACTGTGTCCCAGGCACCGTACTAAGCGCTGGGATGGGTACAAGCACATTGAGTTGGATACAATCCCTGTCCCACATGGGGCTCACAGTTTCAATCCCCATTTTACAGATGAGGTAACTGAGAAGTGAAGTGACTTCCCCAAGGTCACGCAAGAGACAAGCAGCAGAGCAGGGATTAGAACCCATGACCACCTGACTCCCAGGCCCATCGTCTACCCACTACGCCAAGCTTCTCTGCCACATCACTCGGGTCACAAAACTATCACAAAACTCTGCCAGTGTAAGGTTTTTTTTGAAGTACGGACTGGGGCCCCGCTAAAGTCTTGCCTAAGGACAAGGTGGGATGAACACGAGCATAGAAAAATAAATATCTGTGGATAACATGTGACAGAAACCTAGAACATACATGGAAAGATACGTCAGGTACCGAGTGGGTTGTTGAGGTGAGTGGAATCAGTTGGGATTCAACTGAAGAGTCTTCACTGGGGCTACTGATCCTCCGTCCAGTTTGAAACTGCCATAATAATATTGGTGTCTGTTAAGCGCTTACTGGGTACGGAGCACTGTTCTAAGCGCCGGGGGAGATACAGGGTAATCAGATTGTCCCGCGTGAGGCTCACAGTTAATCCCCATTTTACAGATGAGGGAACTGAGGCACAGAGAAGTGAAGTGACTTGCCCACAGTCACACAGCTGGCCGTAAGTTCACGGGGATCTCTTAGACCCAGGAGACCACTCACAGAGGTTCAGGTTAGAGGACCTTTGAGATATGGCATGTCTTAACGAGCACGAGACTGGGAGTCAAAAGGACCTGGGTTCTAATCCCCACTCTGTCTCATGTCTGCTGCGTGACCTTGGGAAAGTCACTTCACTTCTCTGTGCCTTGGTTACGGCAGCTGTCAAATGGGGATTAAGACAGTGAGCCCAGTGTGGGACAAGGACTGTATCCAACACAATTATCTTGTATCTACCCCAGCGCTTAGTACAGTACCTGGTACATAGTAAGCGCTTAACAAATACCACAATTATTATTATTATTTAGCTGGATTTTGGGACGGCAGATGGGTCTTATAGCCTCAGTCCCTTTTAATAATAATGTCGGTATTGTTAAGCGCTTACTATGTGCAGAGCACTGTTCTAAGCGCTGGGGTGGATACGAGGTAATCAGGTTGTCTCGCATGAGGCTCACAGTCTTAATCCCCATTTTACAGATGAGGTAAGTGAGGCCCAGAGAAGCGAAGTGACTTGCCCACAGTCACACAGCTGCCGAGTGGCAGAGCCGGGATTCGGACCCATGACCTCCGACTCCCGAACCCGTGCTCTTTCCACTGAGCCACGCTGCTTCAGTGATGCTTTCTTAATGGTATTCCAGTTTACTGTTATGTTCCTTAATATTGTATTTTAAATATACAGTGACTACCAAGGAACCAAATGCAAACTATCACTGCACCTGGGATGTAAATACATATCACTAGGTAATTACTTCTACTGCATCACTGATAATGGGATGCATTAGGTTAGGAAGAAAGATTGGGTCAGGATGCCTAGGATAGAGGCTCGAACCTCGAAGATTTCATTTTTGCCTTTGCAGCTGTAGAAAGAGGAGGGGTGCGAGTTAGGGTTACCCTGATTCATTGAGTGCTGATCGTATGCAACCTTTGGGAGAGAGCAGTAGAAGTAATTATCTTCATTCTCCCTTCATTTTTCCTCACCTATTTTTCCCCTGATCTCCTTATTGCTAGACTTATTGTCCCTGTAATGGCCAAACCCTTATTTTGGAGTTGGAGGGATTATGCAAAAATGTAGGACGATTACGCAAGTAAAAATGGTGTATAGAATCCTTTTCCCCTATTCTTCCTTGGGACTGTACCTTCTCCCCTGCCACCCCAAATGCCCATATTTGACATTTTGCCATTCTCCCCACCTTCAAAACCGTCCTAAAATCACATTTTCTCATTCATTCATTCATTCAGTAGTATTGATTGAGCGCTTACTATGTGCAGAGCACCGTACTGAGCCCTTGGAATGTACAAATCGGCAACAGATAGAGACAGTCCCTGCCCTTCGACGGCCTTACAGTCCAAGAGGCCTTCCCGGACTGTATCCATTTCATCTCCTAGCCACCCTCCCCACTGCATTGACTATGTACTTGGCTGTGTACCTTTTAAGTACCTTGATACTCGGTCCAACCCCACAGTACTTATGTAAATATTCTTATACTGTACTATTTTGCCTATCCTTAAATCTGAAGGACCTGGGTTCTTATCCCATCTCCGCTCTTTATCTTCTCTGTGACCTTGGGTAGTTCACATCACTGTGCCTCCGTTACCTCATCCGTAAAATGGGGATTAAGACTGTGAGCCCCATGGCGGACAGGACTGCTTCCAACCCGATTAACTTGTATCTACCCCAGCACTTAGAACAATACTTGACACATAGTAAGCACTTAGCAAATACCATCATCATTGCTATTATTACTGTGAAACTATTCCATATTCGCTCAGATGTAGCTATTTCTCAGTTCCCACTCATTAATGCTCAAAGATTTCAGTTACCTCATCTGTAAAATGGGGACTAAGACCGCGAGCCCCGTGTGGGACAGGACTGTGTCCAACCCGATTAACTTGTATCTACCCCAGCACTTAGAACAGTACTTGACACACAGTAAGCACTTAACAAATACCATCATCACTATTGTTATTACCGTGAAACTATTCCATACTCGCTCAGATGTAGCTGTTTCTCAGTTCCCACTCATTTTTAATGCTCAAAGATTTCCCTTCGTCGGGGTCTCTCTTTCACTTATTCCAACCTTTTGGTCTCTCTGGAGTGTCTCATGGTTAATAAGCATTGCCTGAGCTTTCCTCTTACCTGTTCAGTGGCCGTTGAAAGATTCTGATTTAATCTGTATCAGAAACCTAGACATATATTTCCTTTTCGATATGCCTGTTGACCAAGTCCCCCCGTTTGCCTGTTTCTTTCTACGACTGGTCTCCTTTTGTTTTCAGTCCCGTCATTTCCTGAGTCGAATTTCCAGTAGTTTCCTGACTTTAACCTGATCGAGACAGTGCCGTACCCAACCGAGGATCCCCAGTGGAGTTCCTGAGCCACAACTGAGGAGTTTCCAGAAGCTGGCCTTAATGCTGTAATCTAGCCACATTAGACACCATGCAAGAAATTTCTCCTGGAGCTGCAGGTGCAGCTCTGCCACAGGCTGATAGATGGAAATAAGGTCATAGACTGAAAAAAGCTCTCCACCTTCGGTTGGTCAGCGAGGCCCAACCTCTGAACCTTTTGCCATTTTCATATCATTCACCTGATGCTCCAGGAGATAAAGAGTTAGGGTGGAGAGAGAAGGTGGGATGATAAACAATCCTTTGAAGAATTAAGAGCTTGACGGAGGCAGTAACCAGTTGAATCGCTCATTTAGATGAGCGGGTCCGTCAGTAGGGTCTGAGCAGCTCTCACTATTAAAATGGTGGATTTTATTACATACAATAAAGCACTTACGTGATGCAGAAATGACATCTAGGTTCTCCAAATGGGTAAAACTGCTGAGTTTAATGGGCACTGGAGTGACGATATAATCACGGTTTTCTCCCACGTACAACCCCTATCATTTATTACTTCAACCACTGTTCAGAAGGAGCTGCTTGCACTGAAAGCTCCGCAATACCAGAGGTCAGCTTGATATGATCATCTGGGGATGGCTATTAACCAAACTGCAGTGACGGCAGGTTCGGCTCATCTGCCTATGAGAGCAAAAAGCAGCTGTAAAAAAATATTGAGGTGTGCCACAAATGGAAATAGTAACACATCTTCACTTGAGGATTGCGTAACTGACTTTTTAAAAATTTCCATATGTCAATCTACAATATAGTCCCTTCGGGCTTTCATTATAATCATGAAACATGTCAGTTACTCTGCCACTCATGGATAGGACACATTCTTGTTTTCCTACCTTCTGAGAAATATATGACATTTATTGTTATCAACAAAATTTTTTGGTTCGGATGTCAAAGACCGAATGAGGTTTGAATTTCACCTGGAATCAATCAGTTGTATTTTTTGACCACTTACTGTGTGCAGAGCACTGTACTAAGCATTTGGGAGAGTGCAATATGATAGAGTTGGTAGATATGTTCCCTGACTATAAGGAACTTAGAGTGTATGCTTTCATTAATTAATTCATTCAATCATATTTATTGAGTGCTTATTGTGTGCAGAGCACTGTGCTGAGCGCTTGGGAGTACAATACAACAATAAACAGACACATTCCCTGTCTACAAGGAGCTTACAGTCTAGAGGGGGGAAGACAGAAGTTAATATAAATAAATAAATTACAGATATGTACATAAGTGCTGGGGGCTGGGAGGAGGGAAGAACGAAGGGAACAAGTCAGGGGGACGCGGAAGGGAGTGGGAGAAGAGGAAAGGTGGGGGGGCTTAATCAGGGAAGGCCTCCTGGAGGAGATGTGCTTTTCAAAAGTCCTTGAAGTGGGAAAGAGTAATTGTCTGTTGGATTTGAGGAGGGAGGGCGTTTCAGGCCAGAGGCAGGATTTGGGGGAGGGTTCATCTGCAAGATAGGCGAGATCAATTGAGAATTTTAGTTAGCATTAGAGGAGCGATGTGTGCAGTCTAGGTTGTAGTAGGAAAGTAGCTATGTATGTAAGAGATGGTATTTGTTAAGCTCTTGCCTTGTGCCAAACACTGTTTTAAGTGCTGGGGTAAATCCAAGGTGATCAGGTTGTCACTTATGTGTTACACACCTGTGGCGAAGCGCCTGGCTTCCAGGCCCACAAGCGTTCAACGGGACAAGGCACTCACCCATCCCACGGCTCCTCACTTGGTGCAGGCCAAGCGGGCTTCTCACGCTCTGGGCAGAGGCGACGCGCGGCCGGCTGCTGCAAGTCTCGATCCGCTGCACTCACCTGTGCTCCTAGGCCATTCCAGCTTCTGGCCTCAGTTTATCCAATCTCTACCCTCCCCCGTCCTCCATACCTAAATTTGATTGGCACCGGGGTGAGGGACACCGTCTCTATTTGTGGCTTGGGCTGTCAATCTAGCAGTTTTATTCATTCATTCAATAGTATTTATTGAGCACTTACTACGTGCAGAGCACTGTACTAAGCGCTTGGAATGAACAAGTCGGCGACAGAGACAGTCCCTGCCGTTTGACGGGCTTACAGTCTAATCGGGGGAGACGGACAGACAAGAACAATGGCAATAAATAGAGTCGAGGGCAATAAATAGAGTCAAGATATATTTACTTAGTTAGTTGCTGAGTGGTATCCCACCCTCACTTCCGAGTTCCGCCTGCTGGCTCGGGCGGTCACGAGATAGCATTTGACCTGGAGATGGTGGGTACCCTGGAGTCACCTTGGGACAGTAACTGAAGCATAGAGAAGTTAAATGACTTGCCCAAAGTCACACAGCTGACGAGTGGTGGAATTGGGATTGGAACCCAAAACCTCCGTCTCTCGAGCCCGCGCTCTTTCCACTAAGCCACGCTGCTTCTCTAGAGCAGCTTCTCTAGAGATCTAGAGGTAGTCTAGAGCATATAGCCTGGAATATAATATTTATGAAAGGAAAAATATATTGATGATTGCAGAAGATTCAGGAGTTTCACTTTGGATGGATCTCTAAACCCAAATCTTTGTACCCAAGATTTGTACCCAAATCTTTCCTTCCTGACACTGTTGCTGCTTTCCAGTTCCAGAGAATACGGATCTAACGTGGTGGATTTTTTCAAGGATGTACTACTTTTCTCTTCATCCAGGGACCCCTTCGTTTTCCAATCCTAATATAAAGCTCTGCCTAATAATAATAATGATAACGTTGGTATTTCTCAAGCGCTTACTATGTGCAGAGCCCTGTTCTAAGCTCTGGGGTAGATACAGGGTAATCAAATTGTCCCACGTGAGGCTCACAGTTAATCCCCATTTTACAGATGAGGTCACTGAGGCACAGAGAAGTTAAGTGACTTGCCCACAGTCACACAGCTGACAAGTGGGAGAAGAGGAATTCGAACCCATGACCTCGGACTCCCAAGCCCGGACTCTTTCCACTGAGAATATAAAGATTTGAATACCCAACTATTCTGAAGCCAGAAGCACAGCACTATTTTTCTTCCAGCCCTTTGCATTTGGAGAAGGCTTTGAGAACAAACATTAGAGATTTTTGCCTAGTTGAGAACTAGAAAGTTAGCTTCTTGTAGCTAGAAGGAGAATCCAGGAATACTGTAGATTTATTCAGTCTCTGGGCAAGTCTTGCTGGTCTTTACTGGTACTTGTCTTATATGTCTTACTGGTATTTTACTGGGTAAGATGAGTAAAATATTTACCCCGAGACTGCAGTATGAACTTATGAGGAAATCGGTGCTTTTACTATTAAAACCTGGAAGAGAATATTGATTATATTCTTCAACTCATCCTCAATAAATGAACAAGTCACCAGATTACCCCTCTTTTTCTCACATTCTTCGCTTGTTTTTGTATTCCTCTCGTTCTCTGTTTGCACCCTTTCCTGTCTCTGGCCTCCTATTTTCCTTCATCTCCATTCTTTCCATTCTCTATCAACCTACCCCTTTTCCGCTTTCCTTTCCCACTGTTCTTGCCATAATTTTCTAGCACTGAAGAGGAGAGATTAAAAATAGGCACACAAAGCTAACTCTCTCCAGATCATATGGGGCTGGTAAGAATACACTTGCAATTTCAAGTAATGATAATGCTAATGAGGTGCTCAGAGGAAAGGTACTTTAGAAATATAAGCCAGAAAGGTATTATGTAAATATATGGGAAATGGGACGCCACTGATATCTGTGTTTCAGGCAGTCGCTAATTTGCTGAAAAGATGAAGAATGTGTGCACCCTCACTTTAAAGCCAGTTTGAACTACTTATAGCTTTGCAAATAGAAGGCCTGGAAGGATAGGCTTGTGTCCACAAACTTTTACAGGGAGAAAGGGCCAATTTTAAGACCATGCTGGTTCATTTCTCAGGGTGCTTTTAGGTAAAACATTTATAATTATACCACTTTGAATTAGGGCCACCCATAGTCACGCTAAGGTTTGATTTTCCATGCACTTTGCTTTTGTTATCGTTGGCATTTTAGGTGATTGCCCCTATTGACCTCTAATGACCTTCCCCAGGGAAGATGATCTCTGGCTAAGCCTTAGCTGGAAAGCTCCTACTTAATTCCACCCTGTCACAACAATAATAATAATCATAATAATGATAATAGTGATAATCACCTCCCTGACTTAAAAGGGGTGTTGGGGGGGGGCAAAACCATTCAGTTTTGAGACATGAGAATTGACCTGCAACATAATTTGGCAGCTAGAGAATTCTGAGATGTTGTGAGCAATGATTCTTTGCCTGCTGGGAATGAAGAACAAAATGACTTACAAAAAAAAAAGGAGAGAGAGAGAAAACAGCCCCAAACCATATATAGACAGACACAAAATGCAATGCTCTATTTGCCTCCTTGGAGCGTGTCTTTGTTTAGAACAGATACTGGTATGGCCACTGGGTCCAGGAAGATAAAAGCATTTTCCTTCAATTCCAAGGTGCTATTGTGAAGGCAAGGTCAGAAATGCTAATAAAACAGAGAAAAGTGGAGTAAAACTGTAAAGATTACAAATGATTTTTCCAAGATGCTTAATTAATGGTATCACAAGGGATGGCTAAACTAGTATATTACTTACCAGTGAATTAATATTCTGTGTTGAAACATACCACTAGGGAAGAATTGACTATGCTAATATTGTATAAAAGAGATTGCCACTGGCAAATGTTTGACTGGAGAGATTTCCACATTACGTGTGCACTCAGACAAAATGACTTAATGTATGCCATGAATTTTTAATTGCAAGAAAATCATTAGAGTAAGATAAAAGCTTGATTATAAACCTCTAAGTCCTTTTGATTATCTATACTGAATATTGATCACTGGCCACTTCAAGAGAACATACCTCATTAAATCATTATCATAATGAAGAGTCCCTTTTTATGGTATCCGTTAAGCTGTCACTATGTGTCAGGCCCTGTACTCAGTCCTGGGGTAGATATAAGATAAGCGGCTTGGATACGGTCCCTGTCTCACATAGCACTCACAGTCTTAATCCCCATTTTACAGGGGAGGTAACTGAGGCACAGAGACGTTGTGACTTGTCCAAGGTGACAGAGCAGACTCGTGGCTGGGGCAGGTTAAGAACCCAGGTCCCCTGACTCCCGGCCCTGTGATCTTCCCCCTAGATCAGGCTGCCATGCTGTTCTTTAGATAGGACCATGGTAGTATCTAAATTCCCCTCTCAGGGTCGCACCTGGATAGTTTCCAGTACTCTACCAGTCTCGGCTACGGGAGGGAGAGTCAACCAGAGGCCTATCCATTCCATTCCTAGCTTGGGCAGTGGCTAGCAAGTGGAAGGCCATCTGCTACAAGTGGAAACTCTCCCTTGCTGGGCAGCAGCGGCATGGGAGAGAGTCGAGGGCGGAGACTCAAGTTTACTGCGAGGAAGGAGGCAGTGGTAAACCGCTTCCGTATTTTTACCAAGAAAACTCTATGGATACACTACCAGAATGATTGTTGATGGAGAGCGGGGCGTTCTGGGAGAGATGTGACTGTGATGTCTCTACAGCTCGATGGTATAAGACAAGGCAAGTATTTCAATTACTACAAAAATGAGTTAATAAACTAGCACGGTAATCATTTAAATTCATAAAACGGCAATGTATTAAAAGTAGTGAAAGCAGTGCTTGAAACAAAATCTTTTTTTTTCCTTTGGTCATTTCATATCATCCTTTCAAGAGGCAAAAATCAGCTATTTGATAATAATGCCCAAACTATTTGTTAATATCCCAATCCTTATTCGAGAACTCTAATAATTAGAGGACAGAGACAGTGAGGGGAAGGTATTCATAGACACTGATAGACTGGCAATAGTTTAAAGGCGGGGAAGATAACCATCACAAGTAGATTTAAAAAAGTGAACATATTGTGTGTCTGATATGCCAAGAGTTTAAATGTGTTTTCCAAAACCTTAGGCTCAGATCTGAGGTGACTGAATTGTCTCCCAAGGTTGTTCAGTATTTCTTATACACATGCAAATTAGGTCCTGGATAATGCTGCTGGTTTACAATGGAATTGGAATGTATAATCAGTTCTGAAAGCTTTCAGAAAATACATGTCCAGGAACTGGATGGATCACTGAGAACCTTGCCCTCAAAATCTTCATTGCTAAAAATCCAAATTGTCTACAAGGTAAGATTATAAAGGGGCTTCAAGGCTCCCAGGCGTGGATGTGAGGAGGACTCACCAAATTCAGGAGCACTTGTTCAATCTAGTCATCTACCAAAGTGAGTTATTAATGAGCTCCGGGGAATGTTCCCTCTTGGATTATATCGAATCTGTTCAGATGTGTTAAGGAGGAGAAGGTCACTTACGCCACTCTCAGGTAACTTGGAATAAATAACACCAATGTCATTTTCCATGAACAAAAACTCAGCTTTTACCTGTAGTATGTAGTGGGCAGACAAAACCACTGTTATGTATATTTGGTGGTTACATAAATACCTTGAATTCTATCATACTATTATGCCAGTACCATCTTGGCTTCTTCTGTTTTACTCCTCTACTGGCAATTTATGCCGCAGTCCTTTCAGCTGTGGAGTGTTTTGGTTTTTTCCCCTGCTGTAATGTTTCCTAAAGTCTAACATCTCCCGGTTATCTCAAGAATTCGTTGTTTTCCTGGCCTACAAATACCTAGGCGCACTGCTGAATAGCCTCACACCTCCTGAAGGGAAAGCTAACAATATTTTCAATCACCCATCAAAGAGTGAATCGTATAAATTCCATAGGTGACGGTTCTAAAAATAAAAATCACCCTGGATGTAACCTCAATCATTAAAAAACATTGGTCAGTATATTCATACAGACTCCTGATTAGGTACATAGGCAGGGTAACTACTACGGGCACTAAAAAATTCCAGACTCCCCTTTGCTAACTTACCAATGTAACTGTGGAGCAGTGTCACCTAGAGGAACAGGCACAGGCCTGGGAGTCAAAAGGACCTGGGTTATAATCCCGACTCCACCGCTCGTCTGCTGTGTGATCTTGGGTAAGTCACTTAACTTCTTCTTGCCTCATTTACCTCATCTGTAAAATGGGACCGTGACTGTGTCCAACCTGTATCTACCCCAGGGCTCGGTTCAGTTTCTGGCACGTAGTAAACTCTTAACAAATACCATAAAACCCCCCACATTACGGAACATAATACGATGATGTCATAAGAACAACCTTGAAAGGGTTCTTTTCAGAAAAGAACCTATGTAGTTGCAGAACGTTTCTCTGGAAGGCCTGTCTAGAGATGTTCTCTGACTGAGCCCTCATATCCCCTCTCTTTCCCTCTTTTGTACTTGAATTTGTTACCTTTATTAGCCACACCCTCAGCCACTCAGCACTTCTGTACACATCCAGAATTTATTTTAATTTCTGCATCTCCCTTTAGTCTGTAAGCTCTCTGTGGTCAAGGAATGTGTCTACCCACTCTGTTATATTGTACCCTCCCAAGCACTTAGTACAGTGTTCTGTACTTAGTAAATATCCAATAAATATGATTGATTGATCTGGGTGGAGCTCCAGAGATTTCGCCTTCCCTTTAAAAATAATATTGTAGTATTAATAATATTAAGGCAGGCTCAAAAATAGAGACAGGTTATGTATGGGGAAAACACATTAGGGAAACAGTGCGGCCTAAGGGAAAGGGCACGGGGTTAAGAGTCAGGAGATCTGGGTTCCAATTCCGGCTCTGCCCCTGGTATGCTGTGTGATTTGGGGCAAGTCACTTTATTCCTCTTTGTCTCGGTTCCCTCCTTTGTAAAATGGGATGGAGACTGTGTCGGTGTCTGATCTGACTGCATCTACCCCAGCCTGGCATACTGTAAGCACTTAAGAAATACCACAAATTACAGTTCAAAATGAAGTGCTGGTCATGCAGCCATTTCTTCAGCCACTCTTGCAGGAATGAATAGGGTCTAACAGTCAGTAGCATCATTATTGAGAGTGAAGGACAGTTCTCTTACTCTCTATGTCTGTTATTGAACTACAGAAAAGTAATGCATTATTATTTCAAATATGATTAACTTCCTCTATTTTGTGTGGCCCCGAGTAACTTGAGAATGATAAACAGCAGTAGCTGAATCAAGCTCATTATTTCAACTATAGAAGACATTTAATGGTTATTTAACTCAAAAGCACCAAACAATAATCATAATTAGACTCAATAGAAAACAATAAAAATGCAGAAGAAGGAATTAATTACACAGACTGAAAGTATCAACATAAAATCCTAAGGATTTCTGGAGCACTTGGTTTTTCATTCACCGTATCTCTCCATTTTCTTATTCCAAATATAATTTTTTCAAGGGACCTCAGACTGAATTCACGGTTGATATATCCTTGAATATATTTCTGGATTCTTGATTATAGAATAAATGATCAGGAGAGATCAAGTATAACTCAAATTTTTCTTATTTTTTTCTTTTTGGAAGTAATTTAATAGGCAATTTTCTTTATGTAATGGGAATATAGCATCCAAAAAGTCTTTATATCAGAAGTTTGTCATTTTTTTTGTTTGTTTCCAGCTTCATTTTGTTCAGCATATATGACACCCTGCCATTATTAGCCTAGTATTTTTGTTGCTGGGCTCATTTAGCTGTCTTCCTGTCAATCTCTGTGTGGTGGTCCTGACAGTTCATTGGCTATTTACGACATGACTGAACCACTATATTTTCCAGATGATGGCTGAAGTGTTGCCAATCGGTACAATGTTTCAACACTTTGTGATATCACAGAGTAGCATCTACAAACAATAATTGAACCCTTGGGATTTGCAGTAGGGATAGTTGATTGAAAATATTTTTTTCCTATCGCCACTTCTTTTAATTTGTTACTTGGAAGAATGTGCTTATTCAAAGAGCTTGAGTATTTGTGATGATGTCTCTAATTTATTGTTTAGAAAGCATTGTTTCCCAATAGAAATTTGATCATTTCAGGGAAGCTCTATATGAATTTTGGATGCAACAAACCAAGCGAAACCGATGGTTTGCGGGAGAAAGGTTTGAATAAAGATCGAATCAGTGAAATAAGAAGGGTGTTGACCTCATTTTGTTCCTAAGCAATAGGATATGCAAACCTAGTTTTCTCTTTAGTGAAGTAAATTCACATAAAGACATTTTGAATTTGCCAGTAATAATCATTTTCTGATGCAGTCATGACATGAACTGGACTAATATGCAGAGAAATTCAATTCAGCAAGAATTTGTCTGAACCAGCCAAGCTTTGTTTCACACAGTTTTCTGGAAAGCCGTAGTATCCAAAGTTACCGAAAATAAAATATTGGGAGGACACAGTATCTTCAAAAGTAGCACTGGGAGGACACAATATCTTCAGAAGTAGCATTCTTAATAATAAAATGTGCAGAGTTGTGTTATTGCTGGAACAAATGAATGACAGAATGATATGTTCATTAAAGATTAACTCTGAATAGCTAAGCCAGGGAACTAAACTATGTGTACAGTTCTATGTAAGTATTTAATTTATCCATTCTTGGTGGTTTTGGCTAAATGTATCTATAGTCCTGATGGCTGCCTGGTAAACACACATGTGTAGAAATGGGCATTCACTGTTTATGTTGGAATTTATTCCTTACTCTAATAGGCCTGTGGTGCTGTTTGAGGTCTGGAAGCCACTTTTTGATATATTAGTTGTCTCGTCAATCAGTTGGAAGTGTCTGACAATGATCATTCCAGCCTTGTATCCATGTTCTGTTGCTGATGGCAAAGTGCTTTTATTTGCTTCACTGTACCTCAATCTCGTCTACCTTGCTGCCAGTGTCTTGCTCACGTCCTGCGTCTGGCCTGGATTGCCCTCCCTCCTCATACCCTATAGTCAGTTACTCTCCCCCCTGCCCTTCAAAGCCTTATGGAAGACACATCTCCTCCAAGAGGTCTTCCCTGACTAAGCCCTCCTTTCTTTTTCTTCAACTCCTTTATGTCTTGGCCCTATCCCCCATCCCAGCCCAACAGCCCTTACGTGCGTATCGTTTATTTATTTATTTATTTTAATACCTGTCTCCCCCTCTAGACTGTAAATTCATTGTGGGCAGGGAACGTGTCTATTATTGTACTGTACCCCTTCCAAGCACTTCTTGGTACAGTGTTCTGCACACAGAAGCGCTCAATAAATACCACTGACTGACTGACTGAGAAAGCTAAATACGACCCCGGTCCTAAAACTAAACACACCTGACAGACACAGTTTTGTTGTTTTCATCCAACTGGAGACAGAAAGTGCTTGGGCAAGGCTCAAGTCCAAGTAGGGAGACTCCCTAGGACATAACTTCAGTCAGAGTGGAAACAGTGGAAAATTATCCTCTAAGATTTGCCTGGATAGTTTGGCATGAAGTTCTGCATTCTAGGTGCCTTGGAGAACTATACCTTAACTGGAAATCCTTTAAGTAATTTTTCTTCCATGTCATTCAGCATTTTACTAAAAAAAATCGAGCCTATTGATCCTGATCTGTAAAAACTAGGGAATACAGAATTGATTAGGCCTCTGGAACTCTGTATTAGAGGTTTCAGCTTTTTTGCTGCATTGCTAGGGAATACTGGGAAAGTAATTTTAGCACTCTGGGAATGCAAGTCATGGGTGGATTTATCTAGCTGAGATTTGTGGACCAGCTGCCTGTGTTGTTTGGCAGGTTCAAGTGATGCTGAAAATCTTGATCATCAGCTTTCAGGCAATTCAGTCACTCCCTCCAACTTATCCACTCTCTTCTCCTACTACACCTTAGATCGTGTTAGCCTGGGAACAGATGCACAGATGCACCGCCTTACATCAGCAAAACCAGATGAGCTGCAAGACACAACCTGAACATCTTATATGTCTGTTTATGGTCTATGTTGATGAACATACACCTCTAAAATCCACTAAACTCTTAGACTTTATCATTTTGCTGCTCTGTAGATGTTGTATATGTGTATGTGTCTTCTTTCAAGGCCACTTACTTACTGGGCCCCATTATCACCTTTCCTATTTTTTAACTTCTTGCTCACACTCTCCTTTTTTTCCAGGAACTCCTTTGCCGCCCTCTTGAAATCTCCTCCAGGGTGTCTTCTCTCAGAAATTTCTCATCTCCCCAATTGCCACACACTCCGCCCCACAGCAAGTATCTCTTATCGGTAAGAAAAAACATTACTGTGGCATTTGCTAAGTCATACGCTTACTATATGCCATACACTGTACTAAGCCGTAGGGTTGATACGAAATAATCAGGTTGGACACAGCATCTCCCCTGTTAGATTATAAACTCCTTGAGGACAGGAATTTTGTCTACTGATTCTACTACACTCTCTCTCAAGTACTTATTACACTCAATGAATACAATTGATTGTTCCTGGAGAGGCAAAGGCATTGGTGGTATTATCAAATGGGTTTATGAGGTCTTTGAAATCATGCTCCAAACTCTTCCATTCTTAACTTTGGTTCCCACCCGAGCCATACTTTTCAAGTACTTATTACACTCAATGAATACAATTGATTGTTCCTGGAGAGGCAAAGGCATTGGTGGTATTATCAAATGGGTTTATGAGGTCTTTGAAATCATGCTCCAAGCTCTTCCATTCTTAACTTTGGTTCCCACCCGAGCCATACTTTTCCACTAGGCTTAAACTAAATTTCTGTCCATTAATTTACCATTTTTGTTGGTTCAGGAATGAAAATTGTGCATCAATCAATCATATTTAACTGAGTGCTTACTGTGTGCTACTAAGAACTACTAGAGGTTCTTAAGGAATGGGGAAACACTGACTGAGCAGTTCTGTAAAGAAATGATCAAGACAGCAGAGTTAAGTGTGGACCAGAGTGGGGAGAGACAGGAATCGAGGAGATCAGCAAAGAGGCTGATGAAGTACTCAAGATGGGGTAGGAAATGCTTCACAGGCTAATTTAAAATTGCTCCTTTTTGGAGACTAGGAGAATTGTTAAGGCAGGAAGAACTGGCAGAATCGCTTTATCTGTTGTGTGAAATGGCCAATTACTTAGAAGCCCAGATAGGATCCTTCTGGCTTCTGCAGTCCAGTACCCACCAGAACCTTGATTTGACACCATTCAGATGAGCAAATTCCTTTATGCCCTTAGGTCCTCTGGAGAAAAAATGATGGAAAAGAGAAATATGTACTCCCCTAAACAGACAGGAGTGCAATGGGAGCCCAGTTAGGACATCCAGCAGGGTTCCTGTGCGTTTGAAGCGGGTTCTGAGGAGGAGAATCATGTTCTCCCAAATACCACCTCAGCACTTTGCCACTCACAGGTACATGGGACACTTAGGTACCTTATCAATTTCTGTACAGGACTTTACTACCATTCTTCCTCCTGATTAGTTTTTAAAACCAGTGTGGAACAGGGATTGGGTCTGATCTGACTGCACTGTATCAACCCCCAGGCTTAGCATATTGTTTGGCACATAGTGAGTGCTGAACAAATACCACAGTGATTATTGTTAACATTATATCATTAATACATTGTCAATAGAATATATTATTATATTATTGTCTTGCCTGTTAGCTGCCTAGACCAGGAATTGACTGATCCCTTGGAATTTGGGCTCACTCTTTGGTCCTTAGCCCCTCTCTCCTTCCCTCTGACAGAGATATTTGTCACATCAAAAATTCTTAGCTCTGAGGGGGGGATTCCCCCATCCCGGCCAGACAGAAGGATGGTCAGGCGGACTTCTGGTGTGGACAGGTCAGGCACAGTTTCCTGTCTGTTCTCCAGTATATGGGGGAATGGGGCCTGAAGACAGGATTGAATTTGCTCATCTGAATGGAGAGCTAGGAATTTTGGGTGTGTAAACCATTGCCCCAGTCATATAGAGGGAAGGAGGAACTGGGAACCAGATTGTGAGCTGAAAATACAGGCTGTGCTCCAAATTTGGGAGGGATTCACTCCCCCCACATCTCCCTCCTTTTTTCCTAGAAGGCAGTTTGCCTTAGGGATTTGAGGGTGAAGTGAAATTTGGTTATCACAATGGAGAGCTTCTTTCTAGATCTCGGCATAACCCTCAAGATTCCTTCTCTCCCTTTTTGCCAGTGAGTTGAATGGCCTTCCAAATGCCCTGTGTCACTAAGTCCCCTCTGGTAAGGAAGCTCAGAGCTACTTTTCCCAGGCCACAGGTTGCCCCTAATTGCCATCAACTCCTTTTACCATTTACTGATGTTAAATGCATGCCTCTCCCTTCCTCAGAACTCTTTAATGGCCACCCATTCCCCCTGCATTGAGCAAAAATTCTTTACGAGTGACTTCAAGGCTCCCCAACACCACCACCATGCCCTCTCCTCTCCTTTGTACATATCTGCTTTCTTCACCCGCTACTTGCTAGTGCACTGTCCTCCTTCCAAGTTCACCTAATCACTGTCCCTCACTCTCATCTCTCCTGTCTCCAGCCTCTTGCTGTCCTCCTCCATCCTTCTTCCCTCCTGGAATTCCCTTCCCTTTCAAATCTTGCCACGTTTCCCCTGTTTCATCACAGGTTCTCCAGGAGGCAATCCTCGACTGATTTCTTCCTTCCTATGCCGTGTCACTCTAATAGACATGAGTCTCCATGTAGCTTTTGGTAAGAATCTCCAGAGATATTTTGTAACCCCTAACTCCTCTCCGCCAACTGCCAATTTCTACTGCTAGTCACAGGGTGCCAGGCAAGAGAGAGCCTGTGTGCAAACCATCACCTCTACTGGAATAACAATTTATGAGCATTTCCCACTGATGGGGGAGAGCCCTTTCCTCTACTCCTAAAATAAGTCCTATGCAAATAGCTCAGGATATTGGTCTTTTCATTGCTGAAGAGGCAGCAATATCGCTTGCATTGTTCACCCCAAATTGAGGAGCAACTTCAAAAAAAAATCTCCTAAACATTGCCTTCCTCATCTCTTTTATATCTGGCTCACCCGAGGACTGTGCCTGGTTAACTTTACTCCTGAGGGAAGTAATAGCTTACACATGAAAAGCAGCACGACCTAATAGCAAGAGTATGGGCCTGGATTCCAGAATTCCAGTTCTAATTCCAGTTTTGCCACTTGCTTAATGTGTAACCTTGGGCAAGTCACTTAACTTCTCTGTACTTCTCTTTCCTCCTTTTTAAAATGAGGATTCAATATCTGCTCTCACTCTTAGGCTGTGAGTACCATGTGGACCAGGGACTGCCTGGCTGGATTATCTTACCTACCCTAGTGCGTCGTTCAGTGCTTGGCATAGAGTAGGTGCTTCATAAATGCCCAAATTATTATTATCATTATCATTTTCATTATTATTTTTGCATGACCAATGCAAGAGGATATGTTGATTTTACATTGCTCTTTTCAGCCACTTCAGCAGGCAAGGAGTGGACCTCCTTTTCTGTAGCTTCACCTTGGAATACAAAGGACAGTTATCTACCTCTTTACTTATTATATAGCTATAGATGGGTATATGTATATTTTTGGCTCAGGGCACTGGCAAGATTTTAAAGGAACTGCAAAAATCCACCTCAGTGGTAGCTGCGAAAAGCCCTGCTTTTATAGGATTGTCTAAGGCAATCAGTTTTTGCAAAAGGTATTCGTTAAGTATTTATTATATGCCAGACACTGTACTAGCGCTGGGGTAGATACACAGTCCATATCTCAAGTGGGGCTCACGATCTTAATCCCCACTTAGCAGATGAGGCAACTGAGGTTTCGAGAAGCTAAGTGACTTACCCAAGGTCACGCAGCAGATATTTGGCAGAGCCGGGAGTAGAACCCATGACCTCTGACACCTAGGCCCGGGCTCTTTCCACTAGGCAACGCTGCTTTTTAGTTACCACTAACTTTCTGATATAATTTCAGGGACTCGACAGTACCGCTAGCAGAAACAGCTCACAGGCATGTCGTCCTCTAGCACATTAGGGCTCCTTCCCCAGAGACCCGGATTCAATTATGCTTTTTGTTTGTTCGCCAAAAGAGCTTCTCAGTTAAGCCGACATCGTTTGCATTCAGATTTTCTACTTTAGATTACAAATGTCCTGTTTTCAAAGCTTTTCAACTGACCTAATGGGGCATGCTAAAGGTGCTAGCCATAATTGAATGGCTCTTTTCAGTTTTGTAGTTTTACCTCCTTCAGCATCATTAGGAAAACAGAATGCTTACAAAGTAGAGTCGGGGAATTAACTAGGAATATCTGGGAAAAAGGTGGTCTCGTGAGATTTCCTTCCTTTCTCCTCCTCTCCCCGTCCCCCTCCCCCATTTTGGTTCAGTCACTGGGTGCTTCAGTTTACCCCGTATTTAGCTCAATGAAATATAATTTGAAATTGAAATAGTTCATTTGCATACCTGTCAATCTGCTGTAAAAGCAGCCCAGCTAAAATATTCTGCTGAAGATACGAGTGGCAGTTTCCTCCTTAACTCTGAACTAACATAAGAAATTAAGATTTTTTTAGAATTGTATTAGAGGAGTAATCATTTCACACCATCCAGTTTATATCAGAGAAGAAAGATCACTTACAGACCTATAGGAAATGGACCCTGGAGTATTTCTTATGCATCACAGGAGAACTCCAAATATTAGCATTATGCTCAATGTTCCTTTGCAGTTCATAATCCCTTGAGCTATCAAGCTCATATAAACAGCTGTAGCAGAAGTGTACATAAGACCGGGTACACACAGAATTTAAGCAGAAATATTGTCGAGGCTGAAAAATGAAACAAAACCTATTCATTTAGAACAACACTGCTGGTCAATAAAGGTGACTGAGGCAGAAAACAAGAAGAGACTCAGCATTTTCCAAGATGCTGTGTAAATCCAATTCTATGAACAACCTAAAAATATAAAATTTTATTTTTATGAAATTCTCACTCAAGATACGAGTGAGCCATTCTTTTTTTTTTGCAAGGAGGTCTGGCTATGAATCCATATGACCTCTATCCCTGTGGTATCTGGGAGCTACGGTAGAGGTTCGGTTTCCAGCACAATAAATGGGAACGGTGTCTCTTGGGGCAGGCATAGGTAGGTACGGTCAGAATCTTGGTTTAAATATGAAATAAGTTGTGATTGGTGGGTGTAATAAGCTAAGAGGCTAATTGGCATCGTTTCTTGAATATTCTGTTGGGCTGTTTAACTGCAGAAATATTTTATGCCTACGATTGCATAGCCTGAGGCTTTCTACTTTAAAAAATGGTTTTCATGTTCTTTGCTCATCCACGGCAATCAGAATTTGGAGAAATCAGATTAGGTCAGAGGACAAGCCAGATATATGGGTTGAAAGGCAGGGCAAACGGGAAAATAAAGAGTCAGAGATGTACAGACATAAATGGAGAAGGAAAGAAAGAGGGGACATGGAAAAAATGACAGATAAAAAGAAAGGGGAAAGGGAGATCTGAAGAGAGGAGGAAATTTGGATGGTTAGGGACTAAGGACGGCAGGGGCACTGAGAAGGGAAGGAGATAGGATCCCTCCTTAAGGGATGAAGGGTTTACAGAGGAGATGGCATATTAGGAAGGAGGAGAACCATGCACAGAAAGCCACATTTGAAAAGCAGTGTGGCCTAGTGGATAGAGGACAGGCCCAGGAATCAGAAGGACCTGGGTTCTAATCCTGACTCCACCACGTGATAATAATAATGGTATTTATTATGCATTTACTATGTGTCGTGCACGGTACTAAGTGCTGGGCTGGATACAAGCAAATCGGTCGGACACAGTCCCTGTCCCCGGTGGGCCTCACAGTCTTACTCCCCATCTTACAGATGAGGTAACTGAGTAACAAAGAAGTGAAGTGATTTGCCCCAGGCATACAGCAGACAAGTGGGGGATCCGGAATTAGAACCCATGTCCTTCTGACTCCCAGGCCTACGCACCATCCACTACCTTCGCTTGTCTGCTGTGTGACCTTGGGCAGGTCACTTAACTTCTCCATGCCTCAGTTACCTCATCTGTAAAATGGGGATTAAAGACCGTGCGCCTCATGTGGGACAGAGACTGCGTCCAACCTCACAACCTTGTACCTACACTTAGTACGGGGCCCGGCAACGCTTAATAAATACCATAAAAAAATGCACGTGGTCACACGTAGTGTCACAGACATACACGTGTACAGATACGTACGCATACAGACCCTTCCCCCCAAAACAGACGCACCCATTAAACCCTCACAGCCGTCACCTCGAGACTCCTCATCGCTACCCGGGCCAGGCTGCTACTGTTCCCTCTGGATTGCTGCCGGCAAATCTCGCCTACGGTGCCTGGCATGGACCGACCCTGGTGGCTCTCCTAGGTTGCCTAACTTGGGCTACTGTTGCCGACCTGTTCATTCCAAGTGCTTAGTACAGTGCTCTGCACATAGTAAGCGCTCAATAAATACTATCGAATGAATGAATACTTTGGCCCCCACGGCCGTCCTGGCGCAGGAAGCTAAGAGAGGTAGATACAGGCCGCATTGTGCCCCTCTGCCTCTACACTAGTCATGCGTCTCAGCCAGCCTTTTTTCGTTGGTTTCTTTAAAGAACCGGCGGCCCCGTTGGCTTTAGGATGTTGGGTACGTTGCAGGTCGCGAAGAACCCAAACGGATCGGGAGGAAAGATCTTTTTTTTTGAGGACTGCCCAGCTATCACTGAGACAGCTAATCACCCTATACTGATTTCATCTTCGGGTAGAGAGGCAACTGACAGATCGATATCTCATTATGGGCAGAGAACGTGTCTGTTATTTCTGTTGCGTTGTAATGTTGGTATGTGTTAAGCGCTTACGATGTGCAGAGCACTGTTCTAAGCGCTGGGGGAGATACAGGGAAATCAGGTTGTCCCACGTGAGGCTCACAGTTAATCCCCATTTTACAGATGAGGTAACTGAGGCACAGAGAAGTGAAGTGACTTGCCCACGGTCACACAGCTGACAAGTGGCAGAGCCGGGATTCGTACCCATGACCTCTGACTCCCAAGCCCGGGCTCTCTCCACTGAGCCACGCTGCTTGTACTGTCCCAAGCGCTCAGTACAGTGTTCTGCACATAGTAAGTGTCCAAAAAAATACCACTGATTGATTGATTGATTGAAGCACTGGAGCCTAACGGAAGGAAGCCAGGCCTGAGAGTTAGAGAACCTGGGTTCTAATCCTAGTTCCACTACTTGTCTCCTGTGTCTCCCGTGTGACCTTGGGCAGTCACTCAACTTTTCCGTGCCTCAGCTTCCTCATCCGTTCTGTTAAAATATAGATTAAATCATACTTCCTCTCACTTAGACTGGCTGGTCCATGTGGGATAGGGACAGGATCCAACCTGATTATCTAGTGTCTAGCACGGTATCTAGTACAGTGCTTGGCACACAGTAAGTGCTTAATAAAAACTATTTTTGTTATTATAATTTCATACTATAATGCTTGCTGTGTGACCTTGGGCAAGTCACTTAACTTCTCAATGCCTCAGTCCTCCTATTCTCCCTCCTACTTAGACTGTGAGCCCCATGAGGGACAGGGATTGTGTTCCAATTCCCTTCTATCTACCCCAGCGCTTAGAGCAGTATTGGACACAGAGTAAGCTCTTAAATACCATTTTTTACAAAAGAGTTAAGTAGGTGTAGTTTCTCCTTTGCAATCTGGAGGTCAATCCACTGGAGGTAACAGCAGTAACTTGACAGAGATTAAGCAGATGAAAGAATGCATCAGACACTCAACTGTATTTATTGAACGCTTACTGTGAGCAGAACACTGTACTTGGGAGAGTGAGCTCCTGCTCACAGTGAGCTTTCAGATTGAACTTTACCACTAACCAAGGGGGCTTTTTCCTATCAGATTCTTGTTCCTACCCAACTGGAACCTAACTCATATCCTTTACCCCCCTGCTTGATTAGGTCCCTTTAAAATGCCATTATTTTTGTAATTATTATTCATTCATATTATAATGCTTTCTATAATAATAATAATAATGGTGGTATTTCTTAAGCGCTTACTATGTGCAAAGCACTGTTCTAAGCACTGGGGGGATGCAAGGTGATCAGGTTGTCCCACGTGGGGCTCACCGTTTTAATCCCCATTTTACAGAAGAGGTAACTGAGGCACAGAGAAGTTAAGTGACTTGCCCAAAGTCACACAGCTGGCAAGCGGCAAGATCTGGGATTAGAACCCATGACCTCTGACTCCCAAGCCCCGGGCTCTTTCCACTGAGCCACCTTGGGTAAGTCACTTAACTTCTCAATGCCTAACTTGAGTCACTTAACTTCTCAATATCTGTTTTTGGTATCACGGTACCTAAACTGAAACATCTTGGGCTTTAAAGAAAACAGAAAAAAAAACCCTACGGGAGAACGAAATTCAGCAGGATAGCATATTTGAATAATGGGATCCTGCTTTAAAAGTCTCAGCATGGTTGACTGGATTGACCACGAAGTATTTTGCCAAGAGACGTAAAGACTTTGAAGTGAAATTCCTTTACAGCACATCTAACAATAGAGTAACCGTTCGGGTCAGAATTCAGAAGAAGCGTGACCTTGCTGGGCGGTATCAGAATGCCTTTTGGACCACTGCTTTATTTTTCTGTAGTTTCAGGTGGCGTGCACGTTAGGACTTCCTAGAAATCACGGTGATTTAGCAGATAGATTTATTATTGTGAAAACCTCTTCTCTATCTTTAGTTTGGAGCTATTTTTTCAGCTCCAGGTCAGATTTGCAGAGTACAGATTGATGTTTTCACTGGCAGGTTGCCTCCAGCAAAACAATTGTAAAGATAGGCTGAATTTCCATTTTGAAAAGGTTTGTATTGTTCTTTGGGCAGGAAGAATAATGGGCGTGAATTGCTGTTTAAAATTTGATTTACAGATTTGCAATTAGGTAAATGTATGTTTTTCCTGCTCCCATGTAGCTGTGAGTCATTTGCAATCTGCGGTAACCGACTTCTTGTTAAAAATTAAAACTATTTTGTGACGTTACCTGATGAAGGGATACGACTGAGATTCAGGAAAGTTTAGATTGGATAAAACCAGTTGGTGCATTTCCCATTTAGTGATATTTAATGCACATCTCTCCCCTCCTCAGAACTCTTCAATAGCCACACATTGCCTCTGCAGCAAGCAAATATTCTTGATCGGTGACTTCAAGGCTCTTCACCCCCGCCGTTTTTTACGTATCTGCTTTCTTCACCTGCTAATTGCCAGTGCTCTGTTCCGACCCAGTTCATCTCTTCACTGTCCTGCACTCTCACCTTTCCCATCTCCTGCCTCTTTTTCTCACTTTCCCCCTCCCTGGTATTCATTCTCTCTCCTCTTAAATCTCCCAGACAACAACTCTCCCCAGCTCCAAAGCCATGCTACCATTACAGTCCTCCAGGAGTCATTCCTCGATTGATTTCTTCCTAGCCATGTAATTGTATCCAAATAGCCGCCCCGGCGTGCATGAATTTACTGTCACTAATTGTACTTATGTACCTATCGATCTCTGCTCTACTATTTATTCACCTCTTCACTCAATCCATCTTTTCCTTCTCCTATTATAGTCAGTCGCACCCGTTCTTCCTCTAATTGTGTATGATTTGTGCCTGTCTGGCCTATTCCAGTAGACTGTAAATTTCTTGAGGGCAAGGATCGTGTCAAATACTTCCATGGTATTCTCACAAGTTCTCAGAACAGTGTTCCGCATAATATAGCAACCCCCCCCCCATTTGATTGACTGATTAGTGTTTTTACCCCAGACATGTTGCAAAGTATACGTCTATATTTATAAAATAGATGTTTTCTTCATCTGTCACCACTGAATACCTGATTGGCTTAGAGACAATTCGTAGACAGTGAATGGTTGGGCGGGCTAAGTCATACAGAGGCAGGAACTAGAAGCTGAGCACAAGCCTAGGGGGAAAGAAAGAGGAGAAGGGAGTGGGCTGGGAAGCAGGTGAAATGAGGCCTGAACCTCTGAAGTGATCAGAATAACTTGAAAATTGTAATAAAGCTAGTCTTGGGGACAGAATCCAACTGAGGGCATAGTACAAGCTTAGGAATACTTTATGGGTGTTTCTGCTCACATTATGCTATATTTATAAATGATAAAATCAGAGCAAATGAATAGGCCCTTCAACACACACTGGGGTAAGTGATAATAATAAGCCATAATAATAGAAATAATAATAATGATAGTATTTTGTTAAGAGCTTACTATGTGCCAGGCACTGCACTAAGCCCTGAGGTGGGAACAAGCAAATTGGGTTAGACACAGTCCCTGCCCCACAGGGGGTTCACAGTTTCAGTTCTCATTTTACAGATGAGGTAACTGAGTCACAGAGAAGTAAAGTGACCTTGGGGTCACACAGCAGACAAGTGGCAGAGCTAGGATTAGAACCAATGACTTTACCTCTCCTGATCCCATGTTCTATCCACTTCCTCTTCTCCAATCCCCTTCTGTTTCACTCGTGCACTTGAATTTCCACCCCCATTCATCCCTCCCTCAGCCCCACAGCTCTTACATACATATCCAAAGTTTATTCATATTAATGTCTGTATCCCCTTCTAGACTGTAAGTTCATTCATTCAGTCAGTCATATTTATTGACACTTAGTGTTTACAAAGCACTGTTCTAAACGCTTGGGAGAGTTGTGGACAGGGACCGTCTCTGAAAACTTTGTTTTATCGAACTCTCCCAAGTAATTCAAACAGTGTTCTGCACATGATTAATTGATTGATTGATCAGTAATAATGTTTATTAAGCACTTGTGCCAGACACTGTTCTAAATGCTGGTATAGATAACAGAATCAGGTTGGACACAGTCCCTGTCCCACTTGGGACTCATACTCTAAAGGGGAAGGAGAACAGGTATTGGATTATCATTTTACAGATGAGGAAACTGAAGCACAGGCCATTCAGGTGATACAGCAGGTAAGTGGGGCAGACAGGATTAGAACCCGGGTCTCCTGACTCCAAAACCTGTGATCTTTCCAGTAGGCCAAGCCGCTTCTAAGTGATTTGGAAAATAGTTTTGAATGAAAGTCTCACATCTCAACAGATGAATAATGATGAGACCATGTAGAGGGTTATGTATTTATGGAGCACGTACTATGTGCAGAGCACCGTACCAAGTGCCTGGGAGGGCTCACTACAACAGAATTAGCGGAAAAATTCTCTGCCCATAGAGAGCTTACCGTCCAGAGGAGCATTGCTCTCTCCACTGCACTGAACCTGTCTGCCTTATTTTAACCTCATTCTTATGGCTTATTCTTTCCTCTGCCCCAGTTTGTATAGTTCTTTGCTCTGCACTGAAGAGCCATTTTTTCTACCTCACCCTCCCAGTCTATCTTCCCCTTCTCCTTTTCCTCTTCTCCTCCACTTGGTTGCTGCGTGACCTTGGGCAATTCACTTAACTTCTCTGAGTCTCAGTTTTCTCATCTGCAAAATGGGGATTAAATACCTGTTCTCCTTCCATCTCAGACCGTGAGGACCATGTGAGACAGGGACTGTGTCCAATCTTCTTATTTTATAACTACCCCAGTTCTCGGGAACACAGTAAGTACTTGAATACCATTATCATCATCATAATTATTATTGTTTTCATGATCATCCTCTTGTCTCTTATTGCCTCCAACTAGTTGACCTCTTCTCTCCTCTTCTTCTTTCTCTGGTTTTTCTTACCTGATTGAAACCCTCTTGAAAATGCCTTTCTTCCAATGAAGCCCTTTAATTTTCCTAAAATAAAATCAGGTTCGTGAATAACATCCCAGGCTATTTTATGTCTCCGAAATATGACCCTCCTTTCTTGGCTGTTAAACCTCAAGGATTAATTGCACTGTCCGGATAACTCAGGGATTGGAGTTTCTAGAGCATGCACCTTGCCAGAGGCAGTGTAGCTCAGATGCCGCTCGGAGATAATGAATGGTGAAAGAATGACCTAGACATGAGGTTTTGCAGCCCCTGAATCAAAAATGCACATTGTGTTGTTACCATTTAGGTTAGAAACGAAATGGGAAGATATCAGTTGGTGACCTGGGGCTAAAAACTTCCCCAAATTTTATTCTGCAGAAAAAGGCCATTCTGTTTGCAGCTACTTGCAAACTTGAGGTGATATTTTAAGTACCTGATGTCAGTGCGAAAAACAGAACTAAGAAAGATGATGATTCAAGTTTTTATTGACATTGTCTTTCTTTCCCAAGCACTGCAGGTCAGCTTTCTGTCTTCTGAAAGATGGCTGTGCAGCTCAGTTCTTTTTCTGTCGAGTCAGCTCCTTTTCTAATCCTGTATAGAACTGTCTTTTTATGTCTCAGTCAGTTAAAGCAAACACAGAGAACAACCAGGTGTAAGAGGCTTGGTTTTCATTTTGTCCACTTCGCGGGGTTTAGAATGCAAACTGGCTGAAAAGAATCTCATTTTCACAAAGAAAACAAATCTGAATTTTTGCTTCTCAGGCAGTACTTTTTTCACAGAACCATGTTTTCCTTTGCAGACAGTAAAGATGCTGCTTTTATAGTGTGACATTCCAATACTAACCCAAATGAAGATCTGTTTTTTCTACAAACTGTATATCCTCTTGTTCAGAAAATGATACCTTTTCATCCTTCATCCAACATCAGAAAACCAGCAAAATTAAGCAAAAATTCCCAGTTTTAGAACCAGTGTTTTGATTGAGCACCTACAGAAAATTTTCCATGCTGTCCTAAGCACATGGGAATGCATAATAAGGCAAAAGCAAAGTGTATTTTTAAAATCTAAAAGAGAGAAAAAATAATAGTTTATTTCAAATTTTAAGAAGAACTTTTCCTGAGGTTTTAAAGTGGCTTTTCTCTAGCATGAGAGACAGACTAGCTTGACCGGCTAAATCAAGCCTCCGAGCAGAGGCAGGTCTTTGGAAGCCTTACATATTTACTAAAATATTCCGTATTTTACTAAGCGATGGCACAGACTGCCTGTAGCCATATCGTTGATCCCGTCGGGATTTACAAGCCCAGCTATTGAGGATAAACTCTTCCGGTTAGTGAAATACCGTAAAAATGGAGATATATTGCACAAAGACCTTGTAAAGCTAACCAGGTGGACTGAAAAATGGCAAACTTCAATCAATCAGTAATATTCATAGAGTACCTACTGGGCCCAGAGCACCAGACTAAGTGCCTGGGAACATAAAATAGAGATAAAACACAATCTCTGCCTTCACGGAGTTTGTTCTGTTTGTTCTCTGAGGAATAAGAGAAAGGAAATTCAATAAATAAATAATAAATGAATAAAGTGAATAAATAAGTGTTTAAATAGAAGGCCTAGATTGATATGTGTGTGGATGTGAGTGCACAGGTGCTGCAGTGATAAGACCTACAGAGAAGAAAATCAACGAGGGAATGACTACTGGAGTTGTAGGATTTTGAAGTTGCGGAGAGCTACGACCCCCGCGGAAGGGAGAGGGAAGGCTTGTGGAGGGACCCAGAGGCCACAGAAGGAAGAGGTAAGAGCATAGAGGTGGGCGGGGGTGACAGAGACCACTAGTTGACAGAGAGCCCTGGGTGACAGAGGGCAGGGAAGTCGAAAGGAAAGAACTGGTGGAGAACATTGAGGTTCATAGCTGGGGAAATGGATGGCCTTTGGAGGTCTTTGAAGCTGAGAGACCTGTGAGCAGAATGCTGATTGAGGAAGATGATTAGGTCTGCAGCGTGGCCTAGTGGCAAGAGCACAGGCTTGGGAGTGAGAGTTCATGGGTTCTAATTCCGGCTCTGCCACTCGTCTGCTGTGTGACCTTGGGCAAGTCACTTAACTTCTCTGTGCCTCAGTTCCCTCATCTGTAAAATGGGGATTGAGACTGTGAGCCCCATGTGAGACAGGGACTGTGTCCGACCTGATTACTTTGTATCTATCCCAGTGCTTAGAACAGTGCTTGGCATATAGTTAGCGCTTTAACAAACACCATAATAATAATAATGAAGTCTGCAGAATGTGATATAGCAGAGGTCAACAGGCATTTCTGCCAAAATGTCGAACCAAAGGAGACCTTGGTAGGGTTATTAGAGGTGACATGACCTATAGCGAGAGCACAGGCCTGGGAGTCAGAAGATCTGGGTTCTAATTCCAGCTCCACTACTGGTCTGCTGCGTGACCTTGGACAAGTCATCTAACCTCTCTGTGCCTCAGTTACCTCATATGTAAAATGGGGATTAAGACTGTGAGCCTCCAGTGGGACATGGACTGTGTCCAACCTGAACTGCCCCATTCATTCATTCAATAGTATTTATTGAGCGCTTACTATGTGCACAGCACTGGTATTTAGTTCAGTGCCTGGCACACAGTAAGTGCTTAATTAATACCATTTTTAAAAAGTCTGATATAATTTATGACCCTCTAAGTGACCCGTGGTAGTATTGCATCATTCTGTGCATGGTACAATAGGATAACATCATTACACCATGAAGTTGCTTCAAAGCAACAACTGTTCCACTGCCAGGAGAAATGGGAAAGAAAAGTAAGGAGATTAAAAGGGGAAGGGAGAGCAAATGGAAGAGGAATGGGTGGAAGAGGAAGTGCAGGGAAAAGGGTATGGAAAGAGGGTGAAGGGAAAAGAAGAAGAGAGGCGAGGGAGAGGGGGAAAATGTTGGGACAAAGGGAGGAAGAACTTGCTTTAGGTTGTTTTCTCCTTCCATGTTCCAGGTACTATGTTCCAGGTACTGTACTAAGCACTGAGGTGGTTACAAGCTAATCAGGTTGGACCCAGTCCCTGTCCCACAATGGGCTCACAGTCTCAATCCTCATTTACAGATGAGGAAATGAGATACAGAGAAGTCAAGTGGCTTACTCAAGGTCACACACTAGACAAGTGGAGGAGACAGGATTAAAAACCAGATCCCTCTGACTCCCAGGCCCGTGCTCGATCCACTATGCCACGCTGCTAACTAAGAGTCACCCCTCACTATCATCCCCGCCCCCACTTAACTTGAGTGGTCGCTTCTTGATCCGGGGCATCTGTTTGTGGTGCCTGGCCTGGTGGCTAAACTCACCCTTTGATACCTACGCAAATTCACCTAAATTCTTTCATTGTGACTTTTTTCTGCTTCAAGTCATTCCACTTCAGCTTGCGATTCAACAGCTACGAAATTTTTTGTCCTTTCTTCCAACAGTGAATACAACAGGATGATACATACTTCATTCTGATTAGAAATAGCACTGTAAGGTGTGAATATTGGGGATTAATCTATTTGAGATAGCAACGTGAGTTAAAAGATGAAATCATTCTTCAAAAAAATTGAAATATAAACTCTTCCTTGAAAACATGTGAAAACAATGTTTTTTTTATTAGTAGTAAGTAGCCTTCTAATTGCACAGCTGTAGTCCATGAGTAACTCAATACAGAGTAATGGGGAAGCTAACTTTAGTAGGAGTTCACTAATTTTTTAAAAAAAAATTGAATTCAAATTGTTGGTAGCCTCTTTTCTGAGTTACCTACTTTTTAAATGTTAAATATAGTCCCTAAGTGAAATTTCCCCCCCCCCCCCCAATTTTAGCACATTATTCAAAAAGTCCAGTTATTGAAGTTCTCTCATAAAATCTCAAGAAAGACTTTAACCATAATCACTTTTTCTCAGATTTTGCAGCAAAGCAAGTGCATGCTTAATGTTATTAAGAACCCTGAAGGGCAGGTAATTGGCTGTGTTTACCAAAAACCTCTTCCATTTTAACTTAGATCGTGATTGGGGTTTGTATGTAGAGACTGAAAAGACTGACTTTGATAGAATAGATGTTTTTTATGCTACAAAGACTCTAGTTAAAAATGAAAATAAAACCAATGTTACAGGGAGCTTTTTATGAAGCACTGAAAAGGACTTTGCGTGTCTCCTTGGGCCTTTCAACTTTTTAAAACCAGTTTAATAGCAGCGTTATTTTACTTAACAATTTCTGTTGAATGGAATTTCAGGCTTAAAAAAGGAGGCAGCTCCCCGAAATGGAAAATTATGACAAAAGAAATCTCAGCTTGGCTAGCGGTAGTAAATGTTTTTCAGTAGCAGGTTTCATATTTTTGAACAACCTATAATTGATGAATGATAAAAATCAAGAAAGGTTCTTACAAGGGTAGAAAGTCACTATAGAAAAAAATAACTGAATCCTACTGCCATTTCTTATCATGGGTCTTTATGCTCAGTGCAGAAACAGCTATAATTCCAGACCTTCAAACATAAAGCTTATCCATTAATCACAAAGCCAAATGGTTTAACAACACTTAGGAAAATGCAGTTTTCAGTGGAGATTTTTTTTTTGTATTCCTCTATTGTATTCTCACAAACCAAACCAGAGTCTGATGATTATTTTGTCCAAGTACTGTTATTAATGATTACAATGTAATTTAGCATGTCCCCAAATACAGTTTTAGAATGAAATGACGATGCAGGCAACCAGTACTGTCTTCTAGTTTTGCAGGACGAATCACTCAAAAATGCAGTCAGTGAGTTAAGATCCTCTTTAAAATTGTACAATTGCAAAAGAGATCTGCTCCTAGCTTGTTTTAGCCAGTGTTTTCACTGTCCTGGCCCAGGTGTGAGTTCACCGTTAGATTCCTCCCAGCGTGTCTGGAAAGTGCCCATGATGTTTGGAAAATGAGGAGAACTTCTAGGGGTAGAATTTCTAAGAGCAGTTGTGCCTTGGATTGGGGATGTTTGGCAGGAGGGGATGAGGTAAAGGGAAGGGCAGAGATGAGGATTTGCAGGTAACTGCCAGTCCTCCTACTCCCACTTCATCAGTGGTATTTATTGAGCACTGACTGTGTGCAGAACACTGTATTAGCACTTGGGAGAATACAACAGAGTTGATAGGCACGTTTACCCCGCAAAAAATTAGCTCACAATCTAGAAGGAGAGGTGCTTCTCTTGCTTTTCGTCCTCCACTCCCCTTGCAGGCCCTGGAGAAAATGCTTAAAAGCCTGTTGAATAATTTCTTGGTAAGAGAAACATCTGGCCATCTGACCCAAGATTTAGTACCAGGCTTGTTCACTGCAACAAAAAGGTCTCAGAGCTAAAAGGAACAGCTCAAAATCCTGGCTCCCTCGATCTGAGGAAGCCGGAGTCCTGTTTGACTGTAACTGAGAAAGAAAAGAGAATGGTGGTAATAGCGGTTATTGTTTATTACTTGGATTTTCCCTAAAGGGAAGGGGTAGGAGCACTATCAGGAAGCTATGTCAAGGTCCTTAGGGGAAGAGTACATGATTGGTCAACTCAGTAATGCTAGCTGAAAAGGGGCACACCCTGAACGGAGCAGCAACCATCCTGTCTCATCTCAATGCTCAAACCTGTCTCGGTCCCCGAGTTGAATAGAAATCAAATACGGGTTTGTCAATCGGTGGGTGTTTAGTTTCTAGACTGTGAACCCGTTGTTGGGTAGGGATTGTCTCCATCTGTTGCCAAATTGTACTTTACAAGTGCTTAATGCAGTGCTCTGCACACAGCAAGTGCTCAATTCGCTTGAATGAATTGAGCACTGACTGTGCCAAGAGCGCTGTACTAAATGCTTGGGAGAGTGCAATGTAACAGAGTTGGTAGGCACATCCCCTACCCACACAAGTTTACAGTCTAGTGCTTAAGCACTTGAGGCAGAAAAAGGTTCTAGTAATTAAAATGATGACGCTATAATGTGTAAAGAAGAGATCAGTCTGCAAAACAGTAAGGATAAAATCGGTAAAAATGCTGTCGTGTTGTGGCAGTGGGCTTGGGGAAAAGACCGGCTCAAAAGAGACTGTAGACCTTTCCATTCAACCTTCGGAATCTTCATGTATTAGCTGCACCTGAGATCAAGATGAGCAGGTGGTAGGTTAATGGGCAAGAAAGGGGGAGGGGTGATCTGGAGAGGGGAAAAGGAGAGAAGCACCTGGAGCAGATAATCAAGAAGCAACAGGATGGCTGCCTCAGGAGAGAGACAGAAGGAAGGTAGGTAAGTGCCAGCAGTGAATTTGCCAAACAGAACGGGTTTGGAAGTGGATTAAAGTCTTGTACTTCAGGTGCCAGGGAGTTTATAATTTGTGGTTTTCTTTGTTTGGAGAAGGTTTTTTATTCCTTTTGTTATTTTTGACCAAGAGGGCAGAGAAGGTTGGTTTGGGTTTGATTAGCAGTGGTTAGGCTTCCGCTGGTAAGAAATTGAAAGGTGCTTCAAAGGGGACCTTTTTGAGACTTGCTTTTTGGGGTCCATATGAATAGAACTGTCAAGGGTTTTGTAGTGGCTCTGGTAAAGAAAATTACCAAGTCTTCTGCCATAGTTTCGATGGCTAGGCTTCTAAATCCTGACAGGCTCACAGTATGGCTGCAAGCAGTTCGGGTAGTAAAGTTACTAATGTTGTGGGTTTTGAGGTCTCTGGGGAAGAAAGGAATCGAGTCAAGGAGAGGCCTCGGGTTTTATCATCAGAGTTCTGCCGCTCCCAAGGCAAGTAAGGAGTCTCAGTGAGGAACAGAAAAAGCATCAAGGTGCAGTTATGTGTTCTGACTCCCGGGGTGGGAGTGGAGCGAGAAGAAGCCCTGCTACAAAGAATGAGACTTCAGACTGACTGCGGCTTTAATAAAAAGATTCTAGTTTGACTCCGTTAAGTCTTAGAGAGCAAATAACCCAGCCCTTGGAATAAATCCATATACCCTGAGGTCTCTCTCCTATAATAGCACTACTAAAGCCCAGACAAATACTTATGGTTTTATAATTTAAACTTTGCCATCCTCTTAAAAAGCACTGTCTCTCAGAAAATATATCTGCCCGAGAGTGCCTTGGGGCCCTCCAGCTCCTTTTGCATTTAACCACCTATTAAACGTCAGAGAAAAGCTGTGATCTGCACCAGTAAATCGGGTGGCGCTGGAAGTCACCTATAGCTTAAGGAACTCACCGGGCATGCTAATAAGAAAGTCCTACTCCAGAGACAAAATACAACACTGTCTCAAACGTGACAAGTTCAACATTTGAACGTTATGCCTGCTTGATCGTTGTTCTCGGCCGGGATGAAGATGCTAATTGTCTGTCTTGTAGGGATTTCTGCTGTTGTGAGCGCGTTATGATTTTCTAGGGCCAGTGAAAATGCACGGGCGCCAGCATGGTCTGAAACCGAATGCTTTGTCCTTGGGTTTTGTTTTTTTGTTTCCCATACGTGTTGAGATCAGAGCAACCACAGCTCCTAATGCGACGAGAGGCATTTCTGTTATCTCATACCACACACGCCACCCTGCACCCCGAGGGACCCACAAATGAAACGGCTAGGTTGTGAAGCTGACATACTGGGCATAGCTCATGGTTCATAGGCTTCCACCTCTATATGAAACTGACCTAAGGAACATACGACACCAATCCCAACAGAAAAAGTCTAATCCATTACGGAGGCACTGTGTTGTTTATGGTAGGCCTCTTTTCTGCCTGGACATCTTTATAGTTGGATATTATGAACTGGAATCTGATGGGATAGATTAATAATTCCCATGAAAACAATTTCAGCATGCTATTAAGCTTTTGATGGACTTCTGGTGATGGAGCCCGAAATGAAACTGCTGCTTGAAGAACAAGAAAAGAGGGAAAAGCCTGGCCTCCACACCAGGAGAAATGAAACATAGAGTAGGATTCTGACAATCTTGAGGGTGACTTTTCCAGGCCATTGATCAGCAGGTTCATGTCCTGAAATGCAACTCGGTGAAATTCATTATAGTTCTTTAAGCCACCAGAGTAATAAAAATGAGAATGCATCATTAATTTTATTCATATTAATGTTTTATTCACGTTCATATCTGTCTCCCTCTCTAGATTATAAGCTTGTTATGGGCAGGGAACGTTTCTGCTGATTATTTTGTACTGTCCCAAATGCTTAGTCTAGTGCTCTGCACATAGTAAGCAGTCAGTAAGTACAATTGATTAACTTAAGTGGGCTCTAACATTTAAGGGATCAACTTGACCCCCGTGACAAAGCCATCTGGGTGAATACTTTGGAGTATAATACTAAAGGAAGTAACTGCTTCATATATAAGAGATGTAAGAACTCAACCTGCCATCATTAGCTATTTTTCTACATTTGATCAGAAATAGGTCAAATTTTCTACATTTGATCAGAAATAGACCTGTTATAACTCCTCTGAATGGAGATCAAGGCAATGACCAGAGAATCATGGTGCTCCATGTTCATTGTGGATGATAGCCTGGATCCCCTTTCATAAACAAAGGTAACTCTACTTCTGTAGAAATGAGATGATGAGTGGCCCCTCACTTTACACCTGAACTCCATGCTTCCACATTCCAGAGGCATTATTCCATCTCAGTTGCCAAATCAATCATATTTATCTTTTCTATATTTTTAAACGATATCTGTTAAGCGCATACCATGTGTCAAACACTGTTCTAAGTGTTGTGGTAGGTACAAGTTGATTAGATTGGACACAGTCTCCATCCCGTGTGGGGCTCACAGTCTAAGTAGGAGAGAGAACAGGAAAACTGAGGCACAGAGAAATTGTGATATATGCCCAAGGTCACACAGCTAGCAAATGGCAGAGCAGGGATTAAAACAAAGGACTGGACTCTTTCCAGTAGGCCATACTGCTTCTATTTATTTGAGTGCTTACTGTGTGCAGTGCACTCTACTAAGCGCTTGGAAGGAGATATTATAACAGAGTTGGCAGTAAACACATTCCCTGCCCCCAAGGAGCTTAGAGTCTAGGGGGAGTAAAAGAGGGTGAGGAAGTATTGAGCATTTAAAGGGCAATAACCTTTATTCAGCCTCAGTTTAGAGAGACTGTGAATGGTCTGATTAGTGAAATACCTCACATTTTCCCAAGGGACTTCCTGTCAGAGATACCTCTGAGAAACCTTTCTCTGTAGGGATACAGGACAAATACACTTTCTTCCTGAGTTAAGAATAGATTCTTGGTTTTGTACCTGACAAATTTGAAGGAGACTGTGCAAAGGCAATTTCGAGTGAAGTAGCTTGGTTCCCACAGATTAATTAAGTGATAAGAAACTTCAATATATCCACCGTGTTAAAATGGTGCTATACCTCCTGGTATAGAATTAGGAGGTTAGAAGAATTTCTTTAAATGCCTTAAAACATTGAAGTGAAGTCATACACTGTGAAATTTTCACTGGAGCCCTAAAGATCAAAATACTAATTTTTCAGGCTCAATCCAGAATTAAACAGTATATGAGAGTGTATATGTACGTACGTATAGATACGTACATGTGTATATATAGATATATCATATATCTAAACTGTGAGATTCTATCGTTACATGAGTGTGTGCCTAAAAAGAGAGATTAATGACCAGCACTTCATTCCACACTGTGAGCAATATAAGGGCGCCTTCTGCTATGCTGATGCAGGTAATCATGATGGAATCCGTTATCAAAACGCTTACTGTGTGTCAAGCACTATTCTAAGTACTAGGGTAGATACAAGATAATAATGATGGTATTTGTTAAGCGCTTACTATGTGCCAAGTACTGTACTAAGCGCTGGGCTGAATGCAAGCAAATCGGGTTGGACACAGGCCCTGTCCCATATGGGGTTCACAGTCTCAATCTCCATGTTATAGATGAGATAACTGAAGCCCAGAGAAGTGAAGTGACTTGTCCAAGGTCACACAGCAGACAAGTGGCAGAGCTGGGATTAGAATCCACATCCTTTTGACTTCTTGGCTCGTGCTCTTATCCACTGGATCATGCTGCTTCCACTTCCACTGGTTTTAACCTTTTAATCCTGGTCTTCTTGAAGCCTCAGACGAGGAGAGCGGTGCTTCAAAAACTGCCGACTGCCAGATTGTTTTGTCTTTTATGCAGTGCTCAAAGTAGATGTGTATTCTTACCAGCATGCCCGGTCACCAGAGTAGCCGTGGATAGTCCCAATTTTTATTGGACAAGAAGATGCATGTGACAGCACATACTGGGCATGCAGCCTGAAATGATTTTCAGAACAATGTGGGCTGCCTGTAATCTTGGAACATTTTTCCCCAGAACTCCCCACTTGCCCCACCTGTACATTCGTGTATTGGGTCAGTGTGAAGCTTGGTGCAGTGTCTGAGCTGCAGGAGCCTGCTGGAGAAACGTTCTGGGCCAAAAATTAAAAAAAAAAAAAAAAAGCATTCATTTTCCAATCACACTGTGCCGGACTGGGGCCGAACAGGCCTGCATTTCACCACTGCTGTTGTCCACCACATTATGTGAGGCCGTACTTTGTTCGGTTCTGCCCTAACAAGATTCCTGTCCCTGGGTGCGTTAGCCAGTGCAGGGTCCCTCTGATGAGAGGAGCTCATTCCTATTCCTCCCATCCCACCCTGGCGCTCACCATATAGCAGCTGCTTGGCTCCCCTGCAGTGAGAAATAGGATGGCCTAATGGGAAGAGCACAGGAGCAGAAGTCAGGAGACCTGGGTTCTAATACTGGCTCAGCCACTGCCTGCTATGTGACCTGAGGCAAGTAATTTAATTTGTCTGTGCCTTTTTCCTCATCTGCCAAATGGAGTTTTGCTTTAAAAGAAAGCTGTTCTACCTCCCCCTTGGACTGTGAGCCCATGTGGAACAGGGACTGTGTCTGATCTGCTTGTTTTATATCTACCCCAGTTCTTAGCATAGTGCTAAGCACATTATAAGTGCTTAAGAAATACCACTATTACTCTTCAAGGTCACACTGGTGAGAGGAACATGTGATATGGACCTATTATTATGCAATATACAAGTATTTTAAAAATAGATCACACAATTGTTAATAAGATTACTTACCAAGAGCCCTAGTCCTTGAGCAAAGAAAAATTTCCAATAGGGTATTCATCCATCAAGCACACCTTATGTGGAACCCCTTTTTCAAAAGATAAATGTGAGGTTTCCTGGAAGAAATTTATTTCCATTTGCTAGGGAGTCTTCTGTTTTTTAGGGATTTTAATTGTTCTCTCTTCCAACATCCCAGATATCCATCCTCATATGCAACCAAATGTATATGTTGAACTGTTTTTTTTATTCTCTCAAGTAGAGAAATCATTTTTCATGAAATATACCTAAGCCAGAAAGATGACAAATTTCCAGATCCAGTTCTTTTTTATTAGATGGTAGAAGCCTGTAATAAAAATGAGTAAAATGGCTTTCTTGAAAGGAAGAAAAGGATGGGGATTGGGTGGCTGGGGGAATAAGGTGGCTTGCTTCCTTTCAGATGTTGCCAGAGTCGTTATTCCAACAGTTTTTCCGGTCTCTGCCATCTTGAAATAGTTTATTTCTCAATAACTCAAGGATTGAGTTGGAAGGAGATGTGCTGCCTTTATGATTTGGAGTGTTTCCTTTCTGGTGATATTTGACTCTTCATTTTGAAAACTTCCTATATCTTTTCAGCCATCTCCAAGTCATTCAAAGGCAAAGACAAACATACCCCACGCATATTAAGACTGGAACATGAGTTTATTTGAAAGAATAGATCAGCTTTAATTTAAAAAAAAAATCGCACCTGCTCTCTCCATTTTATACCTACTGTCCCATCACCCACTACTTCCAGTTGACCCTTTTGGCTCTTTCCCTAAGTCACCTTGTAACTAAACTTCACTCTTGATTCACATTCCTGAACCCCTTCATTCAAACTATTCCCCAAACCTGGGGCCCCTCCCCACCAGATCTGCCAGGCAGTGCCCCTCCTTATTTTTAAAGACCTCTTAAAAACTCCACCTCCTCCAGAAGGCCTTCCCCCTTTAATTTGCTACACCTATGTTTCATCAGCCTAAAACCCATCCTTAGCATTTGTGTATTTATTCCCATCTTTAGCACTCATGTACACTGTGATATGTTTGTTCATGTATTTGTATATTCAATTATTTGTTCAGCTGCTTCTCCTGGTTGTGTTTGTATTGTTCCCTGTTTTATTCTTGCGCATCCTTTGACTTTCATTATCTCTAAATCTTTTTGTCCGCTTCTCATCAAATCAAGTTTCTTGAAGCCAGTGAACATGTCTTGCTCCCATGGAGGGCAGTGCTCAACACTCAGTAAATACTATCAATGGATTGATTGATCGAGGAAACAGAAAAGTAGTGTTTTACAAATGTGTGTTTTATAAGCATCTATGTGAATTAGAAATTATTTTATAAGCAGCAGCAGAATGTGTGTGTTTTTATTGTTGGACTGTCCCAAGAGCTCTGCACACAGTAAGCACTCAATAAGTACGACTGAATGAATGAATGAATATTGGGCAATACTTCTCCTTTGCTCCAGTTCAGGGAGGAAAAGACATAATAGTACTATATCCATTCCCTGGATATATGCCAGAGTCATTATCTTGGATGTGTAGGTTGAAAATAATTGGGGAAATAATGAGATATCTCTGGCAAATTTAAAAGGATTTTTAAAAAAGACAACTTCCAAACCTAGACTTTTCTGAGTTGTCCAGTTAGGTTATAATTGTAGGAAATGATAGTAACTCACATTTTTTTAAAAAATTGGAAAAATCACAGGACTTTACGACGTTCTTATTCGCACTTTCCGTGCCCTTGTCAGATGAAGCAGCCTAGGGATTTTATAGGTGGAGAAAATGAGGTACAAAAAAATCAGTAGACTTTTTCCAAGTTCTCAAATCAATAGTGTTGCCTCTAAGGAGGAAGGACCCAGCACCCTGAGCTTTAGGCCACATCTTTTTTTTTTTCCACAAAAACAATTGCACCAGGTCACTCCTCCGTGTTCGATAATATGTATGAAATGAAAACTATACTTGGTGCCCAGAGCGAAAATAGGGAATGATTGTGCTACATGTTCCATCACCCAAGAACAGAAGTTTAAGCAAAATAAAAAGAAGAAAAATATTTTGGTTCCTGCTGTTTCCATCTTGAAAGTTGGGGACATTGAGCCAGGGGTTTCATTTTTGTCGAAACATCAAATTGCTGGCTACATTGACAGAAAAGCCCAATATCCCAGAAAGCAAACAAGAGAAAAGTGTTACTTCACTTATTCTTTTGGGGGACAATTCTATCTGGTTTTGGGAAAAAGGAAAAAATATTTCATTATACCACAGTGAATGGTAGCTTTAGCAAAAATCAGTATGTTTCAACCAATAGGAAAAAAATATAATTAGATTTGTATTTATTGAGTTTGCAGCACAAGTTGTCCAAGGGGATTTCATATCACTTTATCTTCTGAAAAGACAACCAATAATTTCTGGCAATATGTACCTTAATATATTTGTTGGAGCGTCCATATCAAGGGCAAATGACAATTGTTAGGCAAATTATCTTTACTTACACCAAGTCCAAAAGGGAGAGATGTGGTTTTCAAGTGTAAATCATCCATTATGAGTCTGTATGAGGCAGGGACTGTGTCTGATCTCATAACTTTGAATCTGCCTCAGTGCTTAGTACATAAAGAGTGCTTAATAAATGCTATTATTGAAATTAATGATAAAAACCAGGAACACTGCCTCCATTAACTTCGGGAGAGCTTCAAATGGTGTGTCACAATTTAAATGCTCCTCTGAAGTGATTCCGAGTAGACATCCACTTTGAGTAGTTTCCAGGGGGATTTTCCTTCCATTTGCATCAAGGCTCTCTTCACCACTAACTCTCTAGTGATATCTCTGCCCCCACCTTCCACTGTAACAGTTCCAAAGTTGGACAGTCAATGAATGGTGTTTATTAAATGCTTTCTGGGTACACAGCACTGTACAAAGCAGTTGGGGGAGTACAATAGAGTTAGAAGACACAATTCCTTCCCTCAGAGGGCTCCTTGAGAGAGCCTACATTCTAATGAGGGAGACAAAATAATATGTATTATTATTATTAGGGCATCTCCCACTAATGTTTCAATTCCTCATAGCTATCTAGGCAGCAGAATCAAATATCTGGCACCAAAAATAAAGTCCAACTCTTATTGTCAGTTGCTATGTTAGAGTTGCTTCCAAATGGGCATTTGCCTCTTCTTGCCAGTACAGGTCACAGAAAGGTTGGCCTGTTTGAATCTGCTGCTTCCACTGTTTGTAAGGTTTAGCTTTTTTCTCTTTTGCCAGGTTCCTCTGCTGCTTTTGGATAGAGTAGAGAAGCTGGCTCTCAATTTGTTCCGTGGGAGGTAGGGCAGAGGTAGGGTAGGAAGCTCTTCTGTCTGGAAGCAGACTCCAGGGGAGGTAGAAGAGCAGAGCTTTTAGCTGGCTTTAGCAGGCTCTTCTCCTGCATCACACTTCTCTGTTGTTTTTTAGATAGAGCAGAGAACCAAGCGTTCAGTTTGGGGTTGCGGGGGTGATTGATTTACCTGTGCTGATTGTAGGTAATGTCAGGCAGGGCTTACAGATCCTAGACTAGGCTTGTATTTTAATACCATTTTACAATTAAGAAAATCAATCAGACATACTGAACACTTACTATGTGCAGAACACTGTTCTGAGTACTTGGGAGAATACAACAGAGTCGGTAGACGTGTTCCCTGCCCACGGTGACCTTACAGTCTACGTGGGGAGATAAAAACATCTTCATAATTTATTTGTATTAATGCGAGTTCGGTGGGGCCGAGGGAGGGGTAAATAAAGGGTAAAAATTCAAGGGCAAGGGTGACACAAGGGAGTGAAGAGAAAATGAAGGCTTAGTGAGGGAAGTCCTCTTGGAGGAGATGTGCTTTAATAAAATTTTGAATGTGTGGAGAGTGTGCATCAGTTGGTTAGGAAAAGGGAAGGCATTCCAGGTCAGAGGCAGGATGTGGGAATGAGGCCGGCAGCAAGATAGGCAAGATCGAAGCACTGCGAGAAGTTGGCATCAGAGGAGCAGAGTGTGCAAGCTAGAGAGGTATGGTAGTGTGGGCAAGGTAAAGCCAATGGTAAAGAGTTTCTGTTTGATGTGGAGGTAGATGGGCAGCCACTGGAGGTTCTTAAGGAATGAGGAAACATGCACTAAATGGTTCCATAGAAAAGCGATCCAGACAGCTTGTGAAGTAAGAACTGGAGTGGGAAGAGACAGAAGGCAGGGCGAACAGCAAAGAGACTAATTCAGTAATCAAGA
The DNA here is from genome assembly GCF_004115215.2 of Ornithorhynchus anatinus. Classification (NCBI taxonomy): domain Eukaryota; kingdom Metazoa; phylum Chordata; class Mammalia; order Monotremata; family Ornithorhynchidae; genus Ornithorhynchus; species Ornithorhynchus anatinus. Next base: position 43,870,141 of record NC_041735.1, read on the forward strand.
CAGGTTAGGATAAGTGCCTGATTTAACACGATAGCAGTTTGGATGGAGAGGAGAGGGCAGATTTTAGCAATCAAAACACTCAATCGGCTTGCCCCATCCTACCTCACCGATCCCCTGCTACGGCTCAGCCTGTACATTCTTCTCCTCTAGTGCCAGCTTATTCATTGTGCCCCAATCTCATCTATCTCTCCACTGACCCCTTTCCCACTCCTCCCTCTAGGGAGCCTGGAATGCCCTTCCCCTCCAAATACACCAGACCACCATACTCTCTACGTTCAAAGCCCTATTAAGGTCACACCTCATCCAAGAGGCCTTCTCGGATCAAGCCCTCTTTTCCCTAGCTCGCTCTCCCTTCTCTGTCGTCTATGCACTTGGATCTGTGCCCTTTGGGTATTTGATATTCGACCCGCCCCCCAACACCACAGTGCTTATGTACATGTCTTGGAATTGCCCGCCTCCCCCTCTAGACTGAAAGCTTGTTATAGGCTGGGAGTGTGTCTGCTAGTTCTGTTACATTGTTCTTTCCCACATGCATAGTATAGTGTTCTGCTCGTAGTAAGTTTTCAGCGAGTACCATTGATGTTGTGAAGGTTGAACTGACACAAGACTGAGACACAGAGACATTAAGTAACTTGTCTGAAGTCCATAGCAGACAGGTTAGCAGAACTAGGACTAGAACTTGTCTTCTGATTTCTAGTCTCCCCATAATTCTGATCTTCATAAGGCATGTTCCACGTGGGCTCGATGTATCCTATTTCCATTTTACAGATGAAGAGACTGAAGCTGAGAGGTTGTGACCTGCCCAAATTGACGTAGTCAGCCAGTGGAAGAGCTGAGCCTTGAAATTGAGTCTCTTAACTCCCAAGCTCATTCAACTTCAACCAGACCACCCAGGGTTGCTCTTTTCTGGGTGCTCTTTTGCCTCACTTTACACATTTTCCCTTGAAGAGTGCATCCTCTCCCATGGCTTCAACAACTACCTCAGTGGAGACTGAAATCTACCTAGCTAGCCCCAGATTCTCACCTCCACTGCAATCTCAATTTTCCTTTTGCCTCTGGGACATCTCTGTATGGATGTCCCATATAGCTCAACATGCCCAAAATTGGAATCTTGGTCTTCCCTCACATTTTCTCTAGTTAATCTCTTTGGAATTTACCCACTGCAACACTTCTTTACCACCCTGTCACATGCATTTACAGTCACCCTCAGAAAATCACCCAAGTATTAGCTCATTAACTCCATATCATCAACTTTAAGGCATTCAATCAGATCTTGTCCTCCTACCCTAACCTCACTAATCTACTAAAACACAACCCACACATTTTGCTCTTCCAGTGCCAACCTACTCACTGCACCTTGATTTCATCTGTCTCTCTGCCAACCCCTTGCCAGGGTCATCCTTTTGGGCCAGAGCACCTTCCCTCTTCATAGCCATCAGACCACCACTTTCCCCATCTTCAAATCCTTATTAAAATCATCTGTCCTTCAGGAAGCCTTCCCTGACCAACCTATTTCTGCTCATTTCTTCAACCTATTTACCCTCCCTTCTGCATCGCTTATATCCTTGGATATGTGCATTTTGCTACTCACCCCAAACCCAGCTCCACAGGACTTAGGTACATATCATTATAATCATTCGGTGGTATTTGAGTGCTTACTATGTGTGGAGAACTGTACTAAGCCCTTGGGAGAGTACAGCATAATTAGCTTATACTCTCTTTTTGCCTATATGTAATGTATTTCAATGTCTGTCTCCCCCTCTAATTAGTAAACTTCTTAAGGACATGGATCATGTCTGTCAGCTCTATTGTACTGTACACGTCCAAGCACTTAGAGTGTTCTTCATATAGCAAGCACTCAATTAGTATCATTGGCTGATCATCATCATTTTTTTTTTTGGTATTTGTTAAGCGCTTACTATGTGCAGAGCACTGTTCTAAGCGCTGGGGTAAATACAGGGTAATCAGGTTGTCCCACGTGAGGCTCACAGTCTTAATCCCCATTTTACAGAGGAGGTAACTGAGACCCAGAGAAGTGAAGTGACTTGCCCACAGTCACACATCTGACAAGTGGCAGAGCCGGGATTTGAACCCATGACCTCCGACTCCCAAGTCCGGGGTCTTTCCACTGAGCCACGCTGCCTCTTCATAACGATCGTATTTATTGAGCGTTTACTGTATACAGGACACTGTAATGAGTGTTTGGGAGAAGCAGCGTGGCTCAGTGGAAAGAGCCCGGGGTTGGGAGTCAGAGGTTCTAATCCCGCCTCCACCACTTGTCTGCTATATGATTTTGAGCATGTCACTTCACTTCTCTGGACCTCAGTTACCTCATCTGCAAAATGGAGACTAAGACTGTGAGCCCCACGTGGGACAACCTGATAACCTTGTATCTCTCCCAGAGCTTAGAACAGGGCTTGGCACATAGTAAGCGCTTAACAAATACCATTATTATTATTATTATTACAATACAGTAATAAGACGCATTCCCTGCCCACAAGGTTACATATGCTTTTGTATCGTAAATAAATTCAGTGCTTGATTCCCCTGCTACACTGTAACTATTTGATAGCAGAATCATGTCTACCACTTATATTGAACCTTCCCAAGCATTTAGTATAGAATTCTGCACTGAATAAGTGCTCAATAAATATTGATTAATGATGAGGACAAAGTGTAAGGGAATTTGTTGGTGGATTTGTTCATAGAATTTATGTCCTCGGGAATCCATGATATTTCACTGTTCTTGCTACCTACTTCACATGGTTGTTGGGTGAAGATTAATGAGATAATATTCATAAAGAGCAATTAACTCCTTAGAAAAAATGTAATAAATGTAATAAAAATATGAAACATTACTTGGGCAATAAACCAAAGGGCAAAAAGACTTCCTCAGAGAAGTAGAATCAGAGTGAGACTTCAGTATATTTTGTATTCTGAGTGTGTTCACTGTCAGATGGTTGTACATTCCCTGATGTAGGGTAACCATCACCGTTTCATTTATCTTGTACGATTTATTATTGTAATTGGTTTTGAACTTTACTCTTTTTGCTGTGATGTATTTGACTTTAAATCATTTATAAATGCTGTTTATAAAAAGTTACCATATCTGTCACCAATAATTGCCCTCAGGTAGCTGGCCCGCCATCCCTGACTCTGAATTAGCAAAAGAGCAATAACAATAAAGTGAATTGTTCTCCCAGACCAGCTGGCTCAAATAAAAAGAGAAATGGTAAAACATTAAACTGGGCCTTAATGAAAGATAAATGGTGAACAATAAATTACCGGGGCGAATTATTTAGGACAAATGCTACTTCAGAGCAGTGCAAGTATATGATTTGGTGAGTCAGAGCTTGTACTGCTTTCAGCTAATATGACCTATATTTAGCCATCATCATGCAATGACCAAATAGTTGTTTACCAAAATAGACTGAGGTGTTTGTCAGATTATCGGGAATAGAGGAACTAGTCCATGTTTCGGGTGGGATAGATTACTTTAAGAATGGCAAGAGGCAGAAAACTATCCTCACCAAAGACCAGAAAAAGAAAACGTGGTATTGAGTGCCCCTTCCTGGAGCAAGTGAATTCACTCTAGGTTAGAATGGATTATACTTTCAAAAAAATTGGTTCCCTGTCACTGAAAGGCAAGAACAGAGTCACCCTGAACATGGCCTACCAATCCATAACGAGGTCCTTTTGAAGTGGTTTGTTCTTTGGGGAAATATTAGAGGCAGTGTCGGGCATCAACAGGGCATCAAGAGTCAGGCCCAAATGGAAATGTACCGGGCAGTTCTAGTGTTCTGTCTTTTCAATGGTTATGAGACCTGGGATCTGCCATAGCGTTATAACACCTAAAACAACCGGCAAGACAGGATCAAAGTTCTTGCCCTATGCTGTCGAGTTGTCTCCGACCCTTAGTGACGCCCCACCTCCATCTGCAGTCGTTCTGGTAGTGTATCCATAGAGCTTTCTTGGTTGAAATACCAAAGTAGTTTACGTTGCCTCCTTCCGCGCAGCAAACCTGAGCCTCTGCGCTCGACTCTCTCGCGTGCCGCAGCTGCCCAGCACATCTGAGTTTAGTCCTAGGATATATTCACAGTATAGATGCGTGGCTCATTGTGTCGCGTCTTGATGGAGGAGAATGGGCAGCAGCGAGATGCCCATCGATTGCTTTGTGGTGGGCTGAAGTGGGATAATCATGGGAGATGTGTTTTAAAGAGTCAGTGAAGCAACATATCAAATGATGTGGCATATAGCGGTGGACAGTGGGGACCAGTCTCAGGAGCCAGGTCATCCTGGTGTTCAGCAGTTAGAAATGGGAAACTGCCCTTGGGCAGAAGCCGCAGGAAGATTGTGGCAACGAGAGGGAGAAATAATAGTAGCAGACACTGTGAATAACAGTTGCAAGAATGCAGGAAGGGTCAATCTCTTCACGTACCAATTGTCAAGCGTGCGTTGGATTCACCAGACCGACAGGACAAGTCACGAACCACAATGGTTGTTAGATGAGCGATAACATTTCATTCCCGTTTGTCTCATCTGTTTTGTTCTCTTCCGATCTGTCTTCACACTCGCGTCTATAACCCAACTTTTATTTTGTTGTTTGCTGCTTATGATAATTAAGTGCCTACTCTACGCCAGGCACTGTACTACGTGCTGGGGTAGATAGAAGCTGATCAGGGTGGACACAAGCAGTGGGGCTCAGTGGAAAGAGTCCGGGCTTAGGAGTCAGAGGTCACGGGTTCTAATCTCGACACCTCCACCTGTCAGCCGTGTGACTTTGGACAAGTCACTTAACTTCTCAGTGCCTCAGTTCCCTCATCTGTAAAATGGCGATGAAGACTGTGAGCCTCACGTGGGACAACCTGACTACCCTGTATCTACCCCAGCGCTTAAAACAGTGCTCGGCACATAGTAAGCGCTTAACAAATACCGACATTATTAATCCCCGCCCACATGGGGCTCACGGTCTTAGTCCCCATTTTATCGCTGAGGTACCTGAGACACAGAGAAGTGAAGCGACTTGCCCAAGGTCGCACAGCACGGATCAAGCAATCATACTGAGTGCTTACTGTAGGCAGAGTACTGTACTAAGCACTTGGGAGAGTACACTATAACTATATGACATTGCTGAGCAATTACTTTCCAAGCGCTTAGTACAGCGCTCTGCACATAATAAGTGCTAAATGATTGAATGAATGAATGAGTTGGTAGCCACACTCTCTGCCCACAACGAGCTTACGGTCTAGAGATGCTGATATTACTATCTTCACTTTGGCATGGCACAGATATGCCAGGCAGAGGAAAAGTAGATCCACATTACATTTGCCAAAGAGTTTGGGTGAGGGAAAAAGAATAATAATAAAAAACTGTGGCATTTGTTAATCACTCACTATGGGCCAAGCATTGCACTAAGCACTGGGGTAGAAACAAGCCCATAGCGTCCGACACAGTCCCTGTCCCAAGTGAGATTCACAATTTGAGGAGGGAGAACAGTAGTAATATTATTATTTCTTCTATAACCTGTTTTAATGTCTGCCTCCCCTTGCAGACTGCAATCTCCTTGTGGGCAGGGGTCATGTTCACCCACTCCACTGCACCGCACTCTCCCCAATGCCCAGTACAGTGCTCTGCACCTAGTAAGTGCTCAGTCATTATCATTGCTTGATTACCTAACTTTACGGGTGCTAGAAGGAAAGGTGATTTTATTCTCCCAAGTGCTTGTAAGCCCCTCTAGACTGTGGACAGGAGTCCTACCAATCCTATTGTATTGTACTCCCCCAAACCATGACTACAGTGCTCTGCACACGGTAAGGGCTCAGTAAATACCACTGACTGATTAGTGCTGTACGTATAGTAGGAGCTGAATGAATACTATGGAAGAGAAGCAACATGGTGCGGTGGATAGAGCCCGGGCCTGGGAGTCAGAACGTCATGGGTTCTAATCCAGGCTCCTCCACTTGTCTCTGTGACCTGGGGCAAGTCACTTCTTCTCTGTGCCTCAGTTACCTCATCTGTAAAATGGGGATTGAGACTGTGAGCCCAATGTGGGACAAGGGACTGTGTCCAACCCGATTTGTTTGTACTTAGAATGCCTGGCACACAGTAAGAGCTTAACAAATACCATTACTATTATTATTATTTCTGCCTTTACTGCCTTTTTTGACCTTACCCCTTCACTTTGAACTCCAAAAAATATGATCCCATCAGTAATGCGAGCCAGAAAGCTACCTTTTTGTGGAGTAATTCATTCAAGAGAGGTGAGCCTGAGGGATGCTCTCTTCTCAAACAGTGAGAGGAGTGATGGGAGGAGATGGGGGCCTGCATCAGCATGCTTCCTTCTCCTCCTCCTCCTCCTTGTTCCCCCCTCTCTTTCCCCCACCCCGTTGTGGGCAGGGAATGGGTCTGTTTACCATTGTTGTACTCTCTTCAAGCACTTATAGTGCTCTGCACACAGTAAGTGCTCAATAAATAGATCGAATTGAAGGAATGAGTGAGATTATGTCTGCCAACTCTGTTGTACTCTGACAAGTGCTTAATATGCAGCTCTGCACACAGTAAGTGCTCAAATACCACTGATTTATTGAAATAAGGACCACAAAAAGGCCATCTAAAGCTAAGAACTCTCAATTATGGAAACTTCAGTGTAAGAAATGTTATATTTTAATGAGAACCTTCTCATTAAAATAAAAATAATTTTAATAGTTTTATCTTTCTTTTTTTTTTTTTACTACAGTAGCATTATTATCAAAACTTGGGACAATACAAGGTGTTTAGTGCAGGCACTGGGGCAGAGGTACACACATTTCTCTCCCCACTCTGTAAGCTTGTTGTGGGCAGGGAATTGTTATATTGTAGTCTCCCAAGCACTTAGTAAACTGCTCTGCACACAGTAAGTACTCAATAAATATGATTGACTGTTCTGGTGTAGTATAGATGCAGCTTGAGGTAATCAGTAGTGTTGCCCCCTCACCTTTTCTTCTTAGATTCTTCCAATTTCATTCCATTTCCTACCAAGATTTCACAACTCTGGGTAACTCATCCTCTTCTCCAAGGCTTTCTCTGTCACTTTACACCCACTTTCCAAAACTGTTTCCTGGCCCATTCTTGGGGAAGACTGCCAGGATTCTTGACAAGCCTAAACCTAAAGTTTTATGGTCCAGGGAGGAGAAAAGCTCTTGGCTTAAAAATGCACAGCTGACAGAAAATTCCCCATTTCCTCTCCTCTCCTTATGCGGCTGGAAGAAAAATCCCAAGGAGGGGCGGGCAGAGGCACGGTTGGAGATGGGGAAGGCAGAAGCCTAAATGGGATTGTGCCACCTTTCCTAAAGAGAGATGGGGAAATCCTGCCGTTTTCTGTGCTATCCGTTCCACGCTTACTTTGTGCCAGGTACTACACTAAGCGCTGGGATGGATACAAGTAAATCGGGTTGGACACAGTCCCTGTCCCATATAGGGCTCTCAGTCTCAACCGCCATTTTACAGATGAGGAAACTGAGGTACAGAGAAGTGAAGTGACTTGCCTAAGGTCACACAGCAGACAGGTGGCAGAGCGAGGATTAGAGCCCACGACCTTCTGACTCACTTCTGACCTGTGCTCTATCCACTATGCCATTCCGCTTCCCCTCTCACTCTGTCATTACCAGAATCAACTCCTGTCATGTTGTTAACAAGACCTCCTAATTTTCAAAGACTGATTGAGCTACGAATGATCCCAACTTTTGTTGTTTAAAACTATATCTTCAGTGTTGCCTTCAGTTTAGAATGTATGACTACTCACGGTAGCGTGGCATGGTCTAGTGGAATGTGTGCATGGGATTGGAAGTTGGGAGCCTCAGTTCTATCCCCCGTTCTGCCACTGACCTGCTGTTGTGACCATAGACGTGCCACTTAACTCTTCTGAATGCCTCAGTTTCCTCATCTGTAAAAAGCGAATAATAATCCCTATTGCTTTTGACCTCATACGATGGGAAGCAGCATGGCCTAGTGGAAAGAGCAAAAGCCTGGGAGACAGGCTGTACTACGTTTCTGCTGTGTGACCTTGGGCAAGTCACTTAATGTCTCTGGGCCTCAGTTACCTTATTTGTAAAATGGGGATTAAATGAATAAATGGTGATATTTAAGCGCTTACTATGTGCAAAGCACTGTTGTAAACTCTGGGGGATGCAAGGTGATCAGGTTGTCCCATGGGGGGTTCACAGTTTTAATCCCCATTTTACAGATGAGGTAGCTGAGGCACCGAGGTTAAGTGACTTGCCCAAAGTCACACAGCTGACAAGTGGCGAAGCTGGGATTCGAACCCATGACCTCTGACTCCCAAGCCTGGGCTGTTTCCACTGAGCCACGCTGCTTCTCTGGCTCATCTTGATGAGCTTCAGTCGTGTCTACCTGTACAGTTAACCTGACTTTTTTTTTTATGGTGTTAAACACTTAGTATGCACCAGGCACTGTTCTAAGCATTGGGGTAGATACCAGGTAATCAGGTTGGCCACACCCCAGCACTTAGTACAGTGCTCTGCACTCAGAAAGCCCTCAATAAATATGACAATGAATGATATGAGTCCCATGTGGGACAGGGACTGTCCAATCTGATTGCCTTGTATCTATCCCAGCGCTTGGCACAAAGCAAGCGCTTAACCAATAGCACTATTATTTTGATTACGGAGAACAAAATGAGATACTTAATGTGAAAGTGGTTTTGAAAAAAAAAGTAAAACATTGTACAAAGTCCAAGGTTTTACCTCATAACACAAAATTAAGTGAATCAATTAAATATATTTTAAACATTTATCTCTCAAAATTGAGAGCAGAAGTCTCACTAATTTCAAACGAATTGGTGTTCCTCTTTGACTCCTGCATTAACGTGGTGTCTAGGCAAGCTGCTAAATGTGCTTCTAATAGCCATTACCAGCCACCCAGGCTGCACTAGGTTGCTCCTCGAGCACAATATTAGATCTGTCACAACAACAAATTGCAGATCAGTGACCCCAGAGGTAGATGTTTAGTATTGCCTTTGGCCAGGGCAATATGTTTTTGATCCAGAACAAAGGCAAGATTTCAAGATAAACACTGGGTCCTTTATTCCGGTTACCTCATCAAGTTATGGAAGCTAACAAAGCGTAAAGTACTGATCATGTCATTAAGTCGAAGAGGCAGGCGGTTTTCCAGCGGAGACCTAAAGATTTTTTTTTTTTTATGAAAGTTTTCATCCATTTTACCAGGACGTCAGAAAGAATAGGGAAATGCAGTTTATAAATAGGAATGAAATTTGCCCTTCTGTGTCCTCTATCTAACCTTGGCTCTGAGACCAGAAAGCCCAACTCTTGCCTTGATCTGATAATTTTGTTTCTCTAGCTCAACACCTTACCCAAAGAAAAAAATATTCACTGTACAGCCAAAAATGCCATTGAGATTTTAAGGCAGAAACTACCTCTTTAAAAATAGCCTCAGCTGTAACACTGTTAACAACTTTGCAGTTTTATTCCCAGAACTCTTTCCACTTTTCTCTAATTTGCAACTCTTTTCCACTGCCCTGGTTTTGAAAGACCTTTTTAAGCCATAGGAAAAGAAACCAACACCAGCCCAGTTTTTGCTCTTATTTAGATGCTTGCAATTTAAATACGCATACGAAAAATGTATAATCAGAAGGAAAGTGTGCAAATCACGTCATCAAATATTCTGCACATTTGAAGCTTCGAGAAATGTAGGAATAATATGGCTAGTTCTCTTTCTAGATGCTGTTTGACATATTGGATTCTTGCTATCTCTTGCTTGTTAAAAATGAAATTATATGTGTGTTCAGGTGTGTTTGTAAACTTAATTTACTTGCTGACGTGAAAACGAAATTAAATCTATAGAAGTCCTTGGTTACAGATTTGTCTTTTGGGCTGCTCATTTCTAAGCATCAGGATCCATCAGCACAGTATCTGTTGGCCAGGGAATCAGTCTTACCATATCTGTGAAATGAGAAAGACCGTTCTTAATGTGGAATAATGAGATTGAAAGGGATGCGGATTTGGAAAATTTCCATTAGCATTCACCACTTTCACTGACTGTTTTTTCTAAACCTTGAAAGCTTTTCTAAATTTGGGTGTCACACTTTTATTACACTTTTGCATGAAGACATAGTTATGATGAATCCAATGCTGTTTTTTCTTGTTCTTATGAAGTTTGCTGATAAATCTATCACCTTAATGTTTGCTGATAAATGTATAACCTAGTGATTGATGGAACAAATAGCTCAGCAGCTTAGTAATATTAAAGAGGATGAAGATAGCGTACACAGATTTTAGCATGAATTATGGACATTGTCTATTTTTTTTTTAACCAGAGGTGATTGTAAACATTTGGTGATTAGTTGGTTACCAAAATTCTGTCTATGCAATAAACAATTGGGTGGGTTAAGAATCAGAAATAAAAACCATGTACATTATGTTTAAAACATGAAAATGAAACACAAATATTACAATACACTGGTGTGTGTGTCAGAAGTCTGTGTGTGTCTCTGGTACTGCTTCTTCTATGGTGCATATTGATAAAACTCACAATATATGTGTGTCTTCACCAAACACAGCAGAATGGATTCTGCTGCCGTTGTGACTACAACATTGGGTAGCTATAAGCAATAAAGTATACTTGACGTAAGTGTTGCGTGCAGAAACGCTTCCCCTATATGTAATTTACTTTAGTGTCTGTATCCCCAGCTAGATTATAAACTCTTTGAAGGCGGGGATAGTGTCAACTAACTTCATTATACTCTCCTAAGCACTCAAAAATGCCTTTGATCTAGCAAAAATGCTAGATATAAACAGGTAGATGAGAATTGTTCCTGGTGTTCAGTTCATCAAAATGGAAAATAATATCGGTGTTGAAATACTACGTTCTGACACGGTTCCCATCTCATATGGGGCTCACAGTCTAAATGCCTGACCCCTCCTGGCACAACTTTGTCTTCCATATTATTGCTTTCATTCTAGGCTTCTTTTCAGGATGGTCCACAGACCAAGCAAGTTGGTAGCATTCACTTCTAGCACTCTCAACTCTAACCACATACAGGGCATCTATGAAAGTCACTGTCTGGGTATTGATCAACTGCATTGGAAGGTCCCCAGTTGCTGGAGAAGTCTTGGTGCCATTCTAGCTTTTGAGCAGTGGGATATATTAGGTAGGAGGCTAGCATCTAGAGAGAGGTAAAATATGTCAATGGGATGATTTCCCTCAAGGGAAATTGCATGGAAAATTTTTAATTTAGAAAAAAAGCAAACAAAAAACCTCCAAAAGAATAAAGGAAAGCTTCTATGGGTGCTCTCTCTCCCCCTGCCCCTCTCTCCCCCTTTCCTCCCCAACCCACCTTACCACCCTTTGGTCCTGCCATCAGCCACAGATTACAATAGATGACAGAATATAGTTTTCCGTTCTATAGATGGTGTTAAGCCAGGGAAAGGTTGTTGGTGGCTTTGACTTTTTTTTCCTTTCATTTGAAATGTGCTAAATGCTATTCATGCAAATCTGAGGATTATCAAAGTCCAAACAAGTTGATAAAGTTTCCTGCTTCTCAGCTGACCCACTCTGCTATTGGGCCAGAAATCCCTATCTAGAATGGATTTTTACTGAAAGGCAAAATTTTGACTGTAATTTGTCTCCATTTCCATTTGCGGGACCTGTCATTTGAAAACATTCAAGTGGCTGTGGACCAGATACAGGTAAGCCTTGCTTAATGAATGCATTAAAATGATTTTGAGAACATTTGAAACTTTTCGTGCAGAGGAAAATGAAATTTCAGCCATTTGAACAGTTTGAAGACCATTTCTGTTATATTTGTAAAAAGAAACATCGTGATTTGAATTGGTGAGAATTGGCTTTTATTTGGTTAGCTGGAGAAAGTATTTTGAAAGCTGATTTGATCACCATAGAGGCTGAGGTGTGAAAAGAGTTTCCCCACAGTCTTTTGAACATCAGTAGCAGGCATTTCAAATGGGGCAAACATGGATTCCATTGTGTTTTATGGCATGTCACAGACTTTCAGCTCCTACCACTTAGTGTCCATTCCACTCTGTCCTAAATCATGTGGATAAATGGTTTGAATTGTTCTAGAGAATTAGCGCTTGTGTTAGCTCCACAGTTAACAGCACATTTCCTTTTTCATTTAAGTAAATACATTTTGCAGTTTGATGAATTCCTGTGTAGTTTCTGACTTTTTTCTACAATAAATAATACAGGATATAAGATAATACAATACTGAGTCACTAATGGGAAAATATCTGCTTGTAGTTTTTAAATTCCATCAGACAATCTGCTTGAATGTATGAGGCTAAAATATTTTAAAATGGTGATTGATTTGACTCAATCACAAAATGCTTCTTAGCAATCTTAGAATAAAAAGTGATTTGACAGCTTGCTTACATAATCACATAATCAGCAGAGTTGAAATAATGATGAGTAGCGTGAAAAGTGATAGTAACTTCAGAAGTAAGAATCTTGGATTTTCATATCAGAGTCGATCAGTCAATAGTATTTGAGTCCCTACTGCATATTCTACTAAGGGAACAATAAAGATAGATGACACAATCTCTCCTCATAAGGAGCTTTTTTTTTTTTAAAGGTATTTGCTAAGCACTTACTGTGTGCCAGGGACTCTTCTAAGTGCTGGGGTAGATATAGGTTGATCAGGTTGGACACCAGCTGTGTCTCACATGGGGTCAAAGTCTTAATCCCCATTTTACTGATGAGATAACTAAGGCATAGAGAAGTTAAGTGACTTGCCCAAGGTCACCCAGAAATCAAGGGGTGGAGCTGGGATTAGAACCCAGGTGATTCTGACTCCCAGGCCTTGCTCTATCAGCTAAGCCTACAATCTAAAGAGGAAGTAAGACACAAAATTATTTACCGATTGTGATGAATTATCAAATTGTAGCTATCTGAAATTGTAAATTATTCTGTAATTGCTTGATGCGGAATAATTATTAAATGTAAAGTATTTAGGGAAAAAGGGAATAGAGAGAGAAAGCAAGAAATACTGCTTAGAGTATGCAAATCAAAAGGTACAAAAGTTCTCTAGGTGGCGATGCGTGTGTAAGAGTTGGAGGTTGGAGGATCTGACCTTGGGAGAAGAAAGTTAAATGGGAATGTCTCCTGTCGACAATGATGCGTGAAGTTTGGTACTCTACAATGCTTCAGAACTGTGAACCTGGGTGAAGCAATCGATTTAGTCAAAATGAGAGACACATACTCTAGTGCTCTCTAAGATTCCTCTCCCTTCACCACTTTTTTCCTTTCCTCTTCTTCCTTCTTCTCTTCTTCCATTTCCATCTCCTCTGCCATTTTCTTCCCCCCTTCCTCTCCTTGCTCACTCTATGCCTCTTTCTCTCCCCCAACCAACCCTCAGAAACCCCCTTCTGTGTTTGCCCTTGTGTTTATCATGAAAGACCGGGAATGAATAATTCCCCAAGGAAGTGAGAAATACAATCAGAGCAGCAGGGGATCCAGAAGAGAGTTTTAATGGACAACAACAGGAGGTGAGGGGGAACCCTTCTTAACAATTTTCATTTATGAAATAACTCAAATATATGAACTCTCTGCTAAAGAAAACACTAGGTGCTTTCATGTAGAAATGAAATGTGAAATGTCTGACTTTCTACTGCGTACAGTGCTATATCAGTCTCACTGTCTCGTTTCCCTTTCTGAGTAAAGGTCACTGTTTAGAACAACTCATGAAATATACGATTTGATTTCAGTATAATATACAACCGAGAATCAGCATGTTTTCATACAAAACCAAAGCGGTGCTTCAACTCAGCCAAAGTCTACCTTCACCCAACATGCATTAATGATTTGCATTCTTCCAGTGCTTTGGAACTTGTCTATGGCTTTAATTGCATAGCAATTTGTTACTGTTACAAAGAGTAGGAGTGGGGAGAGAATTAATCCTGGGATCAAAACTACTTTATGGTCGATTGATTAAGTGGGAAACCTATCCCCATTTCACCACTTGACAATTATTTTTAGTAGTGCCCTCCCCATCATGGACACTAAGACAACTAAGCTCAAATCCACATTTTTTTTTTTAACAAGTTGAGTTAACAAGGGCCATACAAATTCAGGATAGTCTTGCATTCCCACAGGTCTTTCTTTAGTAATGGGACAAGACTAAATACAAAGTGTTTGCCAATCCTCATGTGGATTATGTAGGAAAGTGGGAAAGGAAATTGGCATACTGGTTTAGTTGATTTTTAAAAATAGTTTTGAAAGAATCAATACATATTCTAAGCTGTAAACTAGTTGTAGGCAGGTAACAAGGTTATCAACTCTCTTGTATTGTGCTTCCCCAAGCACTTAACACAGTGCTCTGCACAAAGTAAACATTCAATAATTACCATTGATTAATGTTTGCAGATAATATGGATTTCTGGCAATTTGCAGGTTTTCTTTATCAAAAATTAAATTTAGACAATGCTATTCAATCTATCTTTTTGGAATATCAAGGGATGAGATCATGTCTACCAGCTCTATTATTCTCTTCCAATGCTCAGTATGGTGTTCTGCACACAGTAAGCACTCAAATGCCACTGATTTTAATTATTTTAACCCCACCATCACTGAAGTTATCCTTTCTGCTTCTTAATTTCATCTTAGTTTAGTTTGCTTAGTAGATTGCTCAGCACACAGTAAGTGTTCAATAAATACGATTGATAATACTCTCCTCAGAGTTAATCTCCAGGTTCAATATGTCCATGCAGATTAATTCATGCATCTGTGAAGCTACAGAGAGTGAAGTCCCACTCATACAACAAGATCCAGGATCACCGAGTGCAGTCATTTGGTGAACCAGGTTGGAGTTGCTTGCAGCGGCCAAAGTGTAGGGTCCCTTTTCTAGCCATCTCCCATTTTGGGAGAAGAGTGTGTCCTTAAGTAGAGCTGATCACACTCCTGAGCTTAATGCACCTCAGGCAGGAGAGCGGCTGGAAATCATGCAGTTGTTTTACCTTCCATTTCCCTTATCTCTCAGTTGGATTCTACAGGTAAATGCTGAAGATAGGCGCTTAGTTCTTCATACTGGAACAGTGTGGTGATATATGTGTCACTAGAAGGTGATAGGCAGGTTCACAAGTGGTCTGAACTACTGTCCATTTTGCAGTCAGGTGAAGGCTTTGGAAGCGAGAATATTTTGAATCAAGCAGTAAAACTGGTGTAAACCTTCTTAATTGAGCAGATGGTCCATGTGATTCTTGGATAAAGACTCAAGTTTACATGCTGCTTATTTCTGTGCATAAATGGGAAGTTGCAGAGCTGCCCCATATGTCTGCAGGAGATTTCTGTCCAGTAAATCCTACATTCACCAAGATGGAAAAAAAACAAAAACAAATGGCATCCATCAATAGAACAAGGTATGAGACTCGAATGCATATTTTTTTGGAGATAGCAACTGCAGCCCTAGAGTATTTTTACATTTTTTACAAGTTCATCAACAGTGTTGAAGCCACTTTCCCTTTAGAAAAAAATGCAGGCAAATCCACTGCCTAGTAAGCAAATATATAATGAAAAAAATTCCCAAAGAACATTGCTTTTATATAAATTTAAATATATTTATGTATAAATTTGCTTTTACTCCCTCAGTTGATGTGGCTTTATAGGCTGTTATCCCTTCTGACTGCAGCCATATACTGACCTCTTGCTTTAAGAATTTTTCTTTAGGATCTTTTCCATTTCCTGGTCATCCCCTTTAATCAATCAATGTAATCTATTGAGCACTTACTGTGTGTAAAGCACTGTACTAAGCACTTGGGAGAGTACAATACAGTAGAGTTGATAGAAGCGTTCTCTGCCCACCGGGACCTTACAGTCTAGAGGGAACAATAAAATAAATTATGGATAGGTTCATAAGGGTTTTGAGGCTTAGCGTGGGGTGAATACCAAGTGCTTAAAGGATACAGATCAAAGAGCATAGGTGATGCAGAAGGGAGAGGGAGGAGGGGAAATGATTTAATCAGAGAAGGCCTCTTGGAGCAAGTGTGATTTTAATAAGGCTGTGACATTGGAGAGAGTGGTGGTCTTTCATATATTAAGGAGAAGTGTGTTCCAGGCTAGAGAGAGGATCTGGACAGGGCACCAGAAGTGAGATAGACAAGATAAAGATACAGTGAGTAGATACAAATTGAATTTTTTTTAGAAAAATGATCCAGACAGCAGAATGAAGTAAGGACTGAATGGGTAAACAGGATATAACTGCTTGGACTAACGTAGTAACAGTTTAGATGGAAAGGAAAATGTGGATTTTAGAGATGTTGTGAATCTGGATCTGTTGGCAGATTGAATATGTAGGTTGAATGACAGAGATGTTGATGATAATAGCTTGTGGTACAGGGAAGATGGTGGTATTGTCTACAGTGATGTAAAAGATGGGGAACACAGGGTTTGGAGTGGAAAGATGAGTTCTGATTTGAACACGTGAAGTCTGAAGTGTTGGCAGGCTCTCCAAGTAGAAATTTCCTGAAGATGGAAGGAAATGCAAGACTGCATAGAAGAGGTAGAGGAGAGAGAGGAGAACTCAGGAATTATCAGAATAAATGAGTTCTCCAAGAGAGTGGGTGTAGACAGCCCCGATTAGATGGGGCCATTGTTTCTGGATCACGTCTTTCCTGTCAGGGCATCTTTTTGTTCTGCTGATGCTCTGCTCTACTGGCAACCCTGGGTTTACGGTCAGGAGTTCTGAAAATGTGAAACTGCCTGCTGCTCTACCAGTTCAGTCCCTTAATTTTGTCTGTCTGTTTCCCCTATTAGATTATGAACTCTTAAGGGCAGAGAACGCGTATCTTATTCCTGTTGTTCTTCTCTCCCAAAGTTAGTATATGCTCAACAGATGCCATTGTTTGACAGGAAGTTTAGTCCTTTAAGTATTCCTCTTCTTCCCTCTCCCTCCACCAAAAACCAGGCTGTAGAATCCCAGATCGTTCATACCCATAAAGTTATGAATACTATTCATAATAATAATAATAACGGTATTTGTTAAGTCCTTACTATATTCCAAGTGCTGGGGTAGATACAAGTGAATCAAGTCAGCACAGTCCGTACCCAACACTATTTCAATCTATTGAAACTGAGGCGCAGAGAAGTTAAGTGGCTTGCCTGAGGTCACACAACAGGCATGTGGTGGAGCTGGGATTAGAACCCAGGTCCCCTGACTCCCAGGCGCGAACTCTTTCCACTAGCCATACTCCTTCAAACTGTGTGCACTGGCTCTAATATTCAGTTAGGGTGCATTCTTCTTTATTTTCATGGGCTGGGTGGCTGTGTTTCACCCACTACTGACTTTGATACCTCACGCTTCCTGTTCTGTCTAAATTATTTGTCTTTATTATAAGTAGGAGATTTTCCAAATAGGACCCTAAGGGTTATCTATGAGAGTCGGGGCTCCAGGTTTGTGAAGTTTCTGATTCATAAACTTACTCTTTCTCATTTTAACCTAGTTTTCTATTCTGCCAGATGTTTCTCTGTTCATTCCACTGCCAACAATACCGTATGGAAACCTACCAAATAGTCACTAAATTTAAAAATGTTTTGCAGATTCACATTTCCCTTAACTTCTGAAAGTTAGTTCAGCACAGACAAGCTGGTCTTGTTTGGGTAGAAGGGACTTTAGTTGCTTCTTTTCTTTTTTTGGGGGGGTGGGGAGAGAGAGAATCTTTGATTTTATTTCCTCTGTCACACCAAAACCTCATATTGGGCCAGAGTCTGTTTTTCTTCCCTCACTCCTGTTGTCAATTCAAGCACGAAGCTTCCTATCATCAGAATTATTGACTTCACAGGGAGATATGTGTCCAGATAAATGCTAGCAGAGTTCTGAGCAACAGGAGGGAATTAGTGTGGCTACAATTGGGCCTATGAAATGGAAGCTCTTGAGTTTTTGTTTAGGTTGTGGCTGGGGAAAGGACTTACCATTTGAGTGTGAGTAATTCACTTCATGCTTCTGTGCTTTCACATCAGAAGTATCACCTCAAGAGATGAAGAATAGTGTGCTCTCTCCCTCTTCTCCACTCCCAACCCTTTCGTCGCTACAGTAAATTCGGTAATGATTCCGTTAATTTAAATAATTTGGAATAGTGAAAAACCACTCATTTACTGGCCTCTATGGTGGAAGAGGAGTGCTAATAGACTCCGGGTCTTTGGAAAAGAAGAAGCCAGGAGCTACCTTCTTCTGGTTTTGTCATTTTGAAGGAGTTGGGGATCAAGCAGAGTTAGGTGCAATAGTTCCCTTTATATCAGTAAACCAATCAATGATAATTACTAAGTGCTTCCTGTGTACAGGACATTATACTAACTCCTTGGAGAAGTACAATACAATAGAACTGGTTGACATGATCTCTGCCCACAAGGTTTACGTAGTGTGAATATTCAGAGAGTTTCAAGTACTAGCTGATGATCATTTCTAACACTAAATGGAAATATTAACATTTTTGCTTGTGGGATCATTTGCCTGAAAGAAACATGGGCTGGAAACATTTTAGACTCTCACAGAGGGAGCAGCTTATGGATTTGTAAAGCAAAATATATCCAAGTTCACAAAGTTCTAAGAAGAAATGTATTTGTCATGCCATTTTTGATTCTGGAATTCCTTAAACAGTGGGCAGGATGGAAGTAATTTTCGGAAGTGCTTACTTTTTGGTTCACAAACTGGAATCACTTGATTATTGATGAACGGATAAGTAATGCCTCAAATGGTTTATCTCTTTTGCTCCAAGCATTGTAAAGACATTCCAAAACCAACCCAAAAAACTTTTAAATAGATGGCATAGAAATTATTATAAAATGCAAGTTTATGGTCAGTAAATGATTTCCACTTGTTGCTAATAAATTATTTTGGATATAAAGGAATGAGGATAGGGAAACCCTTTTAGAAGATGTCTTGGATGGTCTACTAATTATTCTGACATTGACTTTAGATTTTGGATTGTGTAGTCTCTTCATTGTTTGTGAGGGAATGAAAAGGCCCTTGAAAAACCAGACTAGTTCCAGTAATTACCTGACTTGCAGCAGTTCCTTCAATTGCATTTGGGTCCTTTTTTATTATATTGTTACCCATTGCTTATATCCTCTGAAGCCTTCTTTTTACATTGCTTTAGCAGGAGATGATTACAAAGAAAATTTGTTTTGTGTGTGTCCCCTACTTTTTCACTTCAAGTCCCCACTACAATCACAATGAACTTCTCTTACCCAGTTCCAACAGGGGATTTTGAATTGTGGTGAATTTATGCTCCCTATGCTGAATTCAAAGATTGTGAGCTACTCAAGGGACTGGGTGTGTGTGTCTAATTTCTACCTCTGCATTCTTTCTTAGTGCATAGTATGGTGCTTAGTAAACACCTAATAAAAACTATTCCTATTACTAGAAGATTCTTATAGGGTTTGCGTGCTGGCTATCTCTCCAATCTCAGTACTATTTTGGAAAATCCATCCCTAGTCCTTTTGCAAAGATTTTTTTAACAAGGTTTTATAGCTTGTTATGGTCTTATGGGAAGCAGCGTGGCTCAGTGGAAAAGAGCCTGGGCCTCGGAGTCAGAGGTCATGAGTTCGACTCCCGGCCCTGCCACTTGTCAGCTGTATGACTGTGGGCAAGTCACTTAACTTCTCTGTGCCTCAGTTACCTCATCTGTAAAATGGGGATTAACTGTGAGCCTCACGTGGGACAACCTGATTACCCTGTATCTACCCCAGCGCTTAGAACAGTGCTCTGCACATAGTAAGCGCTTAACAAATACCAACTTTATTGTTATTATTGAGTTGTCTCCAACCCACCCGACACCATGGACACATCTCTTCTAGAACTCCCCACCTCCATCTGCAATTGTTCTGGTAGTGTATCCATAAAGTTTCTTGGTAAAAATGTGAAAGTGGTTTACCATTGCCTCCTTCTGTGCAGTAAACTTGAATCTCTGCCGCCCTCGACTCTCTCCCATGCCGCTGCTGCCCAACACAGGTGAGTTTTGACTTGTAGCAGATTGCTTTCCATTGCTAGCCACTGCCCAAGCTAGGAATGGAATAGATATAATAATAATAATAATAATGTTGGTATTTGTTAAGTGCTTACTATGTGCAAGGACTGTTCTAAGCGCTGGGGGATACAAGGTGATCAGGTTGTCCCACGTGGGGCTCGCAGTTTTAATCCCCATTTTACAGATGAGGTAACTGAGGCCCAGAGAAGTTAAGTGACTTGCCCAAAGTCACACAGCTGGCAAGCGGCGGAACTGAGATTAGAACCCATGACCTCTGACTCCCAAGCCCGGGCTCTTTCCACAGAGCCACGCTGCTTCTCTCAGATATGCCTCTGCTTGACTTTCCCTCCCGTTGTCGAAACTGGTAGAGTACTAGACACACTCCAGGTGCAACCCTGAGAGGGAGATTTATAGCCTATCCAATTTCAAACTTAAATCTGTGATATTCACCCCACCCTCCATCCTATAGCACTTATGTACGTATCTTTAAATATAATAAATACTTATAAATGTAGATAAATATCTAAAAATATTATAAATCATTAATTTTAGTGTCTGTCTCTCTCTCTCTAGACCGTATGCTCATTATGGGCAGGAAATGTGTCTGCCTCTTCTGTTGTACCGTACTCTCTCAAGTGCTTAGTACAGTGTTCGTCATATAGTAAGCACTCAAATGACACTGATGATGATTGAAGATAAATCAGACTAAAAGCTATGGATGGACATGTATGAAATGTTTAGTTGATTAAAAAAAAATTGGCCTGAGTCTTTTGGAGTGTTCTTTTGGTGCTATAGTATGCAAAATAGTAAAGACAACAATAGGTCTGAGATTTCTTTGCACTTACTGAGTGTGGGGGACTTGGGTGATTTTTTTTTTCTAGTTGTTTGATACAGATAGATATTTTGAATGCTATATGAACCCATTCTTTATGACAGCAGTTTATTTTGAAATGTTTAAACAAATGTAAACTGATGCATGAAATGATTTACATGGACAAAGTATAATTACATGACTGAAAATCCCAATTAATCACATTATCCAATTCAGTTCAGTGCAAAAATCTTAAAGTATGTGCAACAGTTTCATCTCATTCAAATGGAAAAAAACACCATAATTTTAAAAATTGAAATTGAAGACAGGGTCTTTGTGGTGATTGTTTGTGATTTTAATTGCCGAGATATTCAAGTTTGTAAAGTGGCTCCTGTCAAAGCCTAGGAGTACTAATATTCTGGCGTCGTTCGCACAGTGGCAATTACATTGACAACCCATTCTGAGGATAACTAAATGTAATAGTTCCACTTAGTTTCTGTTGTGGGAAGGTCCTACAGGGTCAATGCAATACCTGGGCAAGTGCCTGAGAGACTTTTATTATGCCATTTCCGTTGATGTTATGGAAGGCAAAATGGACCATGGATCCTCAGTGAGAGCAATGGAAGAAGTGATTTGTTATTGCCAAAGCAAAGACTTAATGACCGGTCCCAGTAGGAACTGTAAAATACTGATGCTGTCATTTGAAGGAAAGAGGAAAAAAATGACCATCTTAGGATGATAAAAAAGTATATTTCTATGTGAGAACACAGTTGTGCAGGAATTATCTGTATCAGTTGTGCAGGAGGCACTATGGTACAGTAGGAAGGTGAGAAGCAGTGTGGCTCAGTGGAAAGAGCCTGGGCTTGGGAGTCAGAGGTCATGGGTTCTAATCTTGATTCTGCCACTTGTCCGCTGTGTGACTTTGGGTAGGTCACTTCACTTCTCTGTGCCTCAGTTCCCTCATCTGTCAAATGGGAATTAAGACTGGGAGCCCCACGTGGGACGACCTGATCACCCTGTATCCTCCCCCAGAGCTTAGAACAGTGCTTTGCACATAGTAAGCACTTAAATGTCATTATTATTATTATGATAGAGTTTGTGATCCAAGAGACTGGGTTATAATCTCATCTCTGTCCACTGACTGCTGTATGAGTAAGGCAAATTCATTCAATCGTATTTATTGAGCGCTTACTGTGTGCAGAGCACTGTACTAAGTGCTTGGAAAGTACAATTCGGCAACAAATAGAGGCAGTGCCTACCCAACAATGGGCTCACAGTCTAGAAGATCACTGAACTTCCCTGTGCCTCACTTCCCTCATCTGTAAAATGGAAATATTAAAGCTTACCTCACAGAGATGTTCTGAGGGTAGATGAGATAATCGATGTGAAGGCACTTTACAGAACAAAGATAGTATTATACAAGTTCGAGTATAACTTTTATATTAAGGGAGTTGCTTTTAAGGGAGTTGCTGCTCTGTCTAGTATGATTTCAACCTGATTTTGCTCAAAGGACTGATTGACCTCTTGACCCTTTCCTTCCTACTTGAGAATATGATGATTCTGAGCTTTTTTGTATTAACGTGGCACATATATCAGTACTGAACAGAAGCTAACCCCATCCCCACAGAAGGTTTACCTTCCTGCTATTTCCCCAAATCCTCTATTATCAGCATCAGGAGCAATGGTTTTGAGTGCTTACTGTGTGCAGAGCTCCACACTAAGCAGTTGGAAGAGTACAGTACAACAGAGTTGGTAGACATGTTCCCTTCCCTCAACAAGCCTACGGTCTAGAGAGAAAGGCAGATGTTAACATCAATAAATGATTGATAATAGGTACAAAAGTGCTGTGGGGCAAATATCAACTGCCCAAAGGTCAAGATACAAGTGCAGTTTACACAAGAAGAAGAAGGATAGAAGAAAGAAGAAAAAGAGGAAACCGGGAAAAGCTGGTATTATTCTATACATTCCATCCTAAGGATCGTCAAGGCTTTTACATTTAAACTTGTGCCGACATATTAAAATTATCCTTATTTTACGATGAGGGGAAAAAATTAAAAAGTCAGAAGCAGATCTGTGGTCAACTCTGTTTCTGAGTGAGCCTTGCTGTCAGAATTCCAGTGCTACGCCATCCTAGGTACTGGGGTTCTCCATCTGTGATTTAGTTGGGCTTTTCTCTGTTAAACAAAAACTGTCTTCTTTGCAGCATTCTATTTCTCCATTGACTTTCATTTTTTGTGTTTCTAATTTGAGTGCTTTTACACTGGACTCAATTAGAAAAACCTCAACACCCTCAGTCTAAACACACAGGCACACCTTAAATCACACCCATTTTGCAGAGACACTTTAATTCTGGAGAACTTAAAAGAATCACCTCTTCTCACTTGAAACCATCCATGCAGGATAAATGACTGTTAAAGTGCCTTCTTAGAACTGAACGATTGAAGCATTTTCTGAAGTGAATCCAGCTACCTCCTTGGGAGCAATTGACTACCAAGGGCATTTTGTTCAGGAAAAAGAGGAAGTTACAAGTATTGGCATACTGAAAATGAGATTATTAAAAGAAGTTTCATATTTTGTGCTCCGGTAAAACCCATTAGATGTTCTTTCTAATGTTGTGAGTTTTACCTTCAGAAAATGGCACACCTTGTGTAATTTGTTTCCATTCAGAAACTGACCAGAGCATTCCTGAAGGGTAAATCAAGGTATCAGAAGTTTTTCCTGAAGCAGTGTTGGTTGGCCTTCTTCTCATTACATGTTGTCAAGACCAAGGTTAGCATAAGAACAGCTATTGCTTCTGAAGAAATCCATCCTCACTGGGATAGATTGGGATTGCAACAGGTGCAAGAGGTGTCTGCTGGAAAAAGGTGAATTGACTCTGATGCAAAAATGAGTGGTCCAAATCAATCAGTAGCATTTATTGAATGCCTACTGTGGACAGAGCACTGTACTAAGAAGTATTTGTCAAGTGCTTCTTTTGTGCTAAACACTGAACCAAGTGCCAGGGCAGACACAGTTCCTGTCCCACATGGGGCTCCCAATCTAAAATGAAGGAAGAACAGGTATTGAATCTCCATTTTACAGAAGAAGGAACTGAGGCACAGAGAAGTGACTTGACCAAGTTCACACAGCTGGCAAGAGGTTAGAAGCCAGGTCCTCTGACTGTCTAACATGATTCCTGCCCTTAAGGACCTTGTAATATAGAAGAGGAGACAAACACTAAAAGTACAGGTAGGAAGGAGTAATGGAGTATAAAGATATGTACATAAGTGCTATGGGGGTTTATGATTGCCCAACTGCTTAGTTGCAGAGTCAATCAGTCATATTTATTGAGTACTTATTATGTGCAGAGGACTGTACAGAGCACTTGGGAGAGCACATATAATGGAGTTCATGGACAAATTCCCTGCCCACAGTAGTAGATATTAGGAGATTAGATATTGGGATATTAGTAGATATTAGGAGAAGAAATTAGAAATCAACTGGGTAAGACCTATTAGAAATGTGATTTTAGAAGGGTTTAGAAGATGAAGTGAACTGTGGCCTGTCAGATGTGAACAGGGAAGGATTTTCTTTTTAGTAGAGTATTTAAGGGCTTACTATGTGCCAAACACTGTTCTAGGGAGTTCCAGGCAGAGGAGAAGTACTGAAGAATCTTTCAGAGTAGAAGAGGTAAGGACGAGGCACGGTCAGTAGGAGGGCTTTAGAGGAACGAAGCATGTAAATTAGATTGTATCGGGAGGAGATAAAGTATAAATAGTGGGAACGATTGCTGTTTTAGTGCCGGAAAGCTAATGGTCAATAATTTCTGCTTGACTTATAAGAGGAATTGACAACCACTGGATGTTTTTGAGGAGTGGGTTGATGGGTGCAGAATGTTGTAGAAAATTGATCCAGAAAGCTAAATGAACTATGGACTGGAAAGGGAAGAGGCAGGAAGAGGAAGCTTATGCAATAGTCTCATTGGGACATGACAAGTGCCTGGCCTCATAGGGTGGCAGTTGTTTGGAAGGAGAGGAAGGGGTGACTTCTAGAACTGTTATTAAAGAGAAATCAACAGACTGGTTATAGGGTTAATAGAGAGATAAGTATCCTTGATAATGTCAAAGGCTACAGACTGGTGAGATAGGCCCGGTGGTATTTTGTTAATTGTGGAGGAAAAGTGAGGTGGAAGAGAGGATTAGGAAGGGAAGATGGAGTGTTCAGTTTTAGAGGAAAATCCAGGAAGAGATGTCCTGCAGACAAGACGAAGAGAATGCAGAGATGATTAAGGACAGTAAGGTATATTTGGAAAGCATCTAAAAATAATCACTGTAGTATTTGTTAGGCATTTAGTACAGTTTCTAGCACATAGTAAGCGTAGGGGTGAATACAAACAAATTGGGTTGGACATAGTCCCTGTCCTATGTGGGGCTCATAGTCTCAATCCCATTTTACAGAGGAGGTAACTGAGGCCCAGAGAAGTGAAGGGACTTGCCCAAGGTCACACAGCAGACAAATGGCAGAGCTGGAATTAGACCTCATGACCTTTTGACTCCCAGGTCTGTACCCTATCCGATATGCCACTCTGCTTCTCAATGCTTCCGCATAAAGGTGATAGTTAAAACTGTGGCAACTGGGGAAACATTTTTTCTGAGAACTAAGAATTCAACCTTGACACATTCTGGAGTGGCAAAATCATTTGGTAAAATGTGCCAAGTGTGGGGAGAATGACAAGAGCACCTTGTGGCTCAACAGAGGCCACAATCAACCACTGATTGTCAGTGACTAGTTAGGTGCTTTCTGGCCCTCAGCTTGTGAAAGGACCTGATAGGGAAGTCAAGTTTTGTTCTCTCCCCAAAGGGACCACTGAGTACCTGAGAGAGGGAGGGAAAGCTGAGGTAGATGGCGGCACCATGAGTCTGTCTCCTTTCTCGGTCTCTGGTCCCAGAGTTGCTAAAATCATGGTGGGTGAGGAGAGAGCTTTCTGGGATAGGGAAACAGTTGAGGTCCTCATAAGAAAAGAAAAGGAAGGGGTAGAAAAGATCAGAATTGGAAAGAGGAGGAAGAAAAAAGACTAGGGAATATGTTAGGAAAGAAAAACAGGAGGAAGAAATGGAGAAAATGAACAGGACAAACATAATACAAAAACTGGCCAGGGAGAAAGAGAACAGAAAAGTTTCTCCAGGAAATTCACACAAGAATTGAACATGAGGGAAAGGAGATGAGGAAAATGAAGATGAAAAAAGAAAGTCAAGGAAAGACAGGAGGAGAAAAAGCACCACCAGTAAAACAAGACACAGCAGGGAAATAGGATTTGTGAGAATGTGTGGATAAATAATGAAATTGTGGCTGGATGAAAGAAAAGTCATTGGCCACATGCATTAGAGAAAGATAGGGGTAGGTAGGAAACCATTTGGAAGGAGAATGTAGGCGACTTTTTCTTTAATATTAGTGTCTTCCATTGGTCTTCAAAATACTTTCATTTGGCATCAATTCTTATTTTAAGTCCTGTTCCTTGGAAATCCAATCTATAGAATTTTACGGGTTTACTGTGAGGACATAGTCTGGCACTGTAAGAGGGGCCAGGAGGAGAGACAGAGAGATTCTGTATGTTTTTCTTCAGGAAAACACCTGTCAGATCTCCTTATTCCATTCTACAGAAAACATATTCCAGAATAAATAGGACCATAAGCTCCATTACTGAATGAAAACCATTCCACCTGTGGTTCTGAGTTTTACTCTTTACTGTTGTGCTCCCTTAATGAAAGATTATCTTGAGGCTAAATTCAATGAAGCATGTCAAAGAACTTGGAGAAGTGAAACAGTGAAGTTCTTTGCTTTACAAATCATTTGAAAATCTCATAGTAATGAACAGACTTGTAGGCATTCCTATCCAGAAAACAGGTGTGTAGGAATGAGGCAATCTACACCTTTCCTGGAATGCCAGTTATACTAAACCACGCTGGAATGGGAGGTCATTTAGCTACCAAGGGGAACTGAGGCAAGAAAGCTTTGCAAGTTGCCCAAATTCAAGCACACAATTTGAGGACAAGTTGAGAAATGAGTTTGAGTCCTAGCCTAATGCATAACTTCCATAGCTTCGAAGATGGGGAGAGTAGTGGTCTGCCGACATGGAGGTGGAGGGTATGAACAAGAGGTTGGCAGGCAGAAAGATGAGACCAAAGTCCACGGAGTAGGGTGGCCTGAGAAGAGTGAAGTATGTAGCTGGGTGTATTAGGAAAAAAAGCAAAGATAAATAGGAAGGGGGAAGAGAGGTTATTGGGGGGCCTCTAGCCTGTGGTCAGAAGTTCGTTTGATGTGGTGAGGAATAAGTAACCTTGGAGAAACGTGCAGAATGATGTTTTAGAAAAATAATTTTAATCCAAATGCAAGCAGAGAAAGGAATTTTTATGTAGTCTAAGGTCTACAGGGATAGGAAATTTTTAAATACATAGATTTATAAGACTGCAGTGACTGAATATGCATGTCTTCATTTATAAATTTGCTTTGGTTTATGAATATTATAGGTTGATAAAATTAGAGGGAAAGTGGGAAATAAATGACTGTGGTTTGCTACAGGATGTAGTTAGTAACATGAGGTGAAAATGATGGGATGAAAAATTTACTAATTAGGAAGCTGTAGCCCAGAGAAATGAAACCACCTGCTAAAGTCATAGAGCAAGGAAAAAATAGAGCTGGAGATCAGATCCTGATTTCTTGATTTCCAGGCATGTAGAGGACACTTTGTTCCTTTCAGTTCTTTCTGGAAGTGAAAATAAATAAAGGGGATGGAGGGGGAAAGCATTGGCTAGAAGCTATGGCAGCCCTTTCTAACAGGAAAATGAGAAACATATAGCTTTCATGATGAATTGTTTTGGAAAAGTTCATTTGTCCCAGTGCAGAAACATCATGAAAATCATGGATCTAAACTGGTTTTCATTTACGCAGTAGAATATATTGAAAGGCCCATCTGTACTGCACCTGAGCTTAGACTTAATCACTAACGGGATTTGGGAAAGGCTGAACTGTCATGACACAGTTTAAACTTCGGTTGAACCTAATTTGTTTTAAGCCTCTTTATAGGACTGAAATGGATTGTGTCCACCTGGTAATGATCTGAGTGAACCAATGACAATGGAGCAATGTGGGTCAGCTAGAAGATTGGAAACAGGAGGAGAACAGTTAGCATGTAATTAGAATAAACCAGCATCCAGCTGCTATTTCACATTCTTCACATATTGCATCCACATAGGAAAACTTCTACACAAAGAAGTTTTGGTGAACCAAGTTGATGCAGCACTTAAGGCATCTTAGATTCATTCAATAGTATTTCATTCACTAGTATTTATTGAGCGCTTACTATGTGCAGAGCACTGTACTGAGCGCTTGGAATGTACAAATCAGCAGCAGATGAGACAGTCCCTGCTCTTTGACAGGTTTACAGTTTAATCGATGTAGCAAAGCTAAAGCTATAGGTCTTAACCTGATGCAATTCCTGAAGACTGATCCAATTTACTACTGCCAGGTTACATGAGGAAGAGCAAGTCAGATATGTGATTCCATTTCCTCTGCTCGATAGATGGCATACTTTTATTGTCCTAACTTGAGAGATTGGAGGAAATTAACTAGTTAATAATCTCAGGGTGATTTGAAAAAGTACTGCAGGCTATTTTTAAAATGGCGTATCATTAGGCTATTCCAGAGAGGTCTTTACCATCAGATTCTGTTTTGTGCTATAAATCTTCACACTTCGCTTCAGTTTCATCTCAGAAATTCCCAAGAGTCTCATTCTATTAGGTGGCTTTCCCGCCCCTCTCGCCTGATTATTCACACTCCTCAGCCCCGACTAAACCTTTTAGCTCTGCCTCATATTTCTGGCACTACCCTTACTCTCTTCAGTTCTCTACAAATGCTCCACTTCATCCCTTAAACGCTAAAATTTCTAGCTGTTCCCAGTCTTCTAGGCCAGATTATTTCTTCCCTTCGGCTCCAGCCTTCCTCTACCAGAACCCCACTACAACCTTGGTGGGGTTTTTTTGCAAACCAATCTGTGGCACTGATCTTGGGAACTAGGGTAAAATCTTAATTTAGGGTCAGTCAAATTTCACGAGAAGCCAGAGAGGCCCATTTAGAATATTAGAAAATGGCAGTAAAGTAATTTAGATCCAAATAAAGAAACAGGAAGTGAAGTAAAATTTCCAAGGAAGAGTGGAGAAAAATACACAAAATTGGTTACTTTTAAATATAATCAGAGACATTAGTCTTCAGTTTGCCCGTTTAAAAGTCAAGCATTTACAGAAGGTCTAATCTGGCTCTGAGAAACTCACACCCTGTGGCATAGTAAAGCTAATCAAACTACTTGTGTTTTTTGGAGACCTTGGGTATTTAGCCTTATCTCAATTCTGGAAGAGTTTGATTTTATCCAGTGTGACAAGGGCCAAAAACCTTAAAGAAAAAATAGTGGAAAAGTTTCTCAATTTATTATAAGAAAGAGAAACATTTATTCCCCAGAGAAGCACTTAGTTTGAAGGTCTTGCTAGATTGTAAACTCTTTGAGCGTAGGCATAATGTCTATTAACTCTATTTTTATTCTCTCAAGGACTTAATACGTTGCTCTTCAAAGAATAAGTGCTTAGTAAATATTATTGATATGGACTTGAAGCTTTCAATTGTGTAAAATGGCAGAACCGTCTCTCCCTCACAGTGATCCCCAACTAGCAAATTAATCATGGCATCTCTCCTGATAATGTCCAAATCTCTTAATTGGTTTAAAAAAAAAATGCCTCAGTAACAAACATACACAGATGAAGCTATGGTAGAAAATATTTGTCTTTCTCAAACAAGTCAGTGTGTACAACATCCAAGGTCAATGCAGGAAAATTCACACTTTAGGTTTTCTCCATTAAGTATGATGATTTGCAGTCAGAATCACAATTACATGGATCATGCAGTGGGAAAAATAGCCTTTTTATCCATAAACTTCTTCCATTCTCCACTTTGCTGATGGTGGAAACCTGACCTCCTTGTGAGCAGAATTAGACCTAGTTGCTGCCCTTACCGCAGTTTCCTCTAGCCAGCTACATTAATGGTCAGCTAAACAGTAGATGAGAAAATTAAATCTTAAAAAGGCCACCTTGAATTGGGGTAACTGACTTGCATGCCAAATATCTCATGGATTATCTCTAATACATTTGAAAGAATATGTGAGATTTAACTAGATGATCTCAGAAGGTGAAATGAACAAAAATGCATTTGTTTTAAGGAACAATCCAATGACAATAGACCTTTAAACATTAAGAAGTTTAAACATTTTCCCAAGGCCTTCTGGAATTTATTGTAAGGAAAGTATTTTCCCCTAGAGACACAAGTTAACCCGGACTATTCTGGCACCCAAAAGCCACTTTTGTCATCGCTATTCATCTGAAGGCACACCTGATAATCTTTGGAATACACAGTGCATGAGAATTGGCAAAGTGCCTCAGACCTTTCCATTTACTAGTTCCTTTTGATCCTTTGTTCCTTTCTGTTTTTCAGAGCTGCTCATCTTCATTCCCAAAGAGAGGAGTAGGTGATAGCAACTTAGTGATTACCTGCTACTGTTTGGATTGTTTGGTTGCACTTGACACTTTCATTAGATTTATTGTACTAAAGTGAGCTCTGACTTGGTACCCTGTCACTGACATTTCTCTCAAGTTCTCCTATCCTGCTAATAATCAAGA
The DNA here is from genome assembly GCF_004115215.2 of Ornithorhynchus anatinus. NCBI lineage: Eukaryota > Metazoa > Chordata > Mammalia > Monotremata > Ornithorhynchidae > Ornithorhynchus > Ornithorhynchus anatinus. Next base: position 43,900,635 of record NC_041735.1, read on the forward strand.
ATGTTTTTGAGATAAAATATGCATTCATTTTGTGGTTTTACCCTGTCAAATGAGTTTCCTAAATATTGTGAGACACATTTGTTATGGGCCTTTGGTTATAGCAGTGTTTTTTAATCTTGCTAGAGGTGAGCCAATTTTTAAATATGCCCATGGCATCCCTAATTGTGTTAACTCTTATTGCCCCATCCTGTTAAACACCTGCTTTGGAACAGCCATTCCATGCATACCTCTGATGCATCTGTCAGGTGTTCCTAATAGACAAGGCAAGTTACTAGACAATAAATGGCACTCATTCTAAGGCCTCTGCCATCTTGTAACCTCAGCAAAAAAAAAACAAAAAACCTGGCATATTCTGGATTTCCAGTCATGAGGCAGTTCCTATGGCAGGCTATTCTTGGAGGGGAATTTAACAAAAGAAAAAGAAAGAACGCATCAAATAATAATAATGTTGGTATTTGTTAAGCGCTTACTATGTGCAGAGCACTGTTCTAAGCGCTGGGGGAGACACGGGGGAATCAGGTTGTCCCACATGGGGCTCACAGTCTTAATCCCCATTTTACAGATGAGGTAACTGAGGCCTAGAGAAGTTAAGTGACTTGCCCACAGTCACACAGCTGACAAGTGGCAGAGCTGGGATTCGAACTCATGACCTCTGACTCCAAAGCCCATGCTCTTTCCACTGAGCCACGCTTTCTCAAATGGCAGCCTAGATCTCAAAGCTGACTCCCAAGCTGTGTGAGAAAAAAGACTTAACTGTTCTGAAAAATGAAGAGGAAATTGAGGAGATTTATAAAGTTTGCAATGAAAATCGGGATTCTTTTGGCAGTTTTTACTGAAGTTCAGAAATTAGGGAGTTTTTTCAAAGAAAAATACACTTTAGTCCTCTCTTTTGCCCTTCCTCTCCTTAACCCCAGCAAATATACAATAATAATAATAATGTTGGTATTTCTTAGAGCAATGTTCTAAGCGCTGGGGCAGAGACGGGGTAATCAGGTTGTCCCACATGAGGCTCACAGTCTTTATCCCCATACACAGATGAGGGAACTGAGGCGCAGAGAAGTTAAGTGACTTGCCCACAGTCACACAGCTGACAAGTGGCAGAGCTGAGATTCAAACCCATGACTTCTGACTCCCAAGCCCGGGATCTTGCCACTGAGCCACGCTGCTTCCCTGTGCTAACTTTTGCCTTATTAAGGGTATTTTTCAGTCATGAAACATAAGCTAGGCATCAGCTTCTGGCTTCCAATAAAGTTTACAGGCTTAGCCAGTTTTCCAACAATGATATGAAAAGTGTCTTCTTGAAGGACAAGCCTGATCCAATCATTTGTCACATATTTGAATTCCAGATCGCCTTGGATTTTATCCATTTAAATCACTAGAACTTCACAAATCTCAGACGATTAAGGACTTGAAGAGGGTGAATTTACATTCTATTCAAGTTCCTGAAGCGTTGCACTGAATCAGCCTTTAAAATGTGTCCTTCCAAATTAGGTTTAACGATCAAATGCACCCTGTTTTCTCCACTAAAGATTCTGTCAGCCCGCTTTGCTTTAACTGGGCTTTTCAGGTTCCCTCATCCCCGACAATGACAGTGTACTTCCTAAAGCCTGCAGCAGGACTCTATCTCATCATACACTTGCTTTCATCAAATCCCCAAACTGTGTATTCCAGTTCAAATACAGGGATTTAAAGTGCAAATTGCCACACGAGTCAGGAAGGCCTCACAGATTTTGGCTGCGTATGTAGTTTAGCTGATATCGGAAAGAGCAGAGGGAGCATCAGGCGTAGATACCTATCAGTCCCATTCTCAATTTCATAGCCTCCCATCAGAGAGGAGATGAGAACTGATTCTTAAACTGGCATGAGGTGGGGTATGATCGATGATATTTCTGAGCAATAAGTCCTGACAAGGGATATGTGTTTATGGGTAGAAGAAAGTGACTAATAATAATTTACATAAACCTGAAAGAAGCTTAGCTTTCACAAATCCACTGTGACTTTTTTAGACACTTTTTTTCTTTGGCTCACTGTGTGCCAGGTACTGTTCTAAACAGTGGGGTAGATACAAGCTAATCAGGTTAAGCAAAGTCGATGTTCCTCATGGGGCTCACTGTCTTAATCCCCATTTTCCAGGTGAGGTTACTGAGGCATAGAGAAGTTAAAATGACTTGCCCAGGGTCACACAGCAGGCACGTGGCAAAAACAGGATTAGAACCCAGATCGTCTGACTCCTAGGCTTGTGCTCCTTCCACAAAACCACTGTGCTTCTCTGCTTTCTACTCCATTTTGAAATACTTGCAAAATTTCAGGTCACATTTTTCTCTTTAATTTCAGAAATGCCGCTCTTCAAATTAAATGCAATTAATGTAAAAATGTTTCTATAACTAAATGGGAGCCTGTGATATTTAAACAATGAGGATTCTTGTTTGAAATTAGCTCTTGTCTTGTTTGTCTTGGGAGGAGGAAACTAAAATAAAATTAAAAAGTCAGGCTGTAGTGAAGAGGTCGTATTTTGCCCAGGAAAAGGAAACCCAGAATCCAAGGGCTAAGGTGCTGAACTCTAATTTTCTGAAAGGTTCTCTGGCGATAGAGGGTCCCCTATCCCTAGATTTAAAACTGTGTGTGTTCAATATTGTAATATTCTTTTATTTATCTGAGTGTATTATTCTGGCTGCTTTTAAGCTGGTTAACCTAATCAAAAACGCATGAAAATATATAATCTCGGAACATTTGGGTCAGTTTGGACTTAACTTATTGTGCACATATTTCTATTGGCTCCATCCCAAGAAGCTACATAAATTTCAATTACCTCAACAGCCACCCCACTAACACTGGCTTCTTGCTTCTCATTTTTCATGTCTCCTTGCAGGCATGTATTTTCTCTGTGGCAGTGGGATCTCAGCTTTGTAGCCCGCTGGGATTCCCGCTCTTAGGCTGCCACAACATTTCTCCAAAGCAACATGTTCTCTATTAGGAAAGAGTCTTTCAGGACCCAAGAGAGAGTCAGACAGAGAGATGGATGCAGTCTGTGCAGGGTTTCCTTCTTCCCAGTTTTCGCCAGGTATTCTATTTATCGTCTGGCCTAGAGACTGGGACACAATTTCCAGGAGGGCCACTTTCTGCCTGCCACTTGACCAAGAATTGCCCATCTTGAATTCCACTTGAATGAAAAGGATAGAACCACGATTTGGGAACTGTGACTGATCACTGATCTATCTCACTCACTTCCCTTGTTTTTCCATTCCCTCAGAGACTTTGGGGCCTCACACCTGGTGGTTTTGATTTTTATCAACAAAGCAGTTGATAAAATGGAGGCGGGGACACAGAGAATTTCAGAAGGGAGTTAAAGGCACAGCAGGCATGGAAGTCAGTGAGGCAGAAGTAATTAGGTTGTGCAGAAACAATGGCAGAATTATAGCAAAGGTGAATTGGAAGTGACTGAAGTCAGCTTGGGGCCTGGATTTCTGCCAGCAGTGCTGGGGGCACAGAGGAATCATAACTGTGTAAAGGATCCAGCACTGGGAGGCATTTAGTGGTGTGAGGTTGACAAGGGACAGTGGGGTGAAGGAGTTCAGGTGAGGGCAGTTGAGAGGATACGTATTTGTTTCAAGGGAGAGCAGCGTGGGTCGGCAGTGCCTAGAGTGGCATGATGTGATCGGAAGTGTCGGTGGTAGAGAGAGAACAGTTTTGTCTGGGAGAGGTGCGTGGAAGAGAAGGCCGTTAAGAGGCTGTGGCAGGAGAGTAGGATTTTGACTTGGTCATTAGAAATAGCCCTGGAACAATGCCGCCTTTCCCTCAGGGAATCCCAAACCCAGGCCAGAGTGGTTACTGCTGCGGATGATAACATTATTCTGGGGCAAGGAATGGCACTTCGCAGCAGCAGAGCTGAGTGGAGGAAAGGAGGGAGGAGAGTAGAGTGAGTTAGGTATGTGACTTGAGTTTTTACCCTATGTGAAGTTAAACACTAAATATTAATATCTATAACATGCATTTACAGATCCCTCCGAAAGATCTTTAAGCACATTTTTCACTTATTTTTCAAGTGTCTGTGTGGGAAAGGAAACAGGAATGGCCGTCTCCCTTTTTCAGGTGAAGAAACTGTGGCAGTGGGAGTTGTGTAAAGTACTGTCCCTCCTGTTGAGTAAGTCAGCACTAAGGACTAAACCAGAAGTCAGGTTTCCTTTCTCCCAGCCATGCTCTTGTGGAACTGCAACTGAATTGGGGTTAGGTGTCGGGTAGGATATCAAACAGCTGAAAAAGTGTTTCTAAGTATTAGAATACCCCTCTGCCCAACCCAGGATGCGAATGAGTCTTTACTGTTCCGTTGCAGCTATCAGGGTACCTTTCTCCCTTGCACTGCAAAACTGAACCCTTTTAACTTAACTAATCCCCTGGTCTTATTTAGCTCCTTTCTGTTCTGTTTATGGAAACTTATCTGGTACTTTAAAAAAAGAAGGAAAAAAAAAGAAACCTAAACCTGACCAGCTTTTCATGTATTTAGTTGGTTTGATTCCTTTGCACTCTTGCTTTTCTCACATTTGGGCCTGATAAGTATGCTTTACTTCTTTTTAACTCCTCACTGATGTACTTGGGCTTGCAGTAAAAGCTCCTGGGTGCTTCTGTTTCTACAAGATAATAGTACTCCCACTTTTTTCATCAGCTCAGAGTCTTCCAGCCAAGACTGATCCCAGGGCTCTTCACACCTTGTGCATTTAGACTTAATTAACAGGTTGCCTGCATATAGCCCAGTTCTTCCATCCTTTTTCAGACAAAGCTCCCACTACAACCAAGACTGTACACCTGAGCTAGCACTTAAAACCAGGCAGAGTCAGGGTAAAGTATTTCAAATCCTCCCAGTCTCACTTAGAGCAGAATTCTTTCCTCTAATAGTATATCCGTATTGCACATTCTGAGTACGTTCCTTTCGAATCTCCCACTGATGTGAGTTCTGAATGTAGAAGTGTTTGGATGGCCAATAAATTGTCAAGCTGCGGGTAGAAGAGCTGCAGTTCAGACTGAGGAAAATTTAACTTGGAGGATACCTGTGTGAATTCTGGATTTCTCAAATGAGTATTACTTCAGAGAAGGCTTTGTCATCTTGAGCTATGTTTCTAAGAAATAGTGGCATTCATTACTAAACAGTTCTTGTGGCAAAACCTAGAAGGGAATGGATTGTCATCTTATTATTGCATTGTGGTTCTTGATCTCATTGAACTATCTGTGCCTTCCTTAATGGCCACTCAGTGCCACCCTACAAATTGGCTTTGCCAGTGCCCAAATGGGGGCGAAAAAAAAAAAGACTTCCTGAAGTTACTCTGTCTCTTACCATTTCAGGTCAAATGACTCTTTGAGGCTTTCAATCTTCAGTGTACCCAGCAGAGTGGAACTGTGGAGCCTATTTACCTGCAGAACCAGCACTTTTGCTGTCCATGGGGGGAAAAATGCTCAGGCTGCCTATTTTCCTACAATTTTAGTCAGTGATAAGAGCCCAAACAGATTACCTGAAAAATGAGTGCTGGAGCAGACCCAAGCCAACCCCTCATCAGCATTCAGTTGTGCTGTGCTTCAATGAAAGAGAAAAGAGGCAGGAACACAAGAAAGTGAAGAGATAAAAGGAGCCCAGTGAGGCAGAAAATAAGGGCACTGTCTAGATGTTCGGCTCTTGATTTCACCTATCTTAAAAGTTGTATGGGAGAGCCACTGATGTCTTATCTTTTTAAATTCCTCATAGTAGCCCTGATATTTTGAAAAACAACAGCAGAGTCTAAGTCTTTGGTATAAATAAATGAAACAATCTGTTGAAGTCACTAATTTAGAATGCTCCTGGACACCACATAAAAAACAATAGATGCAGGAAATGCTTCTGCTGCCCATTCAGCTGCTGCTCCCTGCTCTCTTGCTAGCAATAGGAAGGAGTTTTTGCCATGATTTACTCCTCCAGAATTCCATCCTTCCAGGCTTGCAACTCCATTCAATTGCCCCCTGACTCAATACACACTGATCAGTTCGCTTGTGATGGTGTTAGGTTGTTATTCTCTAATTGGTATGTTCCCCATCCCTCCTTCCTGTTAGGTGATGTAAAGGCAACCTTGATTAATAGGATGACTTCTTGAAGTAACAACATCCAAATCCCAGCTTGGCAGTGAAGGTTCTATATTGGAAGGCATTTAAGGGATGATCAAACCTGGGACACTGTTATCCATGGAAATGCCAGATCCCTCAGAATGGAGAGAAGGGAAATCCATCTGGAAAACCCAAAAAACTGATTCCTTTAGAAATGAACAAACCTCCCATTTGTCATATTTCAAATTGCTTTACAATTTTACTAGCGACTGTCCCCTTACACTGACTGCCAGGGTCTGCTGGTGGGAGAGAGGCTGCTCACCTCCACACCATGAGACTCCTGGTGGCCCTTTCTCCAGCTGGAGGGTAAACACCAGGAGCCCCCTTAACCTGAAGAAACCGGGATATCTGTGGCACCCGAGGCGGGCAGAAGCTGTTGCCTTTGGACTCTGAGTCGTAAGGAGCCTGAGACTCTTCCCCTTGAGCAGCAATGCCCTATTGCTTGTTGATTTATCGTTGTCTCATCTCTCCTATTCTTGTATAATAATGATCTATTCTTCCAAATATGTACATCGCCACCCGCACCACCCCCCATCTTATTCTTAGATTTTGAGCACATTTGGGGCCAGGGATCTTATCAAATTTTCAACTATCCATTTTTTCCTAGCATTTAGTTCAGTGCTTTATACCCAGGTGCTTAATAAATAATAATAATAATGTTGGTATTTGTTAAGCGCTTACTATGTGCCGAGCACTGTTCTAAGCACTGGGGTAGACACAAGGGAAGCAGGTTGTCCCACGTGGGGCTCACAGTCTTAATCCCCATTTTACAGATGAGGTAACTGAGGCACCGAGAAGTTAAGTGACTTGCCCAAAGTCACACAGCTGACAAATGGCCGAGCTGGGATTTGAACCCCTGACCTCTGACTCCAGAGACCGTGCTCTTTCCACTGAGCCACGCTGCTTCTCCCATTGCCACTATCACTACTATAACTTTTACTATTACTTTCCCTCACAGGTTCTGATTTCACAGACAGAAAGAAAAATGGCAAATAGGACAAAAAGAGAAGGGGGTTCATTCATCAATAGTATTTATTGAGCGCTTACTCTGTTCAGGGCACTGTACTAAAGCACCTGGAATGTACAATTCGGCAACAGATAGAGACGATTCCCGCCCAATAACGGGCTCAGTCTAAAAGGGGAGACAGCAAAGCAAAGCATAACAAAACGAGACATCATCAAGATAAATAGAATCAAGGAGGTATACACCTCATTAAAATAAATAGGGTAATAAATAATATATACAAATGAGCACAGTGCTGAGGGGAAGGTGGGAGTGGGGCGAGGGGAGAAGAAGCAGAGGGAAACGGGGGTGCTCAGTCTGGGAAGGTCTCCTGGAGGAGGTGAGCTCTCAGTAGGGCTTTGAAGAGGGGAAGAGTTTGGTGGATGTGAGGAGGGAGGGCATTCCAGGACAGCGGGAGGACGTGGGCCAGGGGCCGACGGCGGGACAGGCATGAATGGGGGACCGTGAGGAGGTGAGTGGCAGAGGGGCGGAGTGTACAGGGTGGGCAGTAGAAAGAGAGAAGGGAGGTGAGGTAGGAGGGGTCAAGGTGATGGAGAGCTTTGAAGCCAAGAGTGAGGAGTTATTGTTTCATGCGAAGGTTGATAGGCAACCACTGGAAGTTTTTGAGGAGGGGAGTGACATGCCCAGAGCATTTCTGTAGGAAGATGATCTGGGCACCGGAATGAAGAATAGACTGGAGTGGGGAAAGACAGGAGGAAGGGAGATCAGAGAGGAGGCTGACATACTAAGCCAGTCGGGATATAGTCGGGGTTGGGTGGGTGGGGACACCCCAAAGAGAAAAATTGAAGATGAAAGACCTGATTAGAGGGGTGAGAGAGAGAAAAATAACAGGAAAGAAAGGGTGTGAAAGGAAAAGGTAGAAACATTGGGAGGAGTGAGATAGAGGAAGAACTACTAATTGGCACTCAAGTGGCAAAAATAAAATAGACAGTGCTCAATTTGCACCCCCTGGCTCCCTAAACCCAGTGAATAAATAGCTTGATCACCTGGCACCATCTGGTCTTTTATATCATCACTTATCTGGGGCCTGGAGGTTTCAGCCTGTGATGATTTCAATGAGAAGAGTCTTTATTCATATGACAGAATCAGTTTCAGGCAGTCCTTTTCATCAAATATCATGAAAATCCCGGATATTCAACATGGAACTTCAGAAGGGTGTAATAAAGCATTCAGCGCTTAAATCCTTTGATATTTGTGGGAGACTGTCAAGGAAGGCTGCTCTCCACAGGATATTTAAATAAGAGTGAGAGGTGTGATTTAGCTCTGCTAAAAAGAGATGAAAAAATAAAACCATGCACTTGGCACTGCTGACATCCTATGATTGTGAATTTCTGGAGAGCTGGAGGAACCGTGTTGGTTTAACATGTACTTTATAGTGATGTGCAGTTAGACATTTATTAATTTTGATAATTATGATCAATAATGAAATTATATTGTAAACTCCTCAAGGAAAAGGAATGTATCTTATTCTTCCTTTATAAGTCTCCCAACATGAAATACTATAGAATTCTGTTCACAGTGGTCAGTCAATACAATTCCCGAAAAGGGTACTCTATTAAATAAAGACAATATGGATTACACCAAATCCAGTGTTGAAGGTTGAGATTATGTTGGAGCATAAGGACAGAGTACCCAGGTGCTCTGAGAAACTCTTTGGGTTGGGTTGGGTTGGGTCGCTCGGAAAACATAAGTGATCTGAAGTAAAATTATTTTATCAAGGATTTTCTCTTATGGCTGCTGCTTTCCACATCACAGGGGTGATTGAGATGAAAATAATTTTGGGTGGAATTTCCATAACAGCATAATGATGTTATTGGATTATACAAATCCAGTGCAGTATTTAGTTTTTTTTAGCACTGTGATGGTTGATATTCCTCATGATGATAGGAGATCTAAGAAACTTGGATTTCCCTTCTATATCCATTGCTTCATCTCTAGTAACTCAGTATGGGCCCATCACAAGCTGTGCCCAAAATTCAGTTATATAGGTACACCCGAATCCTAAACATTTCAGTTCCATCACCTAGAGTCTAGATAGAGTAGTAAAGGTAGACTAGATAGAGTCTATCTAGACTCTATCTTTCCTATGGGAGGAAAGGTGCAAACTTTTGTTGTGTTTTTTCAAGCTGCTTCATTTTGTTGCTGTTACATCACCTAAGACGTTTAGAAATAATGCAAATACAGAAATCCTGCATAAAGGCAGTATAAATGCTACCTGACTGTGGCAAAATTTGTGCTTTTTTCAACTTCAAGTCTTGTAAGAGAGCCTTATTTTGTTTTATTAAAGTAATTTTCTGCCTGAGAGTCCACTGGACCCTTTATTATATGTCTTACTAACCTTTGCTGGCATAGGAAGTCATTTTGTCAAACATAAATATGCTCAGAAACTAAAGGCTCCAGCCCAGGTCAAAACTCAATCAATTAACAGAGTACATGGCATAGAAGATTAGGATAAGTTGGTAGCATTCTCCTCCCTGGAATTCTCAGTTACGTTTATTCAGACCTGAAAACAATTGGTGTTTTTTTTTTTTTTCTTCCCTTTGGATGAACACCTTAGAAGATGAGCTCTGATTGAAAACATCTTGAAAGTTGAGCCTGCATCTCAATTTTTCTTCCGCAAGCCCGTTTTCCTTTGTGCCCAACACCTAGTAAAATACCACAGTATAGCGTTAAGGGGTTCAATAAGTATGATTTGAGAAGCAGCATGGTCTCATGGAGAGAACACAGGCCTAGGAGTCAGAGGAACTGGGTTCTAATACTAGCTCCACCACTTGCCTATTAAGTGGCCTTAGCCAAGTCACTTAACTTCTCTTTGCTTCAGTTTCCCTATCTGTAAAGTTAGGAATTCAGTAGCCATTCTCCCGCCTCCTTAGACTGTAAGCCTCATGTGGGATGAGGAAAGTCTATCTTTTAGCAAGGGCCAATTATTAATGCTACTACTAATAGTAATGGTATTTGTTAAGCATTTAGTATGTGCCAGGCATAGTACTAAGCACTGCGGTGGATACTGGACACAATTCCTATCCCATGTGGGGCTCACAACTTCAGTTCCCATTTTACAGATGAGATAACTGATGCAAAGAGATGTGAAGTGATTTGCCCAGGGTCACGTGGCGGGCCTGGGATTAGAACCCATGACCTTCTGACTCTCAGGCTCCTGATCTATCCACTACACCTTGCTGCTTCTCATATGCTTCATACAGAGCTTAACAAATACCACAACTATTAATCGTTTGATGACGCCTGCATGGAATACAGTTGTGCTCTGGTTTGGGCCTGAGGAGGAAGCCCGTTTATGGCCGCTCCTGGTCTACTCTGTTCCACTGTAGCTATGCCATAGCCTCACTGCAGCGGTGAGCTATTTTGGCTGGCAGCAATAGCTGGAACTGAGGAGGGAGAACCATGGCTGGAAGGGAAGGATCTGTCTTGGGATCAGGGACCTACCCTAGAGACCAGACTCCCCTTTTTCCTCAACCATCTCCTTCCCTACCATGCTCTCTCCTCTCACTTTCCCACACCATGACTAATAATAATAATAATGTTGGTATCTGTTAAGCGCTTACTATGTGCCGAGCACTGTTCTAAGAGCTGGGGGAGAGACGGTCATCGGGTTGTCCCACGTGGGGCTCACAGTCTTCATCCCCATTTTACATTTTACATCCCCATTCATCCCCCTTTTACAGACGAGGGAACTGAGGCACGGAGAAGTGAAGTGACTTGCCCACAGTCACACAGCTGACAAGTGGCAGAGCTGGGATTCGAACCCATCACCTCTCTCAAGCCCCGGGCTCTTTCCATTGAGCCACGCTGCTTCTCTGACTATATGGGCCCTTCGGCCATGCTCAGAGATCCCAGTGGGTCGATCTGTTTCCCTCTCCAGAGTTAAGCTCGCTGTGGGCGGGGAGCGGGTCTGTTTATCATATTATCGTGTATCATTATATTATACTCTCCCCAGTGGTAAGTACAGTGCTCCGCACACAATAAGCGTTCAATAAATACAGTTTAAATGGATGAATGAAAGGTGGAGACTGCCCTCCCCCCCCCCCCCACAATCTAATGGGCCAGAGTCAAAGGAGATTGAATCCACCCCTTCAAGTTAGCACTCAGTACAGGATTGAAGTGAAGAAAGCAGGTGTGAATTTCCGAGTGCAGTGGAGGATTTGAACTGGAGTTGGATAATCTGCAGTTGAGATAATGAGAGCACGTTCTCCACGTACGGACTCAGCATCACTCGACATCTCTGCACAACAGATTCAACTGTATTTTTCTGGGCCAGTAAAAGGCAATGCAAATCAATGATCAGCAACCTGATTTACAAGAAGTTGGGTAGAAATTCTGTACTAAGAATCAATCACCATTATCAGTTGAGTACTCACCATGTGCAGAGCTCCTCTTCACATTTGCTATGAAAATGAGATGATAGATTTAGTGGATGATTTAGCTGATGATTCTCGGCTTATCAGGTGTCTGTGTGATTGCAACGGACTAGCTCTAGGTTTGTCCCATTTTCTGGTAAGCGGAAGAGAGTTTGGCGTAATCTGATGAATTCTGTTGAACCTGCAAAATGAGTCTAGATATTGTTTTTCCTTTCCTTTTCTGTACATTTTGGAGGAGCCTTAAACACAACTTGCTTTGGATGTTTTTGGCCGGCGACACTGGAATTCCTTACTTCTGCTCTTGCCTTTTACAGATAACCACTTTCCAATGTTTTCTTTTCAAGTAAAAGTTCTTCAAGTATTAATTAACAAACTATAATAGTGTTAAGATGGTGGAGTTTTAACCCGAAGTTTTTAAAGATGGTAGATATTGTAAAGAACTGATTTTATTTGAGTTCTTGATTCTTATTTTCACTCAATTTCTTCATTTCTGTAGTTTCTTGCAGTCTGTCACAGTGGGCAATAGTCTTTTGAGAAGTTTTAAAATGATTGGCTTATTTTGTCTTGATAGCACATGAAAATGGCTATATTTTTTATTTGATGTATTATTTAGCATCATTCTTACATGCCTCCAAATATCAATAATTGTAAAGTAATTAGAGCATACTACATATGGAAATCAAAATGTCAAGGACTATTTTTTAGAGAGAATCAAAATAGACTGCATATACCTCTGGCATTATATTCATACATATTAGGTAAGGAGGGTGAATGAAGAGAATGTATGGAATAAATTATTCACTCATTATGAAAATTAACTGGTTGTCATAGATATTCAATTAGTTATCTCAGAGTTTTATGCCAGATGTTTGCAAGTCCATATTTCTCATGTTTCATTCCATCAACAAATCGGCATGCTTCATTTAAAGTACATTCTAAAAGTCTTAAGCTTCTGGAAGAGTTCAAACATTTTTCAGATTTACAAGATCCAGATTTCCAAATGCAGATGCCATAGTTATGATCAAAAATGTGTCTGTGGCATGAAAGTCATATTTCCAAAGAAAAGTAAGCATTTCTTTTGGTGCGAGATCATTGTGTATGCAGATGTTGTATTGTGCATGCTTCAAATCCCCTTTTGTAATGCAAAAAGGCAGTCTGGGTACATATTTAGCAAAAGCGATGCTAGCATCCACATTGATAAATTTGACCCATAAGGTTTTACAGACTGTTTGTCAGTGAGATTGTGAATGTATTAAAAATGTATCTCTTGGTTGCAGATTGCCTAAACAGCAGAGGTTTTTAATTACAAAAAATCCTCACACTTTTCAGGAGAGGCAATTTTCCAAAGAGTCAAAAATTTGATCCATTTTGTGCTGCAAACGTTCTGAGCAGTGTGCTACCTCAGTAAACATTAAATGGAAAAGAGGAAACAAATTTAGAAACTGCTCTTATATATACAGAGCTTTTGTTGTTACAGTGAAACACTGGATTCTACTCATCTTTGTGGAAGTAAAATATTACTTCTACTTACAAAAGGAAAGCATAATTTTGTGCAAATTAAGAATGAGTTGGTACTATTGTCAGGTGGCATTTGTACCCGCAGAGCATATTTGCACCCATAAAACATATGGCATGATGAAGATAAAGACCATCGAAATAGACTGACCATGAGGCCACTTTAAAGGGTGAAACTTGCTTGGTTTTTATACATTGTTTTTCTTTATTCCATTGCCATAGCACTCAATTACAGAATCTTTTGACTGCAGGAGAGAGGTATTTTACAGTCAATGGCATTAATTTGGAATTCAGCTTAGTTCATTACGGCTCTGTTTTCATTCAAAAGTACTGTGACTCTTTCATGAGGCCTGCAAATGAAGATGAGAGGCCTACCTTATCCACACATCTGCAAACCACTCTGCTTTCCGATCAGCCTTGCTGTGCTTGGCTAACCCTTGCTGCCCACAAGCTCTCGCTGATTAAGGGGCAAAATCCGGGCAAAGGTCCTTCCTCCTTTCTTCGTGCCTTGCCCCGCCAGGGTTTCTGGGATGTTATCGTGGCTTAGAAACAAGTTGCCCTAGCTGTTTCCTTCCTTCTCTGGCCCTGTGTGCTGTCTCCAAATGGGGATGGTGAGTTGGGTGGTGAGATGGAGATAGCAGAGAGCCTCACTTCCTCACCAGTATCAGAGAAAGTGAATTTACTGGGAACCGGCAGGTAGCTTAGCTTTGTTCACATTACCCAAACTTTAAAATCAACGGCACAGGCCTGGATGGCCCTCTTACCCTACCCTTGGGATTTTACCTAAGGATTTTCAAGATATCTATTCCTCCTGAATCAGGCAGGCAACCTCAGCAAGGAGCCATTTCCCCAGATTTCTCTCGTCTCTCGTCTCATCGTTTCAACCAACCTGACACCAGCTTCTCTAAGAGCTAGTTAGAGTGGCCACCTTACAGTCTTTTAAAACATTTCTGTTGATTTTTAACACATATTACTGCACCATCAAAAGTTGTCAGTATTTATAATACTCTCTTCCACAGTTTTGTTTGTAAACAACTCAATCTGGATGAGACAGTCTGGACAAAACCCCACAGGTTATAGAGGTGGAGAGTTCAAGGACAGCAGTTGATTTATAAAGTTTCTTAGTCTTTTCCATTTCAAGAAATGAAAATCTACTCCCACATGGACTTCGGTAACAACTTTAAGTTGAGGCCTCTGATGAAAGTGTGCTTTTTTTTTTGAGAGCATAGAGAATTCCTAAAACTGGAGATTTGGGAATGAGAGCTTTCGCCTTTAAAAAGAACAGCTGCTAGAGGACTCTCTGAGTGTTATGACATATAGTACGTAATTGTTTGGGTTAGCTGTATGGGTTACTCCTGACCCGGGCTGGATTTGAACCAGCTATCCGGAGGTGAAAGACTAATTGTTGTTCCTAGTTCTCAACATTACTAAAGCTCTCTAAATCCAATTAGATTTATAGTTTTAAAGAGACCTGTGCCTCTGAGACTTTATTATTTTTAGCCATAACTCCAAGGGCACTATTTCAGGAACTCTGACTGAGTGACCCAGAAAGACCACTTGTTATGTTCGGTCTCCACTTCCCGAAAGCTACATGTGTGTTTATCCCTCTGGCACTCCTTGTCAGCTTGACTTTTGTGAACTCTTCTCTTTCTTTAGCTGCGTACTGGTCTTAAGGGGGTACAGTGCCTTCTAGAAGTAATGGTGAAAAATCACAAGAACTATAATCTGTCATCCTTAATCCTCAAATTCATCCACTGGATTAGAGTCCAGTTGTGCAAATCTTACAGCTCGTGATGATTAATAGATTCAGTTGTTGCAAGGTCAAGGCATATTTTGAGGTGGCTGCACCCCATCCATAGACTGTACCTTCTGGGAACAAAAGCAGATGGGAGTAAGGTGAAGGGAGTGAAGTGTAAAACAAAGGAGAACTAGAGCTCAGGAGGTTGAACCCTTGACAGCAGGTAACACATTTTAACTTGGGCTTTCTTATTTTATGGTATTTTGGTGTGAAGTATTGGACCTAAGTGTTCTGAAATGATTTAGGGCACAAATAGAAATGCTGGATCTGTAAATAATTAGCTGAAGAGAAATAGTGTCTTTGTCTCTTTCCTTCTCTCATTCTCCTCTCCTACACTGATCCTTAGGGACTTTAGTATCCAAGATGATAAGCCCAAATAACCCACAGCTGCCTTCTTCCTCTCAGTCCTCAACTTCCTACTTCGCCCCTCATCTCAACAGAGAAATACACTGGGTCTCATCATTACCTATCATTATACCATTTATAACCTTATTCTAACTCTGAATTTCCACACCCCAGCCTATTCACAACCTCCTAACCCGGGTCCTCAGCCACAGACAGGCTTCCCATAAAATTGTTCTTGTTCCACAAAGAGGCCACCAACCTCTAGATCTCTGTCACTTATTCTAGGCCTCGTTTCCTATGCGGACTCCCTTCCCAAACTTCCTCTCTTTAGACACAAATATACGCCTCAATTCCACCTTCTCCTTTGACTCAATTCCCTTGTTCCCCTACCTGACGTTGATCTTGTATCACCAACTTCCAGCCCTGGCTCACTTTCACAGCACGTTTCCTCCGCTCCGGCATTTGTGCTGCCTGTGCTGTTGGTGGAAATCCAGACACCAGGCTGACCTCAACCACTTAAAATTCACCCTTGCTTCTGCCTATCTTCCTTTCAGCATTGCTACATTTACTTCATTGACTCCTAGGCCCATTGCCCCTATCAGTTATTCCAGCCTTTAACTCTTTGCTGAAACTCCATTGCTCAAAACTCTCCCTTATCTCATCCCTACTGACCTTGCCCATACATAGGCTGACAAAATTGAAACCATCTGAGGTGAGCGTTCCAATTTTCTCCCTCTCTTAAATCCTCTTCAGTAAGTCCCAGCCATTCTTTAGGAGGCGATCTCCTGCCTTCATTTGAATTCTACCCCCACAACCTATGCCTCTGACCTCATCCCTCTCATCTTCTAAAACCTCTTGTCTTTTTTTTTAATGTGACGTCTTCAGCACTTACTCTGTTCCAGTCACTGGGGTAGATACCAGGTAATCAGTTAGGACACAATCCCTGTCCCACATGGATCTCTCAGTCTCAGTAGGAAGGAGAACTGGTATTGAATCCCCATTTTAACTGGTAACTGGGGCACAGAGAAGTTAAGTGATTTAGTCAAGGTCACACAGCAGCCAACAGACAGAGCCGGGATTATTCATTCAATCATATTTATTGAGGGCTTACTGTGTACAGAGCAGAGCGAGAATACAATATAACAATAAACAGACACATGGCATAGTGGTTAGAGCACAGGCCTGGGAGTCAGAAGGTCATAGATTCTAATCCCACTCTGCCACTTGGCTGCTGTATGACATTGGCGAAATCCCCTCACTTCTCTGTGCCTCAGTTACCTCCTCTATAAAATGGGAATTGAGACTGTAAGCCCCACGTGGGACAGAGACTGTGTCCACCCCAGTGCTTAGTACGGTGCCTGACACATAGTAAGTGCTTAACAAATAACACAATTATTACCATATTCCCTGTCCATAATGAATTTGCTGTCTAGAGGATTAGAACCCAGATCCTCTGACTCCTGGGCCCATTCTCTTTCCACTAGACCAAAATGCTTCCCATTCTTCCACTGTATCCACTGTTCTTCTCTTACTAATTCCTCCTCCTTCATCTGCTCAATTTCTTGTGGCTCCTTCCCCTCTGCCTTCAAACTTGCTCATGTATTCCTAATCTAAAATAGCCTGCTCTGGATTCTTGTACCCTATTTCACTTCTCATCTTTGCTCCTCAGATGGGTTGTACACACCCTTCGCTTCTACTCCCTTTCCTCCAATTCCCTTCTTGACCCTCTCCAATCTGGTTCCCATCCCCTGCACTCTAATGAATCCACACTATTCAAGATCACCAGGGACCACCTCCTACCAAATCTACTGAACTCTATTTTATCTTGGGCCTTCTCAACTTCTATACTATCCTTGTCATCGAAGACCATTCCCTTCTTCTTGAAACCCTATCTCACCTTGGTTTTACCCATATGGTTCTGGTTCTCCTCATACTTTTCTGACCACTCCTTTCACTAGTTGCTCCTTTCCCTCTGCCTCCCAAACTGAATATGCCTCAATCTTCTCTTCTGGGTCCCCTTAGAAGTCACTCTTTTCATTCATTCAATAGCACTTATTGAGCACTTAGTATAATAATAATAATGTTGGTATTTGTTAAGCGCTTACTATGTGCCGAGCACTGTTCTAAGCGCTGGGGGAGACACAGGGGAATCAGGTGGTCCCACGTGGGGCTCACAGTCTTCATCCCCATTTGACAGACGAGGTAACTGAGGCACCGAGAAGTGAAGTGACTTGCCCAAAGTCACACAGCTGACAAGTGGCCGAGCCGGGATTCGAACCCATGACCTCTGACTCCAAAGCCCGTGCTCTTTCCACTGAGCCGCGCTGCTTCCCCAATGTATGTGCAGAGCACTGTACTAAGCGCTTGGAATGTACAAATCGGCAACAGTTACAGTCCTCATCTACTTCCATGGCTTCAACTAGTCATTCATTCACTCAATCGTATTTATTGAGCCTTACAGTGTGCCGAGCCTGTACTAATTGTTTGGAAAGTCCAATTCAGCAATAGAGACAATCCCTGCCCACAGTGGGTTTACAGTCTAGAAGGGAGGAGTCAGATATCAAAACAAATAAACAGGCATCAATTGCATCAATATAAATAAATAGAATTATAGTACTATAGAACTATCATCTCTATGTGGATGATCATTGACGCTACCTTGCTAGCCTCACCCTTTTACCACCTCTGCAATCCTCTAGCCTCCAGGACATTGCTACGTAGATGTTACACCCGTACTTCAAATGATTTGGGTCCAAAACTGGACTCCTCAGCGTGATGTAGTCGATAGATCACGGGCCTGGGAGTCAAAAGATCATAATAATAATAATTACTTACTATGTGTCTGGAATTGTACTAAGTTCTGGGATGGATACAAGCAAATCAGGTTGGATACAATACGTGTCCCATGTAGGGCTCACAGTCTCAACCCTCATTTTACAGTTGAGGAGACTGAGGCCCAGAGAAGAGATGTGCCTTGTCCACGGTCACACAGCAGATGAGTGGCAGAGCTGGGATTAGATCCCATGACCTTCTGACTCCCAGCCCGTGCTGTAACCACTACGCCATGCTGCAATCTCTAAAAAAAGAAAAAACAAATATTTGTTAAGCACTTAACCATGTGCCAAGCACTGTTCTAAGTGCTAGAGCATATACAAAGTAATCAGATTGTCCCACATTTGGCTCACAGTCTTAATCCCCATTTCACAGGTAACTGAGGCACTGAGAAGTTAAGTGACTGGCCCAAAGTCACACAGCTGATATGTGGTGGAGCTGAGATTAGAACCCACGACCTCTGGCTTCCCGGCCCATGCTCTTTCCACTAAACCACGCTGCTTCCCTTCCTCTAATTCATGGGTTCTAATCCCAACTCTGCGTTTGTCTGCTTTGTGACCTTGGGCAAGTCACTTCACTCCTCCAGACTCAGTCACCTCATCTGTAAAATGGAGGTTGATAGTGTGAGCCATATATGGGATGGGGACTGTGTCCAATTCAATTTGCTTTATGATCCACTACAGTACTTAATTCAGTGCCTGGCACATAGTAAACACTTAACAAATGTCATAATTATTATTCTCTCTCAAATCCTTTCTTCCACCTAAACTTCCTTCCATAGTTGACAAACACCACTATTCTCCCTGCTCTGAAATTACAATTATAGAATTGTCCATAATTCCTCCCTCTCTCTCAACCCCTGTACTCAGCCCATCCTGTTGTTTAATCCTGTTGGTTTTTCCTCTCTGACTCTCATCACTTTTCTTTGTACCGCATACTTTCAATCTGCTGTCCAGATTATCATTATAAAATGACTCTGCTCTTAAAAAAAGGAATAGTTAACTCTTCCCCTACTCATCAAAAACTCCTAATCTTTGACTTTGACATTCAATCAGTTCTCTCCCTTTCCTACTTTTCCACTCTCTTCTCCTCCTACAACCCAGCTTGCTCCTTTCATTCCTCTCAAGCTAACCTGCTCACCTGCCTTATTCTCGTCTCTCTTGCCATTGATGTCCTGCTCACATCTTCCCAATTTATATCTGACAGACCACAGCTCTCCCCACATTCAAAGCCTTTTCAAAATCACATCTCAGATAAGGTTTCCGAATCAATTTCTTCAAGGCTTTCATCTAGACTGTAAACTTGTTGTGGGCAGGGAACGTCTACCAAGTCTTTTATATTATGCTCTTCCAAGTGCCTTGTACAGTGCTCTGCACACAGTAAGCACTCAGTGAATATGATTTATTGATTGACTTCCACCCAACTGTGCATTTGCGTACTCACGTTAGCCCGTGGTACTTTTGTACATATCAATTTATATATCTCCTGTTTAAGCAGTACATCTCCACTTCTTCCTCAGCTTCCCTGGTGAATAAGAAGTTTGTGAAAGACAGGAATTGTTTCTGCTAATTCTATTTATTCTTCCAAGTGTTTAGTACACGGCTTTGTAAACAGTATGCCATCAGTTTATATGTATCTAACAACTCTGTTATATTGTAGTCTCCCAAGTGCTTAGTACAGTGCTCTGCACACGGTAAGTAATCAATAAATATGATTGATAGATTGAATACTAAGGTTTGACTGACATCAAATCCTCAGCAGCCAATGATACCCAGACTCTCTCTTCAGGAAATTATCTTCTTGTCAAATAACTTCAGGCCCTGTTGTCTGTCTTCATCAGCTCCATTTTGTGACATATGCAGAGCAAGGAGGGAATTGAAATCCCTGAAGTGACCAGTGTAACACTAGGTGGGATTTACATATCCTGGCCTACATCAGCAGTAGTGCATGCCACATCTCTGGATTTTACCTACAAACTAGGAGTATATCTTTATCACGACCAACGTATCTCCATGGTAAGGGTGGAAGGGACAAAGACTGGTGGAACCATTGACGTTTTTAAATGTTGGTCTGGATGGAAAGGTTTAAAGGTCCTTTAAACATATTTTGAGCTTGGTCCCCAAACTTAAGGCAGGAATCAAACTTATTTTCTCTTGGTAGAAGTGAAGCACTTTTAGGAGCTGTGTAAATTATTTAAGTAGCAGTAATATTAGTTGTAGTATTTATTAAACACCTATCATATGGAAAATACTGTGTTAAAAGCTACAATTGTCAGAGATCCCTACCCCCATCCAAGGTTCATAACCTAAGGCATAGGTATTTTATTCTCGCTTTACAGTCGAGACAATTGAGACATACTAGAGGTTATATGACTCGTCCAAGGTCATACAGTAGTGCAGGGGCAGAGCCGGGATTGGAAGACCTGGGTCTTCTGACTCCCAGTACCATGGTATTTCCACTAGACTGCATCACTTCAGATCAGTACCGAATGAAATCTAGTATCCCAAAACCCAAATGCTGCTTTGAAAACTTCCTCTTAGGATGGCATTTATTTGGGGGGAGAATCTGGCTCAGTAGAATTTAGCATGTCTTGTTGAGAATGCAAATGTCTTTTTCATTTCAGTTACTTCATTGTCCCTGGAATGAATAATACAGAATTTTAATTTTCCCACTAGTACTGTGACACAATAGCATTTTCTCCCCGCTATCGTGAACCTAGTCACAGTGGGGCTTATTATGAGGCATGTCTACTAAGCAAATGGCAACCAGTTTTGCAACCCGCATTGGCCCAGTTCATTCAATTCATTAAACAACTGCTCAATATTCAGGCAGTAATCATTTGATGAAAATTCTAAGGTGGGTTGCTAATGAAATATTGAAACTTTTTTTCGTTCTAAAATCATGTCTTAAAAATTGCTACATTAACATGTCGTGTTGTGACACCTAATGTCTGGTGATATAAAGCAGGTTTTCCAGACATGTATATCAACTGAAAAAGCTGGAAACTTCAAACAGATTTTTTGAAATTTATGAAAATTATATTCTGTTCCCTATGAAATTTATTTGGCTACTCATATTGTGAACACAGAACTACCACTCTCATGTTAGATTCTGCTCCTCAAATGTGTAGCCTCAGAATTTATTTTCAAATATCATCTCCTCCTGGTCTGAAACTATAAAATCTCACATATGTTGTCTGTATCTTTAGTTAATGTCAGCACCTTCTGCCTTAGGGGGATATTGTGCCAGATGGAATGTTTCATATATACTATAGCAGACAAATTACATTAGATCCTGTGGTTTACACGGTGACACATAGTACCTTGGAGTAACTAAATTACAGTTTTGTCTAATCTCAGACATGGCATTTTAAATCAGGTAAAAGAGAGCATGTATTATCACACCCAGAGAAAATGAGGAATCTAAACTGCCTTGTGGTTTAAAACCTCCAGCTTCAATTAATTATTTTTATTCCAATATTTGTGTCAATATAGTCATAATCAAGGACAAGCATAAAGGACAATTTTGCCTACAAAGCAATATTTCTTAAAACACATAATTATTTCTTTTCCACAATCCAAGGATACTGAACATTTTAATTGAGAGATTATTGAATTAAATTAGGAAAATAACTCTGGTGTTTATAATTCATCAATTCAGTTAATACCTGAACAATGCAATCATGTAAAGGCAAAAAAGTGAGTAGTTTCCATTCATTCATTCATTCAATAGTATTTTCATTCAGTAGTATTTATTGAGCGCTTACTATGTGCAGAGCACTGTACTAAGCGCTTGGGATGAACAAGTCGGCAACAGATAGAGACAGTCCCTGCCATTTGACGGGCTTACGGTCTAATCGGGGGAGACGGACAGACAAGAACAATGGCAATAAATAGAGTCAAGGGGAAGAACATCTCGTAAAAACAATGGCAACTAAATAGAATCGAGGCAATGTACAATTCATTAACAAAATAAATAGGGTAACGGAAATATATACAGTTGAGCGGACGAGTACAGTGCCGAGGGGATAGGAAGGGAGAGGGGGAGGAGCAGAGGGAAAGGGGGAAAAGAGGGTTTAGCTGCGGAGAGGTGAAGGGGGGGTGGTAGAGGGAGTAGAGGGAGAAGAGGAGCTCAGTCTGGGAAGGCCTCTTGGAGGAGGTGAGTTTTAAGTAGGGTTTTGAAGAGGGGAAGAGAATCAGTTTGGCGGAGGTGAGGAGGGAGGACGTTCCAGGACAGCGGGAGGACGTGGCCCAGGGGTCGACGGCGGGATGGGCGAGACCAAGGGACGGTGAGGAGGTGGGCAGTGGAGGAGCGGAGCGTGCGGGGTGGGCGGTAGAAAGAAAAGGGAGGAGAGGTAGGAAGGGGCAAGGTGACGGAGAGCCTCGAAGCCTAGAGTGAGGAGTTTTTGTTTGGGGCGGAGGTTGATAGGCAACCGCTGGAGTTGTTTAAGAAGGGGAGTGACATGCCCAGATCGTTTCTGCAGGAAGATGAGCCAGGCAGCAGAGTGAAGGATAGATCGGAGCGGGGCGAGAGAGGAGGAAGGGAGGTCAGAGAGAAGGCTGACACAGTAGCCTAGCCGGGATATAACGAGAGGCCGTAGCAGTAAGGTAGCCGTTTGGGTGGAGAGGAAAGGGCGGATCTTGGCGATATTGTAAAGGTGAAACCGGCAGGTCTTGGTAACGGATAGGATGTGTGGGGTGAGATAGGATGTGTGGGGTGACAAGTAGTTGTGACTTCCGTGCCAAGTAGTTGTGACCGAATGAATGCTGAGGTTGTAGAAAACTTGCTTTTTAATGCATGGAAGAATGAAGTAACTGGAAAGACAAATTTTGTGGGTTTGCTATGTACATAGAACAATGCAACTCTCAGGTTTGATAAATCAAGGTCACTTTTAGTTAGTATTTATCGTGCTTTCACTGAGTGCATAGCACTGTATTAAGCACTTGGAAGAATATAGAGCAACAAACACCTCCAAAAGCCTTTCCTGGACTAAGCCCTCCTTTCCTCTTCTGCCTCTCCCTTGTGTGGCCCCCTGATTCGCTCCCTTCATTCACCTCCCCCCCAGCCCCACAGCACTTATGTACCTATCTGTAATTTATTTATTTTGTCTGTCTCCCCCTCTAGACTGTAAGCTCCTCGTGGGCAGGGAAGGTGTCTTTATTATATTGTACTCTCCCAAGCGCTTAGTACAGTGCTCTGTACACAGTAAGCACTCAGTAAATGCGACTGAAAGAATGAAGCTGGTAGGCACGTTCCCTGCCCACAAGAAGCTTAAAGGCTAAAGGGAAATATAACCAAAGGGAAAGATCAATTAATCAGAGAAGGCTTTTGGGAAGAAAGGTGAATTCAGAAGGTGTTTGAAGATGGGGAAAATTGTGGTTTTATGGATTTGAAAAGGAAGGGAGTTCCGGGCCAAAGATCTAGATGGGAGAAAGAGGTCAAAGAAAGGAGACTAGAGAATGTAGTCATTAGAGAGTGAGAGGCTGAAGATGGCAGTAAGAAAGTGGAGGATGAAGAAAACAAGGATTTTGAAGAGGTGAGTGGAGATGAGGTCTCGAGTACCAGTAGTTATTACATGAAAACTTCCTATTAGGTTGGAGGGGCTGTTAGACTGAGAGCTGGACTTAGAATAAGCAGCTCGTGAATCCTAGCTCTAGCTCTGCATTAGTGACCTGGGGTCAATTACCTTTCCAGGAATCCATTTCCTCATCTCTAAAATGAGGGGCAGAGCAGGGCTTGAGAAGAAGGGAGGACAGAGAATCTACGGTAGATGAATTGCTAGGAGTATCCGAAATACAACTTCTATTATCTCATATATATTCACATGTATTACTGTGGGTAGAGGTGATATACATACTGCTATGCCCCAGTTATTCTTGACTGGTTTCCTGAAAAAAGAACGTTAAGCAAAATTGTACAAAATCAAGTACATATTCCCACAGGAAATATTTTAAAGCGCATCTTTGTGTCTCAAGATACAAAAATTGACCAAAATGATTAAAACATAAAAAGATATAGTTACATGATCAAATAGCAATGTAAATATGTACCAATAATGAAACAGTTTGAATTCACCTCTTTTTGTGTACATATGTAAATTCAGTAATTTTCAAAGTGTTATCTTTCATTTCCTTTTCCTCCAATTTGAATAACAAAAACCTTCCCTTGCATGATCTTGGGCTTTAATTTAACAGAACCCCTGAGATTGAAATCATAACTAGAGACACCTTTCTAGGCAGGAATTAACATCAAAAGTTCATGGTATTTAAAGACAGAGATAAGTGTATTTCCTCTAATAGTGGTTCCAGATTGAGACAGTTTTACAAGGTTTCTCTCCCACTCAACCCTTTCCACCTAATGTTGCTCCTTATTTTCAGCTCTACTTATTGAGAGGGCTGCAGGCATAATGTGCTGGACAGCTGTGGATTTACCATTCTCAGCTCTTTCCTTTAGACTCCCTCATGCTACGATGCGTTTCTCCTCAATAAATGATCTTTTGCATGAACTTATTCCCTAATTTAAACAGCACAATAATCTGGTCTTTATTATGTTGCTTCCTTAGCATCCCAGGTTGGAAAGTAATTTAGCAAGAGCCAAGAAAGGTTTATGCAAAGCTTGCTGGATGCACAGATTAAATTCATTGCCTTAATTGTACAGTGCTTAATCTTACTGAATAGACAATGAAACTCATAGCTGCATGACTAATTGCAACATTTGACAACTTTTTCAATTTAGTCCACTAAATTCCAATTTCATTCAGATAGTGATGGTGAGTTAATTAAAATGCAAGTTACCAGTAAATTAGCTATGTAAATAAGAAATTGTCTAAGTTATAATAACCTTCCTACAGTTCTAACCTTGTTTTTCAATAAGTTATACTAAACCGAAAAGTAGTAATATGTGATTAAATGAGAAATTATGTGCCCCAAATTTGGGGTGTTTGATAAAGGATTTTACATTTTAGGAGAGCATGAAAGCATTGCTAATTCTTTCATTGCTTCACTAATTAACTCTTTGGAAACTCTTATATTCTTAAATAATTAGAGTAGAAATTGAATTTTAGGGACCCCAGTTCAATTTAATGGTTCAGAAGCAAGGAGTAAATCTTATTTGACCAAAAAAATCATTTCCTGCCAAACCTCATGCACATACTGATCAAGGTAACAGTTGAGAAAAAGGATCTGATTGAAAATGACTCTTTTCAATTTTCTTTGTAGCACAACTCTGTTTCCGAAAGCTTTGGTAAATGTCATGGAACTATACCAGGGTGCACACAAACACACAGAATGTAATTTAGCATCCCCTAATGCATATGTTGGGAGGTAAGTACATTCCTTTTGAGCAGGAAAAGTGTAGGTATCTCAGTAATATTGTGTTTTAAAGAATTCTCCAACTGCATGTAAAAATGAAGTCTTTAAACCATCTGTTATCTGTCCTTTTCATAGTTATTGAATTTTAATGGAACTTCCACAGTGAGTTCCTAGGTTCCAGGAATCAGAATATAAGAGAAAGAAGTGGGGAGGGAACCTGATGAGCAGACCAACCCACCAAAGATGAGAGCAAATCTCTGACTTGGTCAAATTGCCATGAAGTATTCAAAAAAATGCCATTCATTCAGTCTTATTTACTGAGCACTTACTGTGTGCAGAGCACTGTACCAAGTGCTTGCATGCAATTGGAGATATTAGAATTGGGACTGGGATAATGTATATGAGAATACACATTTGGTGGTAAACTGAAGTCTCTTCACAAGGAAGACGACATAGTCAAGGAGGAGTGATATTTTTAGAAAGAAATGGCACTAGAATCCTAGCGGTGAACACTCATTTAATTTTCTACTCCTTATCATATCTTGTAGGGAAAACCCATGTCTTAAGAGCAATGTTTTTAAGAATAGTTATCAGTCAGGTTGAAATGACTTGTGGCTTTTTTCATGTGGTGAAAATAGTTGAACTGGATTGAAGTAAAGATACATAAAGGGCCATAATTTGCATTATTACACGTTGTGTGGAGTGGGAATTGGTACCCATTTATTAAACATTAAGCGGGTTAATTCTACCCTTGAAAGACTTTTATGAATTTAAAATGCATAAATTTCACAAACTAGACAATAACCAGGAAATGAATAGATTGCACTGCTCCTACGATTAAAAATCTACCACTTTTTAGGAACAATAAATTCATATATGCTTATATACACACGCACACATATACATGTGTTTATATAAACACACACACTGATATAAAATATAATAAAATGTAAGTATATACAGTTATTTCTTTCAACTTAAACCCTCTTTATCGTCTTCCCGTCGGATTAATTCTCAGTCCCATCACCCATTTTCCAATCCACTATCATTTCTTCTTCCCCGCTATGTTGAAACCCACCGTCCCAATTCCTATTCCCCATGCCATTAATATTCCATCTTGATTATATCTTCCTCCTCACTGACATCCAAATCCCAGGTACCAACTTTATTGATTATTTCAAAAGTTGTATTTTTCATTGCCTGCTCTATCATGTAACCCTTCTCAAAACCTTGCAATCTCTCCCATTGCCTGATGTTAATTGAGAGGGTAACTACAGTGACATCAATCAATCAAACTTCCTATTAAACAGTCACATTTATTGAGCACTTACTATGTACAGAGCACTGTACTAAGCACTTAGGAGAGTACAATATAGCAGAATTAGCAGACATGTTCAGCAGATATGTTCTCTGCCCATAATGAGCTTTAAGCACTTACAATATGTCAACCAATGTTCTAAGCGCTAGGGTAGATACAAATTAATCAGGTTGGACAGAGTCCCTGTCTCATATGGGAATCACAGTCTTAATCCCCATTTTACGGTTGAGGCAACTGAGGCACAGAGAGGTTAAGTGACTTACCCAAGGTCACATTGCAGACAAGTAGCAGAACCAGGTCCTTCTGACTCGCAGGCCTTGGCTCTTTCCACTCGGCCATGCTGCTTCTCATCTGTACGTAGTCCTAGTTTCCTCCTCCTGAGCCCCGTACTAGCCATTCTAATAAATTGTTGTCTTGTTCTCCGATTCAGGCCCCAGGCAATGCAGCCCCAGGTCAAATATCATTCTGGATAGCATGCATTTTTGATGCTGCTTTGGTGTGAGCACAGGGAAGTTTAATCATGCTGAGTGTTTGTCGAACTTGTGCTTCCCAGAAACTGTCTTGGACTTCTAAGAATATCAGAATGCTTGGAGCTCAAGGTAGAATTAATAATAATAACTGTGGTGTGTATTAAGCACTTACGTGTGCCAGGCACTGTACTAAGCACTGGGATGGATACAAGCAAATCAGGCTGGAAACAGTCCCCGTCCCACATAGGATACAGCCTTAATCCCCATTTTACAGATGAGGTAACTGAGATCCAGAGAAGCAAAGTGAGACACATGGCAGAGAAGTGGCAGAGTCAGGATTAGAACTCATGACCTTCTGAATCCCAGGCCTGTGCTCTATTCACTATGCCACGCTGCTTCTGATACAGTGAGTCGTATGGTCTCTTTCTTTGCATCTGGGCTTCTGGACATGTGGAATCTCGGACATTTCTAGGAAGGGGAGGATCGTGGTGCCTACTCAAATTCAATACCTTGTGCGATCACCTGATTTAAGGCTAGAGCTGACACTGAGTCCAACCTAGAGGTCTCAAGGCAAACCATGGAAAAGGAACAAAATTTTCCCATTTGTTGGAATGAAAATAAGGCAGATACCAGCAGTGGCCCTTGAGCATCAGGGAGAATCTGCCTAAATGATCTATACTTCTTTTCAAATTGATGCACTCTTCTCCAGTTGTAGGCATGACAAATGAGCCAGTCTTGTATTCACAGGCAAAATCCTTCTGATTTGTTGTCAGTGAGTCAGCTATCACTTTGCCTATCTTTTCTGACCTGTCTAGCTCTATTAGATAAACAATGCATGTGGAGATGGTTTGTTTGCACCGAGGTATAGAGGCACTTTATTTCAGGTCGAGTGGGAAGAATTGTTTCATGTAGAACCAGATAGACGGTAAAGAAGTGAAAGTTGCTCTTACAATTTTTTAATCCCATAGAATGTTGTTCAGGTACATGTTCTTCGAATTGTATTTTCTTTCGATACTCGCCATTTTAGAAGTAGTAGTGGTCATATTTATTTTAGCACTAACTGCAGGCAAAGCACGGGGAAAGATGACAGAGGTGAGAATTAGAGAGGGTCCTGAGCTCTCAAGAGGTCTCAACAATCCAAGAATGAAGGGGAAATGAGGAGTGGCAATGGACATATAAGAAAAAAGATTAAACAATAAGGACATTAAAAAAAAAATGAGGTCAGAGATTAAAAAATAAAATAAAAGCCACAGGGAACTATGGCTAGCAGAACAGAGTTTTGGACTTCTCACCTAATCCTAGCCTCAGCCACAGTAGCCACAGTTAAGGCTTCCCAGCATTCTGCATTTTGTGGAGGCCACATGCCAACATAGAGCACAGGCCCGGAAATCAGAAGGACCTGAGTTCTAATCCTGGATCTGCCATTTGTCTGCTGTGTTACCTTGGGCCAGTCACTTTTCTTCTCTTTGCCTCAGTTACCTCATCTGTAAAATGGGAAGGGAGACTCTGAACTCTACCTGGTATATGGACTCTGTCCAGCCTTGTATCTACCCCAGTGCTTAGAACAGTATCTGGCACATAGTAAGCGCTTAACAAATACCATAAAAACAATGCCTCTCCTCTCCACAGAGGTGGAGTAAGGCGGGGCAAGTCGAAGCCCCGGTATAACGCAATAGGGGATGGCTCAGGTTCCTGGAGAAGTAATTCTATTTT
Organism: Ornithorhynchus anatinus; assembly: GCF_004115215.2. Classification (NCBI taxonomy): domain Eukaryota; kingdom Metazoa; phylum Chordata; class Mammalia; order Monotremata; family Ornithorhynchidae; genus Ornithorhynchus; species Ornithorhynchus anatinus. The sequence goes on from NC_041735.1 coordinate 43,929,459, forward strand.
TCTAATTGTCAAGAATTGAAGACTCATCCAAGAAAATCCTAAGAGAATCCGTCATTTTTAACGAGAAATTAAAGTCAAACACTCGAGTGTACTCACTGAGCACTTACTGTGTGCAGAATGCTGAACTAAGCACTTGGAAGAGACTAATGCAACAGAGCTGGTAGGCACAATCCCTGCCCACAAGGAGCTTACAGTCTATAGGGGGAGTCAGCCTTAAGGCAAATTACAGTGGGGGAAGTGAGGGACCATAAGGCTTATGTATATGTATGTGTTTGAGGGGGGTGGGGTGAATATCAAGTGCTTAACAATGTAATAAAAAAAGAACCAATTAGAGCATTTAAATACAACCACATTTGAATTGTTTAATTACTGTAGCAATGTCAGGGCACTTATTTGAAAAATTCTCACCAAGATTGTACAAATCTGGTAAAAGTATGACTGGGGTGAAACCCTGCCATGTCGATTTTCTAGAGCTCAAGGAAATAAAGGTTATTGCAAGATATAGAGAATGCAAGTACAGAATTTTCTGATTTGAATGCATTAGCAGAGAGATAGTATGGGGAAGTTTCTTTGCTGGTATTTTTTTCTGTTGTACTCTCCCAAGGGTGGCTTAGTATTTCACAGTCAGTAAGCCCGCAATATGTACTTTTGCCTGATTGATTGGACAAGTAACTATACAATCCTTCCTAGTGAAATAGTAGCAAAATAATTAAGGTAAAAGGCTGTTCTCTCTTGTAAATGCTTCTGAGAGGTAACACATTCCATTGAATCACTCGGATTTGGATTCGGAAAAGACGTTTTACTCTTAGCTCAGCCTCTGATTCACAGACAGAGGAAGAGAGAGTCATTTGACCTCTCGGCCAGTTGCTTTTCAAAGGTGGAGAGTACTAGCCCGTCGGCACCGATGGTGGACTGTGGGATTCATAAATGGAGACACCTTGGAGACTTAATACTTTGCCGTCACAAAAGCTCCTTGTGGGCAGGGATCGCGTCTAAACAACTCTATTATATTGTACTCTCCCAGGCGCTTAATCCAGTGCTCTGCTCATAATAAAAGCTCAGTAAATATTATTGATTGAAAACTTGTCCCCCCAGGCACCAAACTTACTGACTTCCATGACTCTGCTTCCTTTCTGTGCCCTATTTCCGGCTCCCTTCGACTTCATTCACGCCTCTGTATTTCCTTCACTGGATCCAACCTGGCGGCACAGGATTGGCTATGGGTAAGGCCAGAATGAGGGGTACAAGGAATGTCCTCTCCTGATTTCATCCCATGACTCCAGCCGAGCCCACCAGCATTTGATAAAGTTACCCCTGTTGCAAAGCAATAGCCCATTAAACCATGAATGGGCACACTGTTCTTTTAGTTTAATCTCCCACCTTAGTCCGTTGTTGGCAGGGATCGTCTCTGTGGCTGAATTGTACTTTCCAGGAGCTTAGTACAGTGCTGTGCACATAGTAAGTGCTCAGGAAATATGATTGAATGAATAAATGAAAATCTAACCGCATGACTTGTGCTATGTACCTCACCCGCTCCGAGTTCTGAAAAATGTTGCTTCCACCTTCTTCTTCCCCTTTGCCACTGTCTTAAGATTTTCACACTTTGGTTCCGTCTCTGTTGCTTCTGAATATTTTTAGGTGTCTCCATTTTAAGAACCTCCACCTGACATAAGTTCTCATGCCCTTCTCCCATTGTTGTCTGAACTGCTTGAGTGGTTTGTATTCACCTGCTGCCTTCACTTCCTTCCCTCTAATTCACTTTTTGAGTCACTACTGTCTAGTTTTCACCCTTTTACTCTATTGGACCCATGCTCACAGGGAAAACGGGATTGGTAGCCCCAGGAAAGGGAAGTGGAGCGTAGCTCATATTCCTGCCAGATTGGGACCTGCAAAAACCCCTAAAACCCACTCATTCATTCATTCATTCATTCATTCATTCAATCATATTTATTGAGTGCTTACTGTCTGCAGAGCACTGGCCTAAGCGCTTGGAAGAGTACAGTACGACAAAAACCAGACACATTCCCTGCCCACAACGAGCTTACAGTCTGCGGGGGGTGGCTGGGTGGAGAGACACATATTAATATAAATAAATTACAGACATGTACATAAGTTCTGTCTCATCTAGATGGTGTTTTTATTGAAAAGGACAAGGAGAAACTTTTATGTTTATCCAAATGGAAGCAAAGATAAGCTAGCCTCAGTGGGAACTTCACAGCCTTGAAGGCAAATTATCTGATATGAAGTAATCGGTGGAAATCTCTCTAATCTAATTTCTGCTAGACAGGAATGCCTCTACTGTGATGTTACCTGGGGCAATCTGTTATCACCCCAGAAGCCACTTAGACTCAAAAAGGACCTGACTACAAATGAATCTCCTGTGAATGTAGTGATATTAAGAAGCTGGAAGTTCCTCAGAGATCAATGAGAGACTGAAAAATGGAAAATTTTGCCAAATAAAATGTAAGGTTCAGAAACCAGTGAATGTTCTCTATTCTCCATGCTGTGCGCATGGAACCAGCTTCCCTCTCCACAAAGGAAATACAATTGGGAGACAATGTGGTCTAGGTGAGAAAACATGGGCCTGGCAGTTAGGGCTAGTTTTTATTCTGGGTCTCCCACTTGTCTGCTGCTGTGTCCTTGGCAAGCCACTTAACTTCTCTATGCCTCAGTTACCCCATCTGCAAAGTGTGTTTTACCTGTTCCCTCCCCACACACACACAGTGAGCCTCATGTAGGACAGAGATTGCATCCAACCCTGATTATCTTGAATCTACTCCACCACTTAGTACAATACTTGGCGCATAGCAAACATTTAAGTATTATTATGCTTATTACTTTTAATATGTAAAGAAATGAATAATGATTGGGTTAAACCCATGATAGAGAAATTCAAGTTCACTTCATCCATCCCTTTATGACTCAGTTTCCCCTCTCTCTTTGAGCTTTAGTTTTGACCTCTCTTTTGGCTTTGTGTATTTTGTTGCTTTCTGTTTGGGAAGGAGGGAAGTTTCAGATGAGAAGGGGAACTGAAGCCCAAAAGACCAAACTTAATCGTACAACACTTTACTATTTGAAAGACTTTCTGCATGGCCTCATTCATCAACCAACCAATCAATAGTATTTATTGAGCTTTCGAAGAGTATAAAGTATTAAGTTAAGCACTTGGACGAGTATAAAAGAAACCAAGATACACATTCCCTGTTGACAGGAGCTTCCATCCTAATGGGAAGGATATATTTAAAAAAATATTTTCCTAGTGGAACCAGAACAAATGATTGAATGTACCACTGAATCGACACAGATACGTGAATACCAAGAGAGGTGATTATGGTTTAATATGACTCAGGAGTTTGGAATTGCCTGGGTGACGTTTGCTGAAGGGGTTGGAAAATGGAGTGGGGGAGGACTGATATCTGAAGGTTATGTAAGGTAAGGGAGTTACAGGCTAGAGGAGTCCCAGGGTCAGAGGGGAGCAAGATGAGAGAGAGGATCAGTTAGAAGGTGAAATTTAGAGGAGTGAAGAGTGAGAGCTGGGGAGTAACTAGTGAAGAGACCCTTTATGCAAAATGGAGGTAGCTGATGGGGAACCTTGAAACCAGTGATAAGGAGTCTTTGTCTGATGAGGTAAGAGTTGGGCAACCATTGTAGGGATTTGAGGGGTAGAAAGATTTGTACTGAGGAAAATGTTAGAAAGGTGAACTGACACAACCTCGTAAAGAATGAACTGGAAGAGGGGAACAGGCTGGAGGCAAGGAGACCAGTGAGGAGGCTGATTCAGTAGTTAACTATATGAAAAGGGTTTGAACCAGAGTGGTGACTGTTTCAGCAGTAAAGTCCTTGAAGGCCGGGATAGTGTCCTCTAGCTATTCTCCCCCATTGCTCTGCACACAGTAAAGTGCTCAATAAAAACCACTGATTGATTGATGGATCTTGTTGCTTCCGTCTCTAAATAGGCAGGGAGGATTGGGTTGGAGCCTGATCAGCGTGGCCCCATAAGTACGGTTTTGCTCAAGTACAGCTCTGGTGGCCCCAGCCAGAGTTGACTCCCCCCAGCACTCCCAGCCCTGTGTCTTATCCCTGTGATACAGTTGGGGTTGATGGCTTCCAGTTGGTTGATTTTTTTCAAAGTTAGGCCATGGTCTTGCTGTAGTTTTGCATGGAAAATAAGGGGCACTGGTAGGAGAATGGTATTGGTGCAGTAGTAATTGTCATGTTTCGCAACATGATGTTAGTCCTAGGAAGGAAAGTAGAAATGATGTTTCTGTGGTTTGTTAGAGTTTTCTGTTTCACCGGTCTGGCCTCCCTGGTGCTCACACACACACACACAAGCTATGTCCTATTGGCAGTACAAGTTCTGTGTGGAATTTTGGCACGTCCCTTTTGTTCCTGGGAAATATTGGAAACTCAAGCCAGTTCCCTTGGTTTTAGTGTGAGGCTGGGGTGTCTGGTTCTGAATGCGTAATGGCTTCCATCAATCTGATACCTTTCAAAAGGAGAGCCGTTTGATTTCCTCCTAGCAATTTGGTGAGAATAACACTTGGCACACAGAGTTAATAATGCATGTGGTTACGGAATATGTATTTGTGAAAAAAATGCAGTTTTGAATTGAATAGATAATTTCCCACAAGTAGCATTGTTGGACTCGAATGCACTGGGAAAATTGGTCATTTTGGGTCACCTTTGTCGCCCCCATTGTTGTGTGGAATGTAGAACAATGTCATAATAATACTACATTTTATTTCTATGGTGCTTGTGTCCCATAAAAAAATGTCCCCAGAGTGCTAAACAAGAGGAAAATAACAACAAAAAAGTAGTATGCAATGAACCCATAAATAACATCAAAATACCCCACTATTTCAGAAGAGTTTTTGTCTCCAAACTGTTCACTCTTTAATAACCACCAGGCCCCGTACCCTACCTCGAAACTCCACAAAGAATCGTACCTTAAAAGAAAATTCTCTTCTCTAAAACAGAGGGGAAAATGACTTGGACAGAAACAGTTCCAATTTATTATGAAATGAGCCTTTTAATTCATCTTTTTTGGATACCATTGTGACACTGGTGACATTCCAATGAAAGATTGGACCATAGCTTGTTTTCTTATACAGTCCTCAATACTACTTTAATTAGGAACAGGAGCCTGGCATAGCATTTTTTCAAAATAAATTAGACCCTTTTTCACACAAAGAGAAGCAGGAAACAAAAAGTAAAATAAAGAGGAAAAATGCATCTGATGGTGTCATTGATCTTTTCCAAAAATTAATTTGCTCTTTGTTGTGAACGCTTTCATCGGGAGAATCTCTATCAAGTGCAACATGATGTTTCTAATGACTGTCCTTAGGGCAACAGCAGTAGAAATTCACTCTTGCTACACAGCAAAAGCTCAGCTTCAAATTGAGTAGTAGCGATCAATTCAGAGCCCACACAAAAACATTTAAACAAATAATAAAACAGAATCAGAACAAGTAATGATATAATTAAAAGGCAACCTCTGGAGAAATGTCGAAGTTTTTGGTTAAAAAAAATCAACAGCCACAAAACTTCATTGCACAGAAGTCTATAACAATATGTAGTTTAAATATATATTTCCTGCTGGTGAATTTTCAGTGTACAAATATTTTTAAATCTGATAACCCAAAAATTCCATTAGGCATTTTAAATATTTTTATGGATTGTGTTTTGTGTTGGTCAGGTTTACTTGTATGGGCTGTGAAATACTTGAAGGCTGTCAATCATTATTTATTGAGTTCCCTGTGTGCAGAGGGCTGTACTAAGTACTTGAGGATCATTTATTTACAAGTGCTGGTTTTCATGAAGTATTATTTTTCAAATTAATTAAATTAGATCCTAAAACTGTAACCTAACGTTCTTCCTCATGTCAACAGATTTGTGATTTAGAGAAGCAGATGTTAGCTTCTTCCATTAGGTTGTAAACCTCTTTAGGAAAGAAGCTGTTTTCTTCTTCTTCCTCTGCAACTCCAGACTCCTAGTTGTTCTGTGGTGAATACTTAATAACTTCCTGACCATTAGAACCTTACTCAATAGGTGATCAAAGGCATTTTTAGAGGGCTATCCCCTTTGGCTTACTTTTAAAGTCAATAAAACATTAATTGACCCCTCAAAATAATAGGTAGAAGAATGGTGACAATTGGATTCTTGAGAAGAGACTCACTAATGTGTAGAATTGAGGAGCAGTCAGAAAAAATAAATACAAAATAATGATTTTCACCTCCCAGCCAAACGTGATGCAACGAGCGGAGATAATAAAGAGCAAGTGCCTTGTCCACTGAAAATCAAATGCCCCACTTTCAAACACAATGCTCCAAGCAATATCTCCCGAACCATTTTAATCTCCCCTCCACTCCATTACTAAGCAAGTCTTTTGGGACTGCTGAATGCAAGCCATTTTTGCTTCATTATTTTCCCTGCGGACTGAGTTGTTTTTGAAACAGTTTTAAAACCTCCTCCCTTTTCAGTTAGGTCTTATTGGTGCTTGGGCTGTGTGGCTTGATCCATGGTTGGCTCAATCCAGTGGAAAATAATTCTTGACCCGCATGCCCGGATCTCTCTCTTTATATATGTGTATATATATATATATATATATGTATGCATATATATATATGTGCATGTGTATATACAGATGAGAGTGTGTGTGTGTATTCATACAAACACACACACTCACACATATTCAGGAAGAAGCCTGAAGTAAAATGTAATGTTCTCTTCTCCTTTGTAGTAATAGTAAACGTACTGACCACTCTCTGGTTGTAGTGCACTGTAATAAGTACTTGAGATAGAACCAAAACATGATACACATTCCCTGCCCACAAGGAACTTACTTTATAATGAGTGAGACAGACATCAAAGAGTTACCGATGGGGAAATCAGAATAAATACCTAGAACTATTGTTTTTACACATGGAAATAAGGACCAAGAGTGGGTATAAGTAATGATTATGTAAATGCTAAAACTTTCTGATGGGTTTATGCCACTAGGGGTGATGGGGATTAATCAGGGAAGACTTGTTGGATGAGGTGAGATGAGAAGCAGCATGGCTTAGTGGAAAGAGCACGGGTTTGGAAGTCAGACGTGGGTTCTAATCCCGGCTCTGTCACTTGTCTGCTGTGTGACCTTGAGCGAGTCACTTAAATTCTCTGTGCCTCAGTTACCTCATCTGTAAAATGGGGATGAAGATTGTGAGCCTACGTGGGACAACCTGATTACCTCTTATCTACCCCAGCGCTTAGCACAGTCTTTGGCACATAGAAAGCGCTTAACAATAGCGTCATTTTATTTTATTTATTTTATGGAAATTTTGAAGGTGAGGAGAGCCGTGATCTGTTAGTTTTTGTGGTACAAGGAGACAATTCCAGAGGAACAGTGTGAAAGAAGGATCACAGGCAGGAGAGTTGGTGTGAGGTATACAGTTGAAGGGACAACCTAAGATGTGCAAAAAAGGCAAGCTGGAGAGCAGTGGGTGAAGATGGCTGATACATGAAATGGGAAAGTTGGTGGAGAGCCTCCAAGACAGTAGCGGAAAGTTTGTGCTTGACATGGAGAGAAATGAGAAGTCTTTACAATGTGCTAAGCCCTCTACTAAGCAAATCAGATACAGGTCTGTTCCACTGTAGGATGTGAGGAGAGGGGAGATGAGATGAGTGATGCTTCAAGAAGATTATCTGTGCATGTGTTATAGATTGGAGGGGGAAGAAACTGGAAACAGGAGAACTAACAAGAAGGCTGGAGATTGTGAACTCATCCTGTCTAATTCCCACGTATGTAGCGCTTAGTACAGTGTTCTACACGGAGTAAGCACTTAATTATTACCATAGATACAACTGCACTTATGTACAACACAGCACTGAGGTACATATCCATAATTTATATTAATGTCTTTCTCTTCCTCAAGACTGTAAACTCTTTGTGGTCAGGGGATGTGTCTACCAGTTCTGTTACTGTATTCTTCCAAGTGCTTAGCACAGTGTTCTGCACACAGTAAGTACTCAATAAATACAATCTATTGATCAATCACTGATATAGTAGTCTACCCACAGAATGAAAGGAGTTTAGACCAAAGTGGTAGTAATGTGGGTGGACTGGGACAGGTGGCAGCAGGAAATATTTCATAGGAAGAACGGGCAGGATTTATCAATAGCTTGAATGTGAGAGTTAAAAGACAGAGAGTTGAGTACGGCATCAACTTGTGGGACAAGGAGGGTGATAGTGTCATTGACTGAGATTGGGAGAGTGGGTTTAGGAGAGAAAATGAGGAGCTCAGTTTTGGGCATGTCAAGTTTGAGTTGCTGGCTATACTTCCAAGTGGGGATGTCATGGAGGGAAGAAGAACCCTGGCATTGTCGGTCAGAGAGGATTTAGGGGCTGGAGAAGAAGATTTGGGAGTCATCTGCATAGAGGTGTAGCAGAAGCCATCTGAGCAGGTGAAGTCCCTGAGATCGCCACACAAGGTAGAGGTAGAGCCAGGTTAGGGTGCCAGCTCAGAGCTTCGAGGGTCACCTAGTTTGGGACTGTGAGGCAGAAAAGGTGACTGAGAAAGAATGAGGAGAATCAGGTTGATATTGTATCAGTAAACTTAAGCCTGATGGTGCTTCTAGAAGGATGCAGTGGTCACAGTGTCAAAGGCAGCTTGAGGGGTCAAGCGGAATGAGTATAGAATAAAACCCGCTGGACTCCTCTTGAAGCCCATTGGCTCATTTGTACAGAATTATTTATCATTTAGTTGGCATAGGAATTATTGTACAGGGATAGTTCTGAACATGTTTGCTGCAAGTAGCTGCTTTATCCTCAGCCTTTTGCTACAGGAAGCATCAGTAGGGAGTTAGAACAGCTGGGAGGACATTTGGTAAATGTAGATTTAGCCAGGGCATATTTTTCTGCTAAAAATAATTTTGCCAGCATGATGACTTTTGAAGATTATTTACAAGGCTGTGTTAAATCCATCATGAAAACTGTATCCGCTAAGCTATAATTACACTTGCCTGGCATAGGAGTTAGCAGGGGTGTGAGCAGCAGCAGTGAAAATGTAGGCCCATAATCTGACAGGGGCGAAAGAAAAACAGAGTGCCAGGTCAAGGGGCCCGGCAGAAAGGACATGATACCTGGGATGCTGGTTTCACTGAGTTTGTAAGACCTTAACTAAGTCCAGAAATATAGGTAGATAAGATTTTGTTTGTTTATTAAATTTCTGGTAAATGTGCACATTCTGAGATCATCTAAAGATTTTTAAATCATTTTTAAGCATGGATGAATAATGACTAAATTGGCCCAAGTTAACACTTCCAATCTTCTCTTAATTCAGCATTGCTTTCTATAGGGCAAATCACCTTTTACCAGGGATGCCCTTCCCCTGTCAAGAAGTGCAGTTTTTGTGGTTAGGAGAATTTTCAAGTAATAAAGATAAATTAGACCAATGGCTTTACCGCATAATTTAGAGCAGTGACGGAGGAGAGGGGAACAAGCTGGGGTGTGGCGAGATCCAGAGGCTAGTACAGTGCCTGGCACATAACAGATACCATAATTATCCGTGGTGGACCTTATAGTAATGGATTGTCTGAGATATCTGCCCTAAAGTGGTCTGGGGAGGAGAGGTAAGAAGCAGGGTGAGGCCGACAAAAGAGACTCTGGTTCTCCAGTCTAATGCCGACTCCTCTTAACTGGGTTCTACTGACCACAGATGAATTTGTGCTGGGCTTCTCCATTAACATCACCATCATTCCCCAGAAGGGTGTTTGCTGTGTCCCTTTTGAGTGAGACTAATTGTCTGGGAGATTACAACAGAAGCGAGGCACATGATCATTGTCCTTCAGGAGTTTACAATCTAATGGGCTTAGTGGAGCTCAGTTCCAGCCCCTTTGAACAAAGCCAGGGCACCTCGGCTAGAGCCCTGACACTTAGTTGTGGGCAGGGACCTTGCACCAAAAGATGTACACTGATAAAAGAAAGGAGCAAAGCAACCTCAATCTGTCATCTTGTCAATCGATAAAAGTAACTCATCTTATTTTTTTACAACTCAGCTTCACTCCTGATGAGCAGGACTAACACAAGATCTGGTAGCACAAGGTCAGAGTGTAGGGGAGTTTTCGCTCCCACAAAATCACCCCTGACTGGTTTTGTAACCAGGAGGCAGTTCACTGGGGCCAAGATAGGAAGACACGCAGGTACCCAATATTGCAGGCCATTTCCCAGGCAGACGAACTAAGACCTGTTTCTGACCCTCTTCTTCTGAGCTTTTTCAGGCTGACTTGATCTCCAACCTTCTGAGAGGATGATGGATGGCTGCTGAGAAGCTTATATGTACACAGGAATTTCTGATAACTAATCAGCATCTATTCTGCTTTGATATAGTAGGTTCTTGATTGCCTCTTTTTCCGCTTCATTTTGTTCCTATGTGCCATGCTAAGTGGCACTTTCATCTCATGGCAAATATTTGAGCAAGTTTACATCAGCAACAGCCGCATTTACTGAGTACCTAATCTGGGCTAGACACTTGGGGCCATATAATAAGCGTGCAAAATATGGTCCGTATTCTCAGGGAGCTTGTACTCTAATGGGATGGTCACTGTCATCTTCACTAAGCCACAGTACACGTATTTAGTAACTTTCTACTCCTCGATCCTCTGGATTCTACCCATTAATTCATTTTTAAAATTAGAGACACCTTGAACATAGCGTAGGTCTTCATTTTGGATTAATGAGGAGCAAGCACATGCTGACGGACTGTTAGATGTCTGAAGGACTAGGGTCTCTGGCAGTGGGGGACAGGGAGGGAATTTAAAAAACTAAAGGAGTGGAAGACATTTATAATCCTTTGTGGTCTATTTTATTCCTTTTGAAGGAGGGTGAGGCTTTCTTCTCTTCCAGTAAACTTATTTTATGGCATTAATGTGTTTACTATTTGCCAGGCACCGTAATAAGCACTGGGATAGATATAAGGTAATCAGGTTGGATCCAGTCCGTGGCCCACATGGGGCTCACAGTCTTAATCCTCATTTTACAGATGAGGTAACTGAGGCTCAGAGAAGTGAAGTGACTTGCCCAAGGTGCCACAGCAGACGTGGCAGGTCCTTCTGACTCCCAGGCCTGTGCTCTAACCATTAGGCCATGCTGCTTCTATTTGTTTCGCACTACCTCACAATCTCTTCAGGGTTACTGACTCCTGAATTGAATACTTATTTCCAATTAATTTTCCCTAGGCATACTCATTTGCATTCTCTAAAATAGATCTTGTCTTCAACTCATACTTCTGTCTTAAGGCCCAGTTGCATTACTTTTCAGTGCTTATTTTAGAACACCTTCTAAAATATAATTATCTTCCAGCTTTATCACACTTTCCTTAGATTAGCAGACAGCATTTGACTCCCCATAATGGCTTGTCCAGATTTGGGCTGAAATGATTGTTGCTGAGAATGAATCTTACGATATAGCATGTGATCCTCCTTCGCATTCAAGTGGCCAGAACACCAATCAATCAATTGTACCAGTACCTGTTTTCCCACCTTCTTAAACTGTGGATTCCATGTGGGACCGGGGCAGTTTCCAACCCGAGTAACTTGAATCTACCCTAGCACTTAGAAAAATGTTTGACACATATTAACCAATACAATAATAATTATTATTATCGAGTGCTTACTGCAGAGCACTGTATTAAGCACTTGGGAGAAAACAATTGAGTACAACCTACCCTAGCACTTAGAAGAATGTTTGGCACATATTAACCAATACAATAATAAGTATTATCATCGAGTGCTTACTGCAGAGCACTGTATTGAGCGCTTGGGAGAATAATGATAATAATGTTGGTATTTGTTAAGCGCTTACTAGGTGCCGAGCACTGTTCTAAGCGCTGGGGGAGATACGGGGTAATCAGGTTGTCTCACGTGGGGCTCACACTCTTTTAATCCCCATTTTACAGATGAGGGAACTGAGGCCCAGAGAAGTGAAGTGACTTGCCCACAGTCACACAGCTGACAAGCGGCAGAGCCTGGAGTCGAACTCATGACCTCTGACTCTGAAGCCCAGGCTCTTTCCACTGAGCCACGCCTCTTCTCAGAGAAAACAATAGAGAACAATCCCTAGCCGTTGCTTACAGTCGAGAGAGGAGCTTAAAGTCTAGAGTCCATATATTGGCAATTAGCAAATGATCAGTCAATTTTGAAGTCAATTTTTGTTATTTACTGGGGGAAAAGTAAAAAGGCTTTAATTTATCTGTTATTTGAAATTGTGCTCTAGGTCCAAATTTTCTCAACTTTCATGTGCCACTCTAGTTAACCGTGGAGACAATGGCAGGGCTGTATATCTCTAGCCTAGAAATTGAAGTATTGACTACATCATTCTCTAACCACACCATCTGCCTGGCCCGGATACTTCCGGTTCTTCTCAACAAAGACTCTGGGGGCCTGTGGATTCCATGCAGCTGACATAGACTCCTCAACCATTTGTAATAACAGCGATGAAATAATTGATCCCAGGGTGGTACAAGGTCACAGTCAAATGGCAGAAATGCCACCCAAATATTTCATTCATGAAAGGCCCTCAAGAACGGGAGGGTGATCCTTAATTCAGGCCAGTGTCTTTAGAATTCTGGAGTGACTGCCGGCGGAAATAGGCGTAAAAAGTTTTGCTTACCAGCATGTTTAGGTAATGGCAGATGCTGGTTAGTCAAAAATTCCACTGAACTAAGTCAGGGATCACCAGCAGGATATTTTGCATAATTACCCAGATGCTAAGAAAACTTCCTCCAAATGGACAGGCAGGCCCGTGAGGCACAAATAGGAAGCCAGGGAATCCGGGCTGCTGGCGTTAAGAAACTGCTTTCTGACCAGATCTTGCTGAAAGTGGTTTTGGAGGGAAAGAAACGTTTGTTAATCCAATGGGCAGAGCAGTCCCGGCCAAACTCCAAGGAGGGTTTATGTATAACATAATGCAGCCTGAAGCCTGAGGAACAAACATCACTGGGCAGCACAGCACTGTGTGCAGTGTTTGACACATAGTCAACACTTAACAAATACCGCTGTTATTAGAGAGAGTTCATTTTAGCCAGTGAGCTCGGCTGTTTACTAATCAAATTGGCAGAGAGTTTCTATGCAAATGCACCAGGGAACTGTTGCCAAAGGAGGACAAACAATTAATTATATTTATTCGGTGCTTACTGTGTGCAGAGTGCTATACTAAGCATTTGGGAGAGTACAATACAGCGAAGTAGGTAGACATATTCCCTGCCCACAATGAGCACAGATTGTAAATTTCCACATAAGAATCAGTTGGCCATTGACCACATATAGGGTATATGCCATAAAAATGATTCAAACCTGACAGTCTTCTTTTCGAGTGACCTTCATCCTCCTCTGAAGATCCTGGATATCACTGCGGCACATTGACTGAATCACTGCAAACCCTTCGGAAAAGATGGGTGCTAAGCACTGCTCGTGGGAGAGATGAGGAGGCTGACACCCCAAATGGCTGAATGAACCGTTCCGGGTCCCAAGAATTTCAATTTCAATAACAAATTCAGTGTGATGAATGGATAAGGCCCCAGTCCTGAGCTGGAGGATCTGGCCAAACTGCCTCTCCACTTTTGGAAGAGGGAATAATTGTTGGCAGCCATCACTAGCTTCTGCAGCTTTTGACATTTGGCACTGCCACTGACAGAAGTGTGGCATGTTTAAAAGACACCCGGTTTAGTGAATGTCCTCCAAAAGCTGACAAAGACGATTAGCAACCCCTCTCTTGGCCCAAGTTTCACGGGCAGTGTTGGGGCGCCCTGTGCGCAATGCAGCTTTTGTCTCCCTGACCGGCTTTGCAGCCTGTCACAGTATCATTTTGAAGGGCAGGGCTGACCGCGGATCTCTAGTCTTTTGAACTGATTTTATGTATCAGATCCTTGCCTTCATTCCTTTAATCAGGAATATATATCGAATGTCTACTGGGTGCAGAACACTGCTCTAAGCGCTCTAGGAGAATGTAATCGATCGTTGTTGCAGTCAATCAATTGTTGTAATGTAATCATTGCTGGGTAGGGATTGTCTCTGTTGCCGAACTGTACTTTCCAAGCGCTTAGTACAGAGCTCTGCGCCCCATAAGTGCTCAATAAATGCGATCGAATGAATGAATGAAATGATGGAGGATAAATGACACACAGTCCCGGCTTTCCTGGGCTCACGGTCCAAGAATAATGGCGAGGAAGGGAGAGAAAGGCAAGAGGCACTTAAGGTTCATTCGATTCAATCGGATTTATTGAGCGCTTACTGTGCGCAAAGCACTGTATTCAGCCTTAAGGTGAAAGTGAAATGATAACAGCAAGATAACAGGATGTAAGTTAGAGTTTTGGGACTTGCTTTTAAGGACTTGTCTCCCCTTCTAGACTGTAAGTTTGTTATAGGCAGGGAATGTCTGTTTATTACTATATTGTACTCTTCCAAGCTGTTAGTACAGTGCTCCGACTGACTAACTGACTTGCAGGCTTTTCATCATTGTGGCAGGCCAATGCAAAGCCCAGCACTCTTAACAGGCACAGATTTTCCAACATTCCAAATGTTTGTATGAAGTACATTAGTTCCTTCTCATTCCTGCCCAGGCAGGGCACACCATCTGGATGGTATGGGAAGGAAAGAAGGCTCCTTGACCTCCTTGGGGCTTGGCAGGCCATGGCTCTCCGCTGGCGGAGTGGCTGAGGCCAGATGGGGAGTTAGCTTTTCCACTTTCCTGCCTATACAGGAGGATGGCCGTTCATCCTGTTTCGTATCAGACAGTCCAGTTTTCAGATCGTCTATTCCCTGCCGAGGACTGATATTCAATAGTATTTATTGAGCGCTTACTATGTGCAGAGCACTGTACTAAGCGCTTGGAATGAACAAGTCGGCAACAGATAGAGACAGTCCCTGCCGTTTGACGGGCTTACAGTCTAATCAGACTGACATGGCACGAGACGCCTCTTTGCCCAGTATTTTTGTGTCAGGGACCTCTCCACTCTAACCCTGGACTCTTACCACTGAGGACCGGGGTTCAAGACTCTGTAGAAAATTGGAAGGGAATGCAAAGAGTCTAGTACATCTATTCCTCCTGCAGTGTCCTCACTTGAGGTCATAACCCTCTGTCACAGTTTTTGCAATTGGTTGTGCAATCATGGCATATGATATGATGCAATATAATAAGCTGGAACTTTGGCTTCAGATGGATAATAATAGTTAAGAGCCTTAATCTAAGAGCCTTGCTTCCAAGGAAATTCTCCTTCTAATTAAAATAGTGGAAAAGAATGTCCAGAAGCTGCAATACTCGAGCAGAATTGATTCAGAATAGAATGTTTTTCATCAATCAACAATTTTTTTAAGTGAAGCATCTGTATTAAGGGCTTGGTAAAGGGCAAAAGAAGTAGAAGACATGATTCCTGCCCATTAGGAGCTTACATTTTAGTAGGGGAGACAAACATAAATGAATATGCAAATAGAGGAGTGAGTGCCTAATAGATTATGTAAATAATCTACTGTACTGTAAACCCGTGGGCAGGGAATGTCTGTTTATTGTTGTATTTCACTTTCCCAAGCACTTAGTACAGTGCTCTGCACATATTCATAATGTTCAAGACTGACAAGACAAGACAGAAGTGCGGCGCGGACTTGTGAGTGCAAAATTGTCAAGATGATAGTTGGGAGGTGTAGAAGAAAAATTTATCAAGGAAAACTTCCAGTAGAAAGACTCTGACGAAGGTGAAGGTTCTGTTGTGGTGAGTTTGAAGGAGACAAATTTCCAGCAGGAAGAAGGGCATGAGCAAGGGATCAGAGGTGGGGGAGTTGAGAATGACACAGAGTGAGATGATTCCAGGAGGCAGGGTGTGAGCCGGAGTGCAGAAGAAGGTGGCTAGGTGAGAGAGGGAGAGAGCTGATACACTGCCTTAAATCTGCAGTCTGAAGTTTCTGTTTGATCCAGAGATTCATAGGCAACCATTGGAGTTTTTTTGTGGAGTGGAGAGACGTGCTAACATTTTTGTAAAGCAGATCAGAGGAGCAGAATGAAGTTTGGACGGCATAGGAAAGGAGCTTGGAGTCAGAGACTGATCAGTGATGAAGTGGATGCATTAGCCAGACCAGGATCTGATAAACTACCTAGACCAGAATGGCGGTCATTTGGTTGGAAAGAAAGGGCTGAATCTGGGAAATGCTATAAAGGAAATCAGATTGAGTGTGCAGTTTAAAAGGAAGAGGGGAATCAAGACTAATACCAAATCGTAGTCTTCGGAAACAGGAAGGGTGGTGGCCTAGTCAACTGTGATGGGAAAGCTAAGTCGGTCAGTGATCTGTGACAGAATTTTCCACCTTGGGCTTGGTGGTGAAGTGCTGTCGCTATTTAAATGTATTCTTCTTGAAATCTGTCCCCACACAACAGTCCCAGTTTCATTCCCAGAATCACTTCATTCGTTAATTCATTCAGTGGTTTTTGATTGTAGCTTCCTATCAGGAATATTGGGTGCTCCTCACACTTCAAGACAGAGAGACTCAGCAGAGGAATCGATTATAATGTTAGTGATTTGTGCAGCGTCAATCACACTCTCTTGTCCTTGCCAGCTGTGTTCCTCCTGGGACATGGAGTACAATTAGCAAGTAGAGGGGGACAGCACACTATGACATGCCTGTGGTGTGATCTTTACTCACTGAACCCTGCTATATTCAGAAATAGGATTAAAACCCAACTCTCCTGATTCACACAACGGTGTTCTTTCCACGGTCACAACAGCGTACCTGGGCCTGAGGCTGAGTGCTGAGGAAGAATACTGTAAAGGATGTGAGTCTCACCAGGGGCTCACAAGGTAAAGGCAGGACTGGGAGATAACAATAACGATAATAATGGTATTTGTTAAGTGCTTACTATGTGCCTAACACTATACTAAGCGCTGGTGTGGATACAAGCAAATCCAGGTGGATATGTCCCACACAGGGCTCACATTCTACACCCCCATTTTACAGTTGAGGTTAACTGAGGCAGAAAAGTGAAATGACTTGCCCAAGGTCACACAGCTGACAAGTGGCAGAACCAGGATTAGAACCCATGACCTTCTGACTCCCAAGCCTGTGCTCTGTCCACTACATCGATTGCACTGCACTGCTCAGAAGAGTAGTGTTAGAAGTATTGATTCCTGTCTTTAAGAAGCTTACAGTCCAGCTAGTACAGGGTGGAATAATTGAGTATGTAAAGACAAAACAATGAAAACAAAGAAATGGCCCCAATACTCTGAGTGTAGAAAGTGTTTTCAGGCTCCTTACTACTCAGGCTGGCTCTTCAGAGTACGGTAATAATAATAATAATAATAACTGTGGTACGGGTTAAGTGGTTACTATGTGCCCAGCACTGTGATAAATCCTGGGGAGGATATAATACAATCAATTCAAACACAGTCCCTGTTCCACATCAGCCTCACCGTCTAAGGGGGAGGGAGGAAAGGTATTTAATCCCTATTTTACAGGTGGTGAAGATATGTGCGGGGAAGTTAAGTGATTTGCCCAAGGTCACACAACAGGCAAGTGAGAGAGCCAGAATTAGAGCCCAGGTCTCCTGATTCCCAGGCATCTGATATTTCCACTAGCCAATACCCAAAACAGTCCATTAGCCAAAACAACCAGTCAAAGGGTTCCCAAGCCTTCCTAAACTCAGAATTTTAGGATCCTAGTGCTGGAAGTGGCCATAGAAGGCCACCTGAACTAGTCCCCTGCCTCTAGGAAAAATAATAAGAAGAATGTTGGTATCGGTTAAGCACTTACTATGCGCCAAGCACTGTTCTAAGCGCTGGGGTAGATGCAAGGTAATCAGGTTATCCCACTTGGGGCTCACAGTCTTCATCCCCATTTGACAGATGAGGTAACGGAGGCACAGAGAAGTTAAGTGACTCGCCCAAGGTCACACAGCTGACAAGCGGCGGAGCTGGGATTCGAACCCATGACCTCTGACTCCCAAGCCCGGGCTCTTTCCACTAAGCCTCGCTGCTTTGATCTGTATCATCAATGGTATTTAATGAGTGCTTACTGTGTGCAGGGCACTATAGTAAATTCTTGGAAGAGTATAATACAAAAGAGTTGGTAGACCTATTCCCTGCCCATAGCGAGTTTACAGGGATTTTTATTTTAAAAATACAGGGTTACAGGGTTGGCCATTCTCTAATGACTAGTAGACTAGTGTTCAAACACCACTACAAGTTAGTTTTTCTTTGGGGCCAAAAATATGGTCTCAGTACAATTTAAGTCCAATTCTTCTCTTTTGATCCTCTAAAAATATGGACAATAACTCTGTCAATTCATAACAATCATCTAAATATTTAACAATTAATGTAACCCTTAGCCTTCCCCTCTCCAGACCAGGCCAATTCCTTTAGCCTTTGCTCACAGGGCCAGTTTTCCAGCCCCATAGCCCTTTAATCACTTGCTTCATTATAAGAGAAAGGAGGTAACGAGGTCATCAGCCCAGGCAGGACTGAACTAGAGCAGTTTGGCCACTGCTGATTATCTTCGCTTTGGGAGCCCCCTTGACCAGAATCCACAGAGTAGGTAACACATGACAAACCTTTGGTTCAAATATCTGCCCTGCTGTATTTCTGAGTCCTGGTCTTTATGATAAATCAACTATGGCATGTTTAATTTCTTCGGTGGCTGAGTTGAACAGTGTATAATGGAAAGAGAATAGAAATCTGCCTAGAGAAGGGAAAAGAAGCCGAAGAAAAATAACAGCAAAACCATTCTTAAGTGTAAGTTATTCTTGAATTGCTGGTGCAGGTTATTACCTCTTTTTGGTCAATGGACTGATTATTCCAAATATTTGGAAAGTAAGTGGGGGATTTTTTGATTCTTCATGATACATCTTCCCTTCTTCACCATCAACACCACTGTTGTACATCGACTGGGACATGTGCATGCTCTCTCTCCTCACACCTACTAAGCCACATTGAATTTTCTCAGTTGAATTCACCGGCATTCCACAGAACAGGGCCCTTTTGTCAGCCCATCTTAAACTGTGGTTTAAGATCCATGGCATCACTGTGGCTCACAGCCCAGAGCACAGATTAATTGTTTACAGGGATGATGGAGAGGTGGAAATTATGTCGCTCTGCTGACAGAATGAAAGTTGATGGTTTGAATTTACGGCCATTTATGCCTACGAGCAAAGTGAATGGTTGCCTTCAATCTGTTCGTTGTTTGGAGTTTAAAATAATCAATTATTATTATTATTCCCAATGCTTGTTCAGAGGTTTAGGTAGCTTTCCAGCAGTAGATGTGACTAATTCCAGAACCACACTTCAGCAGTTTTACTTCCCCTGAAATAGGTGAAATAATAGCTGTAATTATGTGGCTCTAAGAATTGTGACAGAAAGCTACTGCGGCGTACCTAGCTCATGAGTCATGAAAACCCCGGTGTTTGCAATAACAAGGGCTATTGTACATTTGTTGCCGTCTGCCAGCATTTGAATGATTGCTTTCATTTGAGCTACTTGTGGGCTTTGCTAAAGCGTTATAATTTTGGGGGAATTTGAGGTACGCATAGTTGGACCCCAAAAAGTTCCAAGTTGTTCGTTCCTTCTTCAGTTTAGGTACTGCTCTACTCCAGTTAGTCGTAATTGGTTCCGTGAAGACAGACTGTGAAATATAAGAGTGGTAAAAGAAACACAGTCCTGTACGGCCATAGCCAGTTAGCAGTCTTAATTGGTTCCGGGAAAATAGAGTGTGAAAAAAGAGTGCTAAAGTAAGTATAGCGTCCCATAGGAAATAATGTGATGGGCATTAATGCATTCCCCCAAACCCTCTAGCAACTAATTTATTCAATAGTATTTATTGAGCGCTTACTATGTGCAGAGCGCTTGGAATGTACAAATCGGTAATAGAGACAGTCCCTGCCCTTTGACGGGCTCACAGTCTAATCTACGCATCTCACGAAGAGCAACCTTGGCACCGTGTAGGCATGTGTCCAGATGGCTTTCTAGGTTGTCTCAAACCCAGCTGTTTGTGTTTCTCTACCACCTCCTGTTGCTACCTGCCTATGACAAGAGCCTCCAAAACCTAATGATCCCATCATTGCAAAGGTCAAACAATCATGATAATCACTGTGATCAAGAGAGATGCAGGTTAGGTTTTTCCCTTCGGCCTTACTCCAGGTGCTGACCAACAGCCTTCAAAAGTAGGGAGATAAAAATAGTCAAAGCAAAACCATTAGCCCCTAGCTTAGGCATTTGTGTTGCCAGCAAAAGAGGTTGCACACAGCCCTCTATTTGTTACACATGAATTGAAAAATATTTAAGGAAAGGTTGGGTTTTCCATTCACACATCCAAACATAGCTAGCTCTCATAATGCACTCAATTCCCACTTTGCCATCAGTGTCAATGAGGACTTCAGAAAGGCAGAATCGGGCCATTGAGTTTCGTGAAGGATAGAAAATGGAGAGATGAAATATTTTTTTCCATAAAATTGAAATTTCCTTCTTTGAAAACAACCTTGTGCTACTGCAGTTGCTATCTTACCGGAAATCAATGAAGCCCTTTCACTGTAATAAACGGAATAACAAACGACAGCTGATATGCCATTAGCTGGTTGTGAAGATCACTTCATTTCCTGAATTCATCTGGGAAAGAAATCTCGCTGATACTGAAGATGACGCTCTGCAAAAATGCCTGCTCACTGTGCAGCTGTGGGCCAAAAGAGTGAATGAGTTGTTAAGAGGCATTAAGGGTTGGATGGAGAATAATAGGGCACAGATTATCATGTGATTACACAAACCTATAACTTCACCTTAAATACAGTGATCAGTTTTACTTTGCTCTTCATGTAAATGGCTTTGGCATAAAGAGAAAAAGGCAGCCAAGCAGAGAAGGGCTAGAATGATCTATAGACATGGGAGAGAGGCAGGAAGTGAAAAGGATTGTAAAGAGGAAGCCTATTCGGAGAAGCGTAGAAGTCGATGGATTAAACCACAGCCTGGAAGCTGCACTCCAGCGTTAACACGCAGTGTAAATCTGATTTTTATTTCTGTACACAATGTCCTTCATATTTGAAGAAGACAGCACTAGCGGTGAGGTTCAACTCTGATTGCGAGTGGCAAAAATGGCCTATGCTGGATCCACAGTACGACTAGACTGTAAGCTCAGTGTGGACAGGGAATTTGGGTATTGTTATATCGTACTATCCCAAGCTCCTAGTACAGTGCTCTGCACGCATTAAGTGCTCAATAAATACAGTTGAATGAATACTGGCTATAATGGCCACACAAAAAATTGTTCCCTTGTGGAGGTGTGCTAAGTCTTGCAGTGCCTGACTCAGCACACGTCCACAAGGGAACAATTTTTTCCCTGTTTTGTGCCTGTTTTTCTCTTTTTCCATTTGCAGCTTTTGTTCAGACGGCCACTCTCTTCGTTGAATCGTATTTAGTGGTTGCTTACTGTGTGCAGAGCACTGTACTAAGTGCTTGGGAGAGGACAGTACAACAAGTAACAGCCACATTCCCGGCCCAAAACAAGTTTACAGTCTGGGTCAGGGGGATGACAGACATTAACAGAAATAATTTACAGATGTGTACATAAGTGCTGTGGGACTGGGAGGGGGGAATGAACAAAGGGAGTAAGTCAGGGCGATGCAGAAGAGAGTGGACGAAGGGCAAAGAGGGACAGAGTCAGGGAAGGCCTCTGCCTTCAATAAGGCTTTGAATGGTCGAGGGTAACTGTCGGATTGGAAGAGTGTTCCAGGTCAAAGGCAGGACGTGACCGAGGAGTCGGAGGATAGATTCATTCAGTAGTATTTATTGAGTGCTTACTATGTGCAGAGCACTCTACTAAGCGCTTGGAATGTACAAATCGGATAGATAAGATCGAGGCACGCTGGAAAGTTATCATTAAAGGAGCAAAGTGTGTCATGTAGGTCTGTTGGCAGTTACTAATTCTGAGTTTTCAGCTGGGATGTAGCATTTTCTAAAACTTTGTTTTTCCCTGTACTTAAAATGCTCAGCTACTTAGTAATAATAATTGAGGCATTTGTTTAACACTGAACTAAGTGCTGGGTTAGATAGATGCATGATAATCAGATCAGACACAGGTCCTGACCCACCCTGGGCTCACAGAGTAGAAGGGAGGAATCAGCGTCGAATCTCATTGTACAGATGAGGAAACTGAGGCAGAGAAATTAAGAGGATTTAAGGCAAATGACGGAGGCGACATTAGAACCCAGGTCCTCTGACTCCCAAGTCCAAGATCTTTCCATTAGACCTCCCTGCTTCCCTATTACCAAAAAATCTCGTAGCGTTAATAAGAAGACTTCCTAATAAACTGTGGCTAGACACAGTGTCAAAGTACTGTATTCATATTTAATAATTATTTTGGGGAAGCAGCGTGGTTCAGTGGAAAGAGCACGGGCTGGGGAGTTAGAGGTCATGGGTTCAAATTCCTGCTCTTCCGCTTGTCAGCTCTGTAACTTTGGGCAAATCACTTAACTTCTCTGTGCCTCAGTTACCTCATCTACAAAATGGGGATTAGGATTGTGAGCCCCACGTGGAACAACCTGATCACCTTGTATCCTCCCCAGGGCTTAGAACGGTGCTTTGAACATAGTAAGTGCTTAACAAATGCCGTCATTATTGACCCTGTATCTACCCTGTATCTATCTTGGAGAAGCAGCGTGGCTCAGTGGAAAGAGCCCGGGCTTGGGAGTCAGAGGTCATGAGTTCGAATGCCGGCTCTGCCACTTGTCAGCTGTGTGACTATGGGCGAGTCACTTCACTTCTCTGGGCCTCAGTTACCTCATCTGTAAAATGGGGCTTGAGACTGTGAGCCCCACGTGGGACAACCTGATTCCCCTGTGTCTACCCCAGCGCTTAGAACAGTGCTTGGCACATAGTAAGCGCTTAACAAATACCAACATTATTATTATTATTATTACCCCAGCGCTGAGAACAGTGCTCGGCACATAGTAAGCGCTTAACAAATACCAGCATTATTATTTTTATTATTCTTATTTCCATTTCATTTGAAGAGGCATCTATCTCTAAACCATAGGCAAGCAGCCAACCATCGCCTCTATCCCAGAAGAGTTGAGGTGGAGGAAGGGGAACGTAAAGAAAGGAAAAAAAATTCTCCATCCACCACAGAGTCTGGATGGTGCCCAGATGAGTAGGAACACTAGCTCCTAATTTGTTCTCTAGTCTCCTTTCCCTATTGTATACAAGGAGGTTGTTAACAAGCAACCTTTGAAATTCAGATATATATATATATATGTTTTAAACATAAATAAATCAACAAATGGACGCAAGATTAAAAGCATCTGGAATTGAACCATTGCATGGATAAATTATTAAGAGTGATCAATCCCTCCATGTTAGGGAGTAAACGATCAGCGACTGGATTGACAAAGTGGTGTCTCATGGGACAATATGCTTTTACTGAGTTACTATAACTGCGCCGTAGGAGTGGATGCCACTGTGATCTCTGACAGCAGCACCGTGGGTTAACTATCACAACTGACCTGGATTACTATTCTGTGCCAAAGGAAGTTTATTATGCGTAATGCATCCGTGCTTAAAAAAACGTGTACAGAAATGCGACTAAGAATAATGATGCAACTTCTCCCCCTGAGGGGTTCACCTGGTCATACATGAATCAATGAGTTGTACGTTTTGAGGGCGTATGTATGCAAAAATCTGTATTAAGCATTTGGAAGAGTACACTAGAGATCAAATAATAATAATGGGATCTGCTAAGCGCTTATTATGTTCCAAGCACTGTTCTAAGCTCTGGGGTAGATACAAGGTAATCAGGTTGTCCCACATGGGGCTCACAGTCTTAATCCCCGTTTTACAGATAAGGTAACTGAGGCACAGAGAAGTTAAGTAACTTGCCCAAAGTCACACAGCTGATAAGTGGCGGAGCTGGGATTAGAATCCACGACCTCTGACTCTACTAAGATACAATTCCTTCTCTAGAGGATCTTACATTATAACAGGGAAGAGAGACACAGGCAGTGCGGCCTAACAGAAAGAACATGGAACTGGGAGTCAGGAGGCCAGAGATTCACTACTCTCCTGCTGGGTGACCTTAGGCGAGTCATTCAACTTCCCTGGGTTCCTCATATGTAAAATGGGGTTTAAATACACACTACCTGTGCTCCTCCCCCCCCCCCCCCCTTTAGTCTGTGAGTCCTGTTGGAGACAGGGACTGTGTCTTATCTGATTGTATTTTATCTCTGCCAACATTTAGAGAAGCAGTGTGGCTTAGAGGAAGGAGCATGGGCTCGGGAGTCAGAGGATGTGGGTTCTAATCCCTGCCCTACCACTTGACTGCTGTGTGACCATGGGCAAGCCACTTAACTTCTCTGTGCCTCAGTTATCATTTGTCAAATGGGGATTGACAGTTAGCCCATCGTGGAATAACCTGATTACCTTGTATCTACCCCAGTGCTTAGAAATGTTTGGCACATAGTAAGCACTTAATAATAATAATGTTGGTATTTGTTAAGTTCTTACTATGTGCAGAGCACTGTTCTAAGCGCTGGGGTAGATACAGGGTAATCAGGTCGTCCCACGTGAGGCTCACAGTTAATCTTCATTTTACAGATGAGGGAACTGAGGCACAGAGAAGTGAAGTGACTTGCCCACAGTCACACAGCTGACAAGTGGCAGAGGCGGAATTCAAACTCATGACCTCTGACTCCCAAGCCTGGGCTCTTTCCACTGAGCCACGCTGCTTCTCTAGCAAACACCACCGTTATCATTTATCACAGTGTTTGGTATATTAAAATAACACGTAACCAAAACCACAATTGTTAATAATAATAAATAATAATGTTGGTATTTGTTAAGCGCTTACTATGTGCCGAGCACTGTTCTAAGCGCTGGGGTAGACATAGGGGAATCAGGTTGTCCCACGTGGGGCTCACAGTCTTAATCCCCATTTTACAGATGAGGGAACTGAGGCACGAAGAAGTTAAGTGACTTGCCCACAGTCACACAGCCGACAAGTGGCAGAGCTGGGATTCGAACTCATGAGCCCTGACTCCAAAGCCCGTGCTCTTTCCACTGAGCCACGCTGCTTCTCCTCTTACTGTAAGTAGTAGTAGACTGTGAGCCCATCATTAGGCGGGGATTGTCTCTATCTGTTGCCGAATTGTACATTCCAAGTGCTCAATACAGTGCTCTGCACCTAGTAAGTGCTCAATAAATACTAATGAATGAATGAATGAATAGAATTATTTTCTGTTTGGAGGTAAAAAGAATGAAAAAAATGGATAAATCTTTCAAAGTAGAGTTCACAAATCAGTGTGAACCTAAATGCTGTGGGTGGCCATGAGTGCAGAAACCCTGAGGTGAGAGTTGCAGGGTGGTAATCTGGAGAGAAGAAAATAAAATGAGGAATGCTCTGGAAAAATGTACCGATTTGCCCATTCCAAGCGCTTAGTACAGCGCTCTGCACATAGTAAGCGCTCAATAAATACTATTGAATGAATGAATGAATGAAAAAGGGCTTTGAAGATGGGGAATTTTGTGATCTGGGGAATTTGAAGGGGAAAGAAGTTCCAGACAGGGGAGCAGAAGGATGTGAAGAAGAGGTCAGAGGCTGAAGAGGAACAGCGTGAGCCCAGTGGGTAGAGCAGAGGCCTGGGAGTCAGAGGACTTGGGTTCTAATCCTCATTTTGTCACTTGCTGCGTGACCTTGGGCAAGCTACCTAATTGATTTGTGCCTCAGTTACCGTAGCTGTTAAATGGGGATTAAAACTGTGAACCCCTTGTGGCACATGGACTTTGTCCAACCCGATTAGCTTGTGTCTAATCAGCACTTAGTACACTGCCTGGCATATAGTAAGCACCTACCAAATACCATTTAAAGAAAAAGGCTTCTCTGTGCCTGTTACCTCATCTGTAAAGTGAGTATAAAATACCCGTTCTCCCTCTCTATCTCACAGCCCCATGTGAGACAGGGACTGTGTCCTAGCTGTTTATATTGTATGCACCCCAGGGCTTAGTACAGCATTTAGCACATAGAACTTAAGAAATACCACAATTATTATTAAGAAGAGAGCACAAGGGGCAATGGAAAAGTTTTCCTGGGGTAGTGGGAAGAGAGAGTGAGCTGGGAAGAACTGGGTGAAGAGGGCAGATGAGAGAACTGGCTCAGAGCAGCGTTCAGATCCGTGGCCAGAAGTTTTTTCTTGAGGTGCAGGGAGAAAGTTTGCCAGCAGATGGATGCTTTTGAGGAGTGGAGAGATGCGAACGGATGCCAGTCAGTAGTAATTCTTGAGGGCCTACTGTGTGCAGAGTATTCAGCACTTCTGACAGTAGAGATGCAAATGCCACGGTTCCCTATCTCAAGGAACTTGCAAATGGGCATGTAGACTACCTAAATTTGAATTGTGGAGGAGAAGGTAAGAGAGGCATTCTTCCTTCCCCCATTCCCCATGTAGTTTTAGAGTGCTGAATTGTGGTTTGTTGAATATTTCTGTAGCCCTTCATTCATTTCATTCCATAATTAGATCGTGGTTACGTGTTTCTCAGTGTTCCTTATTTTAATTAATCTCAACTTCCTTTGACACTGTTGACCACCCCCTTTTCCTGGAAACGTTATCCAAGCCTGGTTTCACTGATATTGTCCTCTCCTGGTTCCCCTCCTGTCTCTCCGGCCACTCATTCTCCATCGCCTTTGCGCGTTCCTCCTCGGCCTCCCACCCCCTAACTGTGGGAGTCCTTCGAGGTTCAATCCTGGGTCCCTTCCTTTTCTCCGTCTAGATTCACTTCTTTGGAGAACTCATTTGCTACCCGGACTTCAACTACCATCTTTATGCAGATGATTCCCAGATCTGCTTCTCCGGCCCTGATCTCTCTCCCTCTCTGCAGTCTCGCATTTCCTCCTGCCTCCAAGATATCTCTACTTGGATGTCCTCCAGTCACCTCAAATTTAACTTGTCTGAAATAGAACTTCTCATCTTCTCTCCCAAATCCTGTCCTCCCCATGATTTTCTAATCACTGTAAGCGCCACCACCATCCTTCCTGTTTCACAACTATAACCTCAGTATTATCTTTCAACCTACATATTCAGTCTGTTACTAAATCCTATTGGCTCAACCTTCACAGCATTGCTAAAATCCTCTCATTCCTCTCCCCCAAAAATGCTACGTTAACCCAAGCACTTATCCTATCCCATTTTGATTACTTACCAACCTCCTTGCTGCAAAGATGCCTCCTGCCTCTCCCAACTCTAGTCCATACTTCACTCTGCTGCCCAGATCATTTTTCTCCAACAATGTTCAGTCCATGTTTTCCCACTCTCAGGAACCTCCAGTAGTTGCCAATCCACCTCCACATCAAGCAGAAACTACCTCTGACTTTAAAGCACTCAATCACCTTACCCCTTCCTACAGTGAAAAGAGCCCGGGCTTGGGAGTCAGAGGTCATGGGTTTGAATCCCGGTTCTGTCGCTTGTCAGCTGTGTGACTGTGGGCAAGTCACTTAATTTCTCTGTGCCTCAGTTACCTCATCTGTAAAATGGGGAATTGATTG
The DNA here is from genome assembly GCF_004115215.2 of Ornithorhynchus anatinus. Lineage (NCBI taxonomy): Eukaryota > Metazoa > Chordata > Mammalia > Monotremata > Ornithorhynchidae > Ornithorhynchus > Ornithorhynchus anatinus. The sequence continues at coordinate 43,956,981 of NC_041735.1, forward strand.
TGAGCCTCATGTGGGACAACCTGATTTCCCTGTATCTCCCCCAGCGCTTAGAACAGTGCTCTGCACATAGTAAGCCCTGAACAAATACCAACATTATTATTATTATTATTATTACTACCTTACCTCACTGCTCTCCTACTACGACCCAGCCCACACATTTTGCCCCTCTAATGTCAGCCTACTCACTGTACCTCAATCTCATCTATCTGGCCTCCGGCCTCTCACCCATCTCCTGCCTCTGGCCTAGAATACCCTTCCTCTTCATCTCCGACGGACAATTACTTTCCCCACCTTCAAAACCATATTGAAGGCACATCTCGTCCAAAAGGCCTTTCCTGAATAAGCCCTCATTTCCTTTTCTCCCACTCCCTTCTGTACTGCCTTTGTGCTTGTATTTGCTCCTTTTATCCACACCTCCCTCAAATCCACAGCACTTATGCACGTATAGAGCACGGGCCTGGGTCAGCGGGTCATGGGTTCTAAACCCAGCTCCACCACTTGTCTGCTGTGTGACTTCAGGCCAGACACTTAACTTCTCTGTGCCTCAGTTACCTCATCTGTAAAAAAAAATGGGGATTAAGAGCGTGAGCCCAATGTGGGACAGGGACTACGTCCAACTTTAACTTGTTTCTATGCGAGCACTTAGAACAGTACTTGGTACATAGTAACAGCTTAACAAGTACCATAATTATTTGTAATTTCATCTATTCATATTAATGTCTGTCTCCCACTCTGCACAATAAGCTCACTGTGGGCAGGGAATGTGTCAACCACTTCTGTTGTACTGTTATACTGAACTCTTCTAAGCACTTTACTACAATGCTCTGCACCCAGTTAGTACTCAATAAAAATAATTGATTGATTAAATCAGTCAATGTTATTGAGCCCTTATTGGATGCAGAAATCTATAGTAAGTGCTTGGAAAAGTATAATGCAACAGAGAAGTAGCCAAGCAAGCAAAATAAAAGTATTACCTTATAAAGGGAAGTGAATGTCTCTTTTATATTCTCCCAGTTACCTAGTACAGTACTCTACTCTCAGACACTCCTCAAATACTTTTATTGATGGTGATGATAATGAAGACTGATACCAAAGTCACTACGGGATTGCTCCCTAAGAAATATTGATAGAATACAGCATTTGACATGTAGTGAATTTTTAGAGAAGCAGCGTGGCTCAATGGAAAGAGCCCGGGCTTGGGAGTCAGAGGTCATGGGTTCGAATCCCGTCTCTGCCACTTGGCAGCTGTGTGACTGTGGGCAAGTCACTTAACTTCTCTGTGCCTCAGTTACCTCATCTGTAAAATGGGGATGAAGACTGTGAGCCTCATGCGGTACAATCTGATTACCCTGTATCTACCCCAACGCTTAGAACAGTCCTCTGCAAATAGCACTTAACAAATACCAACATTATTGTTATTATTATTATTATTATTAAAAGGGTTTCATGAGCCTCATGGGTGTCCATCTTGATTGTAGCCCACTGACACGCACTATAAGATTCTTGTGGTAAATCATTGAAATGATTCATCATTATTTAAAAAATGGAACAATCTCGGAATAGGGTTTGGGTGGAACTTGTGCCTCCTAAAAATTCCTCCTACACCTGGGACCCTACCTTTGGGTTTGCATGTCTGTCTCCCCCACTCTAGACTCTAAGCCAGTTGGGGACAGGGGAATGTGACTGTTTATTGTTATATTGCACTCTCCCAAGTGCTTAGTACAGTGCTCTGCACACAGTAAGTGTTCAATAAATATGATTGAGTGAATCTGTGTTGTGTGTATGTGTACAAGGAATTTGCTCCTTAGTGAGGCTCCTGATTTCATACTACATCAATGGCTTCTTTTCTTCTATTTTTCCGGAAACTAGTGCCTAAAACTCTGTCAGGCGTATGTGAAAGTTTTCTGGTACTCTTATGCCCTTTATCTTACCCAGAACGGCACTGGAAGCCTAGTGCATGCTTATTATTATTTAATATTTAAGAGAACATACTGTCCCGTTCCTGTATGATACTATCTGGCCTATAGTGGCAATAACGGTGAAATACTGAATGACCCATTCCCCGGAAGGGTAGAAGCACCAATACCTATATGTGATATACTTGTTGATGAGTGTGCAATGTGTACTCTTTGAAAAATGAAAAATATATAGTAAAAAATAAATAAATAACTTTCCAATATGTCTTGGCAGGTGATATATATCCATGCCACAAAGAATGAATGCCTGCAATAATCACAGTGAATGACCCTGGAACCAGGCTTTTTCAAAACATCATACTTTATACTAACGCATATTCAGCCACTTGTCATTTTTCTGCCTTCACCATCAAATGCCTCTGCTCTTGCTCATTTGAAATGAGAAAACCCTCTTTAACGTATGATTAAGGATGCATGCTAATCAGGACCTGTTTTGAGCTAGAGAAAAATGTTCAGAAATTAAATGATTCCTTTGAACTTGACTAATCTCTCCCAACTGATGTGTTTCTCCAGCGCATTCAAATGAACACTACCTTGGTTTGGGACTCTTACTTATGATATGGAACAATAGAAGGGGAAAAAAAATCAACAGAGCTGGATCAGGTCCCAAGCATTTATGGCTCACATGAACAATGCCCCAAGAATCTGATCAGATTCTTTTTCTTTCCTCTGCCTTTCTGTGAACTCCAATTGTCTAGGTCCCCCACACCATACCAGCAAGGGAGAGGTTAATGCGTTAAATTCAACCAGAACATTGATCTTGTGGGATTTTAGGTAAAATAAAGGTAGAGAGTTTATACCTTTATTTAATCTTTAAAACATTGATTGAAATCCCTACAGTAGTGAGATAATTGATCTTTACCAGTAGCCTTTATTGAGCACCCGCTGTGTGCAGAGCACTGTTTAAAAAAAGAAACTATGGTACCTGTTAAGCATTTACTACGTGCCAAGCACTGTTCTAAGCACTAAGTACAAGTTAATCAGGTTGGACACAGTCCCTGTCCTACGTGGGACTCACGCTCTTAGTCCCTATTTTACAGTTAATGTAACTGAGGCCCAGAGAAGTTAGGTGACCTGCCTAAGGTCATGTGGCAGATCCGGGATTAGAAGCCAGGGCCTTCTGACTCCAGGCCCTTGCTCTATCTACCAAGACATGCTGCTTCTCTATTATATTAGGTGCTTGGTAATATAAATCAAAATAATAAAACAGTTTCCGTTCTCAACTTTAAAATCTAACTGGGAAAACAAGCAGAGCCAAGTTGGCAAATATACAAGAGATTAAAATAGGTTAAAATGGGTTAAAATGTAAGTTAAAAAAACAGATCATAAAATCATAAATAAGTCAATAGATAAAAACCAGGTAAATAAACAGGTGGGTGTAGGGTGGTATGACTAAGAAGATAGACCATTAAGTGGCAGATGCATTTAGAAAGACGTTTCCTTTTGCAAGAGTTTTGAAGAGAGAGGAGAGTCACGGTTTTCCAAGCAAGGAAAATGGCATGAGCCAATGGGTCAGGATTGGAGAGGGGATAATGAGTGAAATCATTTTCCAGGAAGGAGCACAGAGTGGGTAGTAGGAGAAAGTGAATGGGTAAGAGGAAATGGGAGCCTTGACATCAATAGCTTAAAGTTTTTCTTTGAAGTGAGAAGAAATGGCTAGCCACTGAAGATGTCTGGGGAAGTGAGTTTTGTGTTCTAATCAGCATTCTAGAAAGATGACTCATGCAGCTACACGGAAGATCAACTTAAAGAGGGGAGAGAAGTCCAAATGGGAATCGTGAGAGTCGGAATCGGGTCGATAGAAATGATCAGAAAGGAAGTGGTGGCTCTGCATATTATAGCCGACAAACCAGTAGGATTAAAGGTAGGTTAAGGGAAGACGATACAGGATATAAGTTTCTGGGACAAGGAGAAATAGTGGTATTATGAACCGTGAAAGTTAAGGGGCAGGAAAAGGTTTGGGGAAGGAGGTGAGTTCCGTTTGGGGTATCTTGAGATAGTGTTTTAACAGGTTATTCAGGTGCAGCTACCCTTGTCAGGAGAAAAATAAAAGACGTAAGGATATATAATATTGGTATTTGTTAAGCGCTTACTATGTGCAGAGCACTGTTCTAAGCACTGGGGGAGATACAGGGTAATCAGGTCGTCCCACGTGAGGCTCACAGTTAATCTCCATTTTACAGATGAGGTAACTGAGGCACAGAGAAGTTAAGTGACTCGCCCACAGTCACACAGCTGACAAGTGGCAGAGCCGGGTGTCGAACCCATGACCTCTGACTTCAAAGCCCAGGCTCTTTCCACTGAGCCACGCCGCTCATATCGGAGGTCACGCCTGGCACATAGTAAGTGCTTAACAAGTTCCATAATTATTCATTATTATTATTAATAAATTTAAAAATCAAAATAAAAAACCAATCAGTCAATTTGGCTTGACTTGCACTAAAGCCACACCCAGTGATTGCATGAGAAACTATTTACCTACACTAAATGTCCAAAATTACACTAAAATCAAATGTGATTCCAGCTAATCAGTGTTTCCTAATTTTCAAGTAAAATACTTTGGAAAACATGTTGGGTAGATGATTCATGCAATGGATTTTCTTATTACTGTTTACTGCTTTGCTCTTTGATAACGTGATAAAGCACAGCACCGCTTGCTGCGAAGTGGCAGTTAACCACAAGGGAGGCCGAGGGAATTGGCGTGCATCAGGCATATGAATGATAATTTCTTCTTTTACAAAGCCCCTGGATGCTGAACAACTCAAATTGCTTCCCAGATGTTGTTTCATTAATGTCCACTGCAGCCCCAGGAAGCAGATCCCAATAGACTCATTTGATAAGCAGAAAGATAAAGGAAACGATAATAGTTTGGCATTTGTTAAGCGCTTACTATGTGCCAAGCGCCGGGTAGGTGCAAGGTAATGAGGTTGTCCCACGTGGGGCTCACAGTCTTAATCCCCATTTTTCAGATGAGGTAACTGAGGCACAGAGAAGTGAAGTGACTTGCCCAAAGTCACACAGCGGATAAGTGGCAGAGCCGGGATTAGAACCCACAACTTCTGACTCCCAAGCCCGGGCTCTTTCCAATGGGCCACGCCTTCTTGCACCAGGCTGACCGGCGAGTAGACTGTAGCTCTCTTGAATGCCAGATCCACGCTCCGCTCCGCTCACCTCCCACTGCCAGCGCTTCGAACAGGGCTTGGCACATAGTAAGTGCTTAACAAATACCATCATCCTTATTATTATTATTCGTTTTCAGGAAGGAGACCTAATATCTAGCAACATTTGTTGTTTTTCAGGAGATGGTTTGAAGCCAAGTGCCGAGTTATTGACATTTTAGCAGAACGCCTCAGTCTCGTTTCTCAATCACGGCACATATTTTTTCTAAAGTCGCTGTCTGAAAGCAGTTCCTCTCCTGATCCTGAAAGAGGGTGGGAGAAGAAAGGTGTCTGCATAAACACAGTAATTTATTTTGATAGGAAAATAAACGTGGGTGGATAAAAGAAGTGGAGTCCACTCTGATTCCAGGCAGCTGTTGAATGTGATTTCGCATCTCAAAGGGCAGCTGTGAACACTTGGCTGAGAGAGAATCACCGTAAAGTGAAACTGGGAATAATTATTCCCGGCAACACTAGCATTATATTGGGATATTAAGTAGACCTCTTCGGGGTGCGAGCTTCAGTGCCTGTCTTAGGGGTGGACAGCAGGTCATTCAGCTCACAGTGCTATGTTATTAAAGGGGCAAGATAAAAGTATAAATGACCAAACATGGCAATAATGTAAAATCTGGACGGTATTAGAAGGAATCCCGTGTCTTATCAGTCTGCCGGGTCACACATCCTGCTGCCATCTTGCTGTGTGTTAGTCATGTCGTATCACGAGAAGCAGCGTGGCTCAGTGGAAAGAGCCTGGGCTTTGGAGTCAGAGGTCATGAGTTTGACTCCCGGCTCTGCCACTCGTCAGCTGTGTGACTGTGGGCAAGTCACTTCACTTCTCTGGGCCTCAGTTCCCTCATCTGTAAAATGGGGATTAAAAGTGTGTGAGCCCCACGTGGAACAACCTGATTACCCTGTATCCCCCCCAGTGCTTAGAACAGTGCTCGGCACCTAGTAAGCGCTTAACAAATACCAACATTATTATTATTATTATCTTACAGCACCTAAACCAATGCAGTGGGCCAGGAAAGCCAGGCATTAGCTCAAAGGTTTGTTGATCGGGAGACTGGCAAGAGTCCGTGTATTCTAAGTGTAGAATTACACATGTTTTGGTGGAATTGAAATTATACCCCAAATGTCACTTTTTTGTCTTGAAATTTTGATTTTTATTTGCAGCCAAGGTACATCTTTGAATACAACATTTTTAGTTTTTCTCCCTGTGAAAGAAAGTATAACATTCGAAAAGAGCTTTTCTAGGTTGAAAATGATACAAGCAAATCAATAATGGTAGATGAAAGGTTTTTAGCTTATATTTTATTTACACTTTCATCAATAGTCTATCAGGAGACAAAAACAAAGCTCGTACAGTTCAGATATTACCCTAAAGTTGGCAGTGGTGGTCCTCTTCTAGTACAACTCCAATCCGTGCAATTCTATAATTAATGAAATAAGCTCACGTTCACACTTGAAGCAGCTTAGTTTTGAAGTACTGGAGAAATGATGCGGAACGAGCGAATAGAATGCGACAACAACAGATTGAATACAGCTCATGTAGGAAATAACCAAAAAAAACCAAATACACTAATACAAGATGAAGATCATATACTTGAAACTGCTTTCTGCCACAGTATGGAGCTCCACTCTTGCCACTCTGCAGACATAACATCCAGCAATACCTTGGATTTCTCCTGTTGCGGCTCTGGGAGCTTTTAGAGTCCTCCAGAGCTGGTCCCTCGGAAACTCATTTTTGGAAATGCATTGTAAAGAAACCGGATCTAGTATCTAGTTTTGAGAATTTTTTAATTGAAAACAAATGCTGGGGATGAAGTAGTCTCTTCCCTTTTCCCCAGAATATGTTTCTCAGAGCTCACAGTCAGGCAGATGAAGGGTACCCGCAGCCTGAGTTGTGTGGGCAAGTCACTTAACTTCTCTGTGCCTCAGTTACCTCATCTGTAAAATGGGGATTAAGACCGTGAGCCCCACGTGGGACAACCTGAATCCCTTGTGTCTACCCCAGCGCTTAGAACAGTGCTCTGCACATAGTAAGCGCTTAACAAATACCAACATTATTACTATTATTAGTGTGACGATTGAGCAGAAAGAATCCAAGGGAGAATTGGGATGGCGATCTCTAAAGCGTCTTTGCTTTCAGATGGAGCTAAATGGCTCCATTCAGTGAGCAATGCTTCAGGACGTTGCTTCACTCGCCATTCCGTGCCCCAAATTCCAAAATCCGTAGACATTTATCTCCTTTTTAATCTAGCTCCTCAGCCTCACGTCTCTGCCCCTGCATCTTCCAACTAGTTCTGCTCCTAGGGCTACTTTTTATGGTATTGAAAGAAGAGGAAAGGAAACGGATCCAGATGGTCTTATTTATTCCTATAGTCTGACCCTCTGCTCAGAGCAATAAGCAGGGTGGTCTAGTGGGTGGAGCACGGGTCTGAGAGTCAGAGGGCATGGGTTCTAATCCCAGCTCCGCCACATGTCAGCTGTGTGTCTTGGGGCAACTGGCTTAACTGCTCTGTCTCTGTTACCTAATCTGTAAAATGGGGATTTGGAGTATGAGCCCCATATGGGACAGAGTCTGTGTACATATTTATTAGAGAAGCAACGTGGCTCAGTGGAAAGAGCACGGGCACGGGTGTCAGAGGTCGTGGGTTCTAATCCCGGCTCCGCCACTTGTCAGCTGTGTGACCCTGGGCAAGTCACTTCACTTCTCTGAGCCCCAGTTCCCTCATCTGTAAAATGAAGACTGTAAGCCCTATGTGGGACAACCTGATTACCTCGTATCTACCCCAGCGCTTAGAACAGTGCTTGGTACATAGTAAGTGCTTAACAAATACCAAGAGTATTATTATTCTATTTATTTTATTAATCATGTGTATAAATCTATAATTCTATTAGTTTATATTGATGCTATTGATGCCTGATTACTTGTTTTGATGTCTGCCTCCCCCCTTCTAGACTGTGAGCCTGTTGTTGGGTAGGGATTCTCTCTATTTGTTGCTGAATTGTCCTTTTCAAGCGCTCAGTACAGTGCTCTGCACACAATAAGTGCTCAATAAAGAAATATGATTGAATGAATGAATGTGTCCAACTTAGTTTGGATCTACCCCAGTGCTTAGAACAGTGTTTGGCGCATACTAAGTGCTTAACAAGTACTATAATCATCAATTATTATTACTCCAGCTATCCAACAGAGATGTCTCTGTAGCGTCTGTGCAAAGGCTTTAGAAAGCAGAGCTCTTCAATTTTCTCATATTTTTTGCCTCGCTCATATGCTCTTCCTGTCACCGCGTATATTTATGTATTGTGCTTGCCGTATCTACTCCATTGGATTGAAAGCTCCCTTAGTGCTTACTGTGGTACTTTCTTTCAGATGGCTCCCAATAAACACCGATAGACGGTTGCGGCCGGCATTCTCCCCCTTGTTCTTTAACTCCTCTCCCTTCTTCCTTTTCCTGGCTGCTGTCTCTCCTCAGCGACTCCACCACTCTGAAAATCAAATCCGGTGAGACCTGGCCCGGGGTAAAAACTAATTCACTCAGTAATGCAACGCAGTCCCCTTCAGTAAAGGTATTCAAGGCCAAGCTGTGGCATTCATCTATCAAGAGCGGTTTAGAGATAATGAAATCAGTTCTCCCACAATACTGAGCCGGGGAGGGGCTTGGCTGACTGACCCTCCTATTCCAAATAGTTCTATTGGTAATACTTACGATCATCTGGTACTTAGAATCTCTCATGAGGAAGATGTTATAACTCCCTTGTAAAGATAAATGGTATGGCAGGGAAAAGCTGAAATGCATTCTTTATATGTCTGGGCCTGGGTGTCTGTGGGAATGCATTTTGCTTAGTTTACAACATGACTTTATTTTTTCAGGGGCCATGGGCCCCTTTACCAAACGGGGAAATGTGACTTCCAAGAGGCAAAGTCACCTAATAAACAGAGAGACTGGCAGGAAAGTTGCTATGCTTGTGCCTGAGTGAGGAAAGTGTGACCGCTTCGCGTCTGTTCTCTGCAAAATCAGTACAATCGTCTCAAACTGCTTTCCTCGGCAACATAGAGGTTTGAAGGGTAATTAGGTAACGATCATTGAGGACATCGTGTAAAAAGAAGTTCTCCCCAGCTTCTGGCCCTGGGGGAAATGCAGGTTGTCAAATAATAATTATAATAATGATGGTATTTGTTAAGCACTTACTATGTGCCAAGCACTGTTCTAAGCACTGAGATAGATACAAGGTCATCAGGTTGTCCCACGTGGGACTCACAGTCTTAATCCCCAATTTACTGATGAGGTAACTGAGGCACAGAGAAGTTAAGTGACTTGCGCAAAGTCACACAGCTGATAGGTGGCAGAACCGGAATTAAAACCCACAACCTCTGATTTCAAAGCTCTTGAACTTTCCACTAGTAATAATAACTCGGAATTTGTTAAGCGCTTACTATATGCCGAGCACTGTTCTAAGGGCTGGGGTAGATTTACAGGGTAATCAGGTTGTCCCCCGTGGGGCTCACAGTCTTCATCCCCATTTTACAGATGAGGTAACTGAGGCTCAGAGAAGTGAAGTGACTTGCCCACAGTCACGCAGCTGACAAGTGGCAGAGCTGGCATTCGAACCCATGACCTCTGACTCCCAAGCACACTAAGCGCTGCTGCTTCTCTGATCAAATCCCCACCCCTTCTGCTCTGGCACTGTGCTGCTACCCAGGGGCGTGAGGCCTTGTCTAGCCAAAGTCATGGTAGGAAGGAGCCGGGGAACTCACCAACCCGGGATTCTCTATAATTCCCTCTCCAATCTCTCTTTAGGAGTGGGAGGAGCGACCTTTGTCATTACACAAAAAATGTGCCCAGAGGGCCATTTGCCAGCCCACCCCGACAATCAGATGCCACTCTAGGAGATGGTGTTCTCCCTCTAGGGATCCCCTTAGGCATCAGAGAATCGGGAGGAGGGCAGGAGAGGCCCATCCTTCTTGGGAGGGGATACATTTACGAAGAGGAGCAGCACAGTGTTGACTGTTTAAATACCAACGGGATGTGCTCCTGTAGAAAATGACTTACTGTAGTCTGGATTATTTTAAGACTTGTGTGTATGGGTCCACGTTTATTTAGCTGCATAGGTATTTTATTTGTTGAGTAAATGAAACCAAGAAGAGCAAATTTTTGCGACTTAGGAGCTTACAGCTAGAACACTGGGTCCACCGTGTTGGCAGTCGCTGGGTCTCTGGAAGTATGCCTTCCCCATGTCTTTTAGGAATAGAAAAATAGCATAATGGTGCTTGATTTCAAACCCTGAGGAAGAGGTAAAGGAAATCAACAATTCTTTTCTCCTGTTTGAATAGGGCTTCAAATACCAATCAATTAACTCATTTTGGTTTTTTTCCTCATGGTCAATTTCCTTTCCAGAAGAGCCTTTCTCCTCATTCATTTTATTTTATGAAAATTTCACCATGTCACGCTGTGCTCTCCGAAATATTGACTTTTGCCATGCCATGAACAGCTTATATAACGGTCAGTCCAGATCTTATTCTCTGTGCAGGACAGATGAATCTGTTTGTTCGGTCAACAGTCTGCTGACCATGTGCTCCAGCATTCTGGCCAAATTACTTTGCATAATGCTGCATCATCTGTTCAGCTGAGGCTGGGTTGTCATAAGGCTTTTTGTGGGGTGGTATCCTTCCCTTCCTGGCAATCTTATTAACTGAAGTGCATCGTTCTGAATTTACAGGTGGGCTTGTGACTCTTTTCTAACTCTCTCTGGGGACTCTTCGCCTCCTCAGCCTCTTCCCTCTCCCTTCTATCCCTCTCACTCTCCGGTGGGGTGAGATGGGAAGTGGAGTGTTTGGTGTCCCCCGCTATTCTTCCCCTGCCTTTCCACTGCCTAGTCCTTATTTGGTTTGGGTGGCATTTTGTAGTACAGGGAGGGAGTAAATAGATTCTGGGGTACTTAATTTACTGCCAGACTATACTTATTTTTCTATTGGAATGACTTTTCCAAGACTAGAAGCTAGATAGCTGTTCTCCCTCCCACTTAGACTGTCAGCCCCCTGTAGGATGGGGACTGTGCCCAAACTGTCTAATTTGTATCTATCTCCAGCACTTAGAACAGCACTTAACACATAATAAGCACTGAACGACTACTATTATTATTATTATTCCTGGATAGGATTCCCAAGTCCCCATCCTCCCTGCGATTCTTTCCCTTCTTCACCTCCCTAATTGTTTTAACTCACTACCCTATTTTAAACAAATTCCATGGTAGAAATTTCTTGGTCTACCTCGGTCCTTAATAGGAGCGGTGGGTCAGTGGGTATCGATGTTATGCTAAAGTAAAAACATATGTATATATCCATATTCATTCCAGTGCTTATATCTTTTTGAGAGCTGGCATCAATGTGCTAATGTGGAAAGTCAAATCCAAACAGTGATAGTGCAGGATGTTTTGGAGTGCTAGAATTATCAAAGGTCAGATTTGTCAAAAGGGAACAAGCATGCTCTTGAGCAGTCTCTCAGATGCCCTTGAAAGAGGGACATAAAAATCAGAAGGACTGAAATAAAATAGGAAATCTTGAGTCATCATCCCGTCCCAAAATAAGCTGCTTAACTGAATTCACTTTTCAGGAGTATAGCAATGGATAGATATTTTTAAACTTCGTAAATAGCTTTCCACAAACTAATTTAGGGCCCCTAAGTCATCTTATCATTTCATGAGTGAGTAGGGCCTAGTATTTTAGCCTCTTCTTTTCAACTCTTACACTCTGTGAAATCCCTATCCATAGCCCTCTCTACAGCAAAGTGGTTCCTTTTTGTGCTTTACTCTAATTTTGAATTAAATGTAGTAACATACTGAATTTCATTAATTATAGTCTTCGTTTAGAACCAAGGTTCTCTTTCCATCTCTGAAAACACAAATACCACTAAGAAAAACCCAAACAAAACTTCTGCAGTATCCAGTGATGTAGAACAACTCACAGTGAGTTTGTGTACTTTACTGAACCAAACTTGTGCATTTCTCCTTCATGCACAGTTGTTCAGTCTTGGAATCAAGAATCAGCCAAAGGATTCTCACTACCTTATTACCACGTATTACCACTTATTATCACTACCTCACTACCTTATTATATATGTTCGGCATTATTATTACTATTTATAATAAAACGTATATTAGGTATTATTGTAAACATTCCATAGGACATCTGCAGCTAACTTGAAAGGAACCGCTGAGTGTCATTGTCTTTGAAGAATAAAGTGAAAACATTGAAGACATGGTTCCTACCTTTGAGGAGTTTACGGTCTTGAGGGAAGGAAGGTAATAGGCATAAACAGGCAAAAGAGATTTGCTACATGTAGCATTTGCTGCAATACGACTGTGGAAAGGTGAATACCAGCAGGAAAAGAGTAAGAGGGTTTTCATGGTTTAAGTCCTCCTTCTTCTAAAAACCCAAGCACTAGTATGGCAGAAGCAAGACTTGTTCAGCCCCAATACCATTCAGGGTCCCAGCCGTCCTCCTATGTCCACTGCACAAGAAGGACAAAGCGGTAACCGGCCTTCCCAAACTTTCAAATGTCAGGAAGCCTGGGGCCAAAGCTGCAGGCCACCCAGGCAAGAAGCCCTGTTTCCTGCCATATGTTGGAATTCAAGGGAACCTGTGAGGGTTTGTAACTCCAGGCCTATTTCCCAGGAGCTGTGGCGAGTCTGAGGATTCCCCATCTCCGAGACTTCTTATTTTCACTTGTCTTGACATTGACATCTTAGCTTGCTAACTGTTCCTTGTTGTTGTTTACAATCCATTGTTACTTTTGGCTTTACCTATTTCCACCTACTAAGTTTGGGAGTCCCATCTGGGACAGAGACTCTGTCTGATCTGTTACATATTCCCCAGAGCTTAGCACAGTGCAAGATTCTTAGTAAGCACCAAACTAGCTAACTCAAGATGACTATAAACGACAGGGACCCAGGCTATGATGATTTCAGATGTGGCAGCTTCCAAGTGGCAGGAGCCGAGTCATGGCAAGAGGTCCCCAGCTCTCCTGGATCCCAGTTGGGTTGCAAAAAAAACTAGGGGAGAGAGGAGGAGAAAAGCTCCTAGCTGAGCAGCAGAGAAAGAACATCCTTGATGAACTAAGTTCCGGGGAAGGAAGGAGAGTCTCAAAAAACATGGTAGAGCAGCAGATAGGATGTGTCTACCGAGTCCGCTCCCAAATACTTAGCACAGTCCTCTGCACGTAGTAAGCGCTCAATAAATATGGTTCATTGATTGTTCGAAGGATCCTGAACTAGTTGATTGGTCCCATGCGAGAAGCTCTGTTCCTGGAACAGGATTGCAGTAGGATTCTCTAAAGTGGAGTTGCCCCGATCTGCTGAACCCTACAAGTAGCCCTCCTTCGGGAAAGTCAAAAGTCATGTTCTTTCCCTTATCCCATAAACAAGGTGCTGTATGAGTAGATGACTCAGAATATTGGTCATTAAATTGCCAGTGAGGCAGCAGGGTCCCTCAGTGACACCCTGAATGTCCTAGCAGCCTATTTATATCCATTTTACTTCCATAATTTTACATGTCTTCAGCTTCCTTTGTATTAAAGGTGATTAGCAAAAAATTTGAGATGACAGAAGTTTTAGGAAAACTTTAGCATTCTTATAAAGTTAGCAGAAGTGGCACTGTTGAAACATTTTCAATTCACCAGCTAGTTGTCAAATGTTTTAGAAGGAAAGTCACCAGTTATATTTCTTAAAAATGTGTTTCTTTCTTCTCCAGATAATAATGGCAAGTCCCAGTCTAATAAGAAAATTCAGGATGGAAACCAGAACTCATTCTTTGCTCCAGGACTGAATTGCAGATTCTGCTAGTGATGGTTACTTCTTGAGTTTAAATAGGTGTCCTTCACATGTGAATATGTTCTTTCTCAAACACCTAAGACTAGATCCTATTATTTGAAATTTTGCTTCAGCGTGTCTTTTAGATCATTGCTTTTTACAGTTTCTCTATCTCGGCTCCTCACGGCAGGGGTCTTTTGCTTTTTCGCCCCCGATACTTTCCTCCAATGTCCTGCCCAGTGCAGGTGTGATGCAGGAAGCCCTGCTTCAGTTCCGGTGGAATGACTGTATTCCAGGACCTCTTTGTGTCTTGCCATTTGGTGTTAAGGGTAGCCCGCAGGTAGCATTTGTGGAACAGCTCTAGAAGTTGGATTTAGTGTCTATCGTAGGATTTAGGTTTCACAGCTGTAAAGACTGGACACTGCTTCTGCTCTGTTGGCATTAGGTTTGGTTGGCATTAACTGTTTGGTCCATCTCCCATGGGCAAACCGGCCTCTTGATTTGTCGTTTAACTTCTTTGTCGTTGCCTGCATGATTGAACAGTGGGCGACCCAGGCTGGTGGAACATTCAGCGATAGAATGCCCACTTCCTCCTCCTTGGGGGCAAATGAAAAGACTTATGGTGGTCCGCTGACATTTTAAACGAAAATCTCTCTCTGAAATGATTTTAATTCTGGTAAAAGGTCCAGGATTAACACGTCTGGAGCCTGATGATAAGAGCTCTGGAGTCCAACAAAGCAGGAGCCCTGGAGTGAAAGCAAGTCATACTGTTAATTCCCCAACTACATTCCTGTCCGAAGGAAGATCTCCTTACTGCCGTATGAATTTATTACTTGATTTTTCTGCTCCATTTGCAAGCCAGCGTGCCAACTCTAAAAGTGCTTTCTGCATGACGGGATATGTCTAGAAGCTGGCCTAGAACATGGAATATATCTTTTTTAAATGGGTCTCCAAAGTTAATCATGAACTAAAGCAGTTATAAGTTTTTTCTTAGATCAGTAGACTTGTTGTAAAGGGCTCCATTAGCCAAATGCAATCAATTTGTAATTATTCAGCGATTAACTGTTCGGTGGAGTTTATCGGTTTCTTGGGCCCCCTTTTTCTCTTTCCTATCTCTCTTTTGTCTAGAAAGATACCCACTAGCTCCTATTAGTTTAAGGAAGTAGATAGAGGGGACAATGGCCGAGCTCTGTTGTGGACGGGGAGTGTGTCTACCAGCTCTGTTGATAATAATGGAATTTGTTAAGTGCTTACTAAGCGCCAAGCATTGTGTTAAGCGCTGAGGTGGATGCAAGCTGATCAGGTTGGGCACAGTGTCTTCCGCGTGTGGGGCTCAGTCTTAATCCCCATTTTACCGATGAGGGAACTGAGGCACAGAGAAGTTGAGTGACTTGCCTGAAGTCACACAGCAGACAAGTGGCAGAGCCGGAATTAGAACCCAAGTCCTTTGGATTCCCAGGCCCTTGCTCTATCCACTAGGCCATGCTGTTTCTGTCGTGCCCTCCCAACCATTTAGTGCAGTGTTCTGCACATAATATTCATTCATTCATTCATTCAATAGTATTTATTGAGCGCTTACTATGTGCAGAGCACTGTACTAAGCGCTTGGGATGAACAAGTCGGCAACAGATAGAGACGGTCCCTGCCGTTTGACGGGCTTACGGTCTAATCGGGGGAGACGGACAGACGAGAACGATGGCAATAAATAGAGTCAAGGGGAACAACGTCTCGTAAAAACAATGGCAACTAGATAGAATCAAGGCGATGTACATTTCATTAACAAAATAAATAGGGTAATGAAAATATGTACAGTCCAGCGGACGAGTACAGTGCTGAGGGGATGGGAAGGGAGAGGGGGAGGAGCAGAGGGAAATAGGGGGAAAAGAGGGTTAAGCTGCGGAGTGGTGAAGGGGGGCTGGTAGAGGGAGTAGAGGGAGAAGAGGAGCTCAGTCTGGGAGGCCTCTTGGAGGAGGTGAGTTTTAAGTAGGGTTTTGAAGAGGAGAAGAGAATCAGTTTGGCGGAGGTGAGGAGGGAGGGCGTTCCGGGACCGCGGGAAGACGTAGCCCGGGGGTCGACGGCGGGATGGGCGAGACCGAGGGACGGCGAGGAGGTGGGCGGCGGAGGAGCGGAGCGTGCGCGGTGGGCGGTAGAAAGAGAGAAGGGGGGAGAGGTAGGAAGGGGCAAGGTGACGGAGAGCCTCGAAGCCTAGAGTGAGGAGTTTTTGTTTGGAGCGGAGGTCGATAGGCAACCACTGGAGTTGTTTAAGAAGGGGAGTGACACGCCCAGATTGTTTCTGCGGGAAGATGAGCCGGGCAGCGGAGTGAGGAATAGACCGGAGCGGGGCGAGAGAGGAGGAAGGGAGATCAGAGAGAAGGCTGACACAGTAGTCTAGCCGGGATATGACGAGAGCCCGTAGCAGTAAGGTAGCCGTTTGGGTGGAGAGGAAAGGGTGGATCTTGGCAATATTGTAAAGGTGAAACCAGCAGGTCTCGGTAATGGATAGGATGCGTGGGGTGAACGAGAGAGACGAGTCAAGGATGACACCGAGATCACGGGCCCGAGAGACGGGAAGGATGGTCGTGCCATCCATGGTGATAGGGAAGTCTGGGAGAGGACCGGGTTTGGGAGGGAAGATGAGGAGCTCAGTCTTGCTCATGTTGAGTTTTAGGTGGCGGGCCGACATCCAGGTGGAGACATCCTGGAGGCGGGAGGAGATGCGAGCCTGAAGGGAGGGGGAGAGGACAGGGGCGGAGATGTAGATCTGCGTGTCATCTGCGTAGCGATGGTAGTCGAAGCCGTGAGAGCGAATGAGTTCGCCGAGGGAGTGAGTGTAAATGGAGAACAGAAGAGGGCCAAGAACTGACCCTTGAGGAACTCCAACAGTTAAAGGATGGGAGGGGGAGGAGGCGCCGGCGAAGGAGACCGAGAATGACCGGCCAGAGAGGTAAGAGGAGAACCAGGAGAGGACGGAGTCCGTGAAGCCAAGGTGAGATGAGGTATGGAGGAGGAGGGGATGGTCAACAGTGTCAAAGGCAGCAGAGAGGTAAGCGTTCAATAAATAACACTGGGTGACGTGAGGGACACTACCTTTGTCCCCTTCTCCTTCTAATCCCTTTCAGGAGAGACAGTCCCCAGGGGAAGTAGAAGCAGAAATTCAGGGGGCAGGACTCCCTTTTCCCCGGTAACCTTGACTACACATGTTTCCTTGTGGGATTTGTTTAACGAGCATTCTCTCCCCGTTCATGATTTTCAGATTTCAGCCTTTTTCCTTTCATATATAGAGATAACTGATCTTTTCATTTTACCCTCAGAAGCCAATCAATCAGTAATATTTATTGAGCACCCACTGGATGCCTAGCACTGTGTTAAGCACTTGGGTTAGTAGAGTAGGATTAGTAGAGCAGGTCCTTGTGCCAAAGGAAGTTAAAATCAACAAGGGTGACGTGCCAAATCTTTTCAGTCAATCCTATTTATCAATTGTATTTACTGAGTCCTTCCTGTGTGCAGAGCACTACTAAATTCTTGGGAGAATACAATATAGTAGAGTTGGTAGACACGATCCTTACCCTCAGTGAGCATGCAGGGATATATTACAGATAGGAGGATGTAATAGAGAACGTAAATTTTAGGGGAGATTGTTAAATTATTAAGTGCTGAGGGAGAGTTGGGAAATATTAAGTATGCTATTGGCTTTTTCATAGTTCCCGGGCAAAGCACATGTTAAGAGCCTGGCTCTTCTGAGCATCTGGCAGGCATAGAATAGAGAAAAGACAAAAAGGGCCTGCACTTCATCATCTCTGCCAAAAGGATTCTGAGGATCAGAGAGGTTGGCTGGAATTTCCATCTATGCCTCATACTTTTCTAATGTTTGGTTTCTCTATTTATTGAGGTTTCTGAAATACTTGCTCTGGTACCATGTGTGGTCATAATCTAACCAAAAAATAATCAAAAGAATATGGGAAAGATTTTGGAGTGAAATAAATGGCACGCATTAACTTAAGGCAAATGGGAAGAGTGAATTGAAGCAGATGAAAGCTCCATTATGCATATTGCTTTTCTGGAGTTGGGCAACTTCTAAATAGGCACCAGAATCAAGTGCATATCAGCAGGGATCTGAAATAGAAGTAGCACAAATTTAACAGGGATGATTCATCCTTGGCATCTACATATTAAATGCACAGTTTACACATCAAGCACTTATTTTCTTCTCTGATTGTGCAGTCCTAGGCATGGCTGGCCTTGAAGTAAGATAGTTGGGAAGAATCTGTTTTTCTGGAAGGCACAATTTTACACATGCTAAGATTACACCTCCTGAGAGAATCTGGTCCCTGGTTTATGCACTGAGTCAGAGTGTGGCCCGGTGGAAAAAGCATGGGGCTGGGAAGCAAGAAGATCTGGGTGCTAATCCAATTTTCAGTCACTGGCCTGCTGTGTGACTGTGGCCAAGTCACTTAATCTCCCTGGGATTCAGTTTTCCTCATCTGTAAAGTGGGGATAAGAGAGATTGTGAGCCTCAAGTGGGACAGGGCTTTGTCTGATATAAGCTTCTATCTTTGGTAGTGTTTATCACATAGTAAGTACTTAATAAATGCCATTATTATTTTTATTTTAGTTCTCCATGATTTATAGCTGCATCAAAATGATGAATGATGTAATGGTGTCTTTCACCTAGGGAAAATTAAGCCCAGCTTTCCATTTTACTCATCTAAAAGAGTCAGCACCGATGAATCCAGAAGATCATGATTTGGGCTTCAGCGGGCATAGGCTGTGTTTTTTTTAGAGAGCCTAACGAAGCCTCTTTTGTTCAGCATGGGCTCTGCCGATGCAACCAGAAAGAGCAGCCAAAAATCCATATCGTATAACTGCAACAGATATTTGGGTGAGGGAACCTCCCTGAGCTATTGTAAAATTTGTATTCCTGTGTCACATATTCACTCTTTCAGAATGTAATCATTGAGTGTTTTCCTTCTGTGCTTTTAACTGACATTATTTTAACTCCTATTTGGGGGTTTGGGGTTGGGGGGGGCAAGTTGGATTGTGAAGGGTTTCTTCACATCCAGTAATATTCCAGCCATAAGTTCAAGATAACTGTGCTAGAATTAAGCTCAGCAAGCTTTCCAAAATGTCCTACACTCTCCTGTTTCAGTTTAGATTTTTCCTGGCCTTTCATCTTCTCCATTTATCTATACAAACTATGCTACAATAAAATGACTCCCTGTTGGCCTCCAGGCTCATAAACAAGAAATGGGTATAGCAAACACATCGATCCTGCGTAGCATCTGCAAGCTATTCTCAGAGCATACACAGCATTTCGAAGTTCCATTTTGAAAAGAAGAAATAAGGATGATGGCAAAACAATAGCATAAAGTGTTGCCCAGGTGAAAATGCATTTAAAATAAAATGTAGTTTTATTAGACGTGGGCTGTTGAGAGCAAACCATAACGTGCTAACGAAAATGTCTCTTAAGAAGTGGAATACAATAGAGGGTTCAGTAGGCCTGCTTCATCATTGTAGGTTAGAGAAATAGAGGTTTCCAACTGAGATAAACTGAGTTCTGCTGCAATTGGCAGAGGTCAGATCCTTGAAATATACTTTGGTTGCAGTGGTGATTCTGGAACATAGGCCTATATTCAGGTTGGGTTTATAATGATAATTATGGTATTCAGCGCTTACATTGCAAAGCGCTGTGGTACACATAAGCTAAATTAGATCCCAGTTGCACTTTGGGCTCACAATCTATAAGGTAGGAAAAGGAGGTATCTTATTTCCACTTCAAATGAAGTCAGAGAGATTGAGACTTCCTGAAGTTTCATAGCAAGGCAGTGGCTGGGATTAGAACCTGGCTCTCCTTACTCCCAGGCCTGTGGTGTTTCTCTTCATTCATTCATTCATTCATTCAATAGTATTTATTGAGCGCTTACTATATGCAGAGCACTGTACTAAGCGCTTGGAATGAACAAGTCGGCAACAGATAGAGACGGTCCCTGCCGTTTGACGGGCTTACCGTCTAATCGGGGGAGACGGACAGATGAGAACGATGGCAATAAATAGAGTCAAGGGGAAGAACATCTCGTAAAAACAGTGGCAACTAAATAGAATCGAGGCGATGTACATTTCTTTAACAAAATAAATAGGGTAATGAAAATATATACAGTTGAGCAGACGAGTACAGCGCTGAGGGGATGGGAAGGGAGAGGGGGAGGAGCAGAAGGAAATGGGGGGAAAAGAGGGTTAAGCTGCGGAGAGGTGAGGGGGGGGTAGAGGGAGCAAAACCTTGTGTTTATGGTCACTGAATGGATCACCTTCAGTAAATGGAACACTAACTGGAAAGCTATCCCCATGTCTCTGGCTACTCTTGTCTTCATTACCCTATTTATTTTGTTCATTACCCTATTTATTTTATCCATTACCCTATTTATTTTGTTCATTACCCTACTTATTTTGTTCATTACCCTATTTATCTTGTTAATGAAATGTACATCGCCTTAATTCTATTTATTTGCTATTATTTTTAATATGTTCATCCCCTAGATTCTATTTATTGCCATTGTTCTTGTCTGTCCGTCTCCCCCGATTAGACCGTAAGCCCGTCAAAGGGCAGGGACTGTCTCTATCTGTTACCGATTTGTCCATTCCAAGCGCTTAGTACAGTGCTCTGCACATAGTAAGAGCTCAATAAATACTATTGAATGAATGAATGAATGAATGAATCGTCGTCCTCACCCGCAATTAAAATTCTCCACGCAACACACCTCCACCCAATTCACAAGGCAAATTCCTGTCTTCCAGACCACAAGGTTGGACTTCTAGGGGTAGGGTTCCTAGGAATTGGTAGGTCCTGGGTTTGAAGCAGCGTAGAGGACCTGCTTGCTACTCTGCCTACCTCCCACTGGAAAAGTGCTGAAAAGGCATAACTCAAGGCAGCATAGCCCTCTGGAAAGAACACAGGACTAAAAGCCAGGTGTCCTGGCTTCTAATCCTAGCTCAGCCCCTTGACTGCCGCTTGACCTTGAGCACTTCACTCATCTATACCGCAATTTCCTCATATATAAAATGGGAATAAAATACCTGTTCTTCCTTCCCCTTAGACTGTGAGCTCCATGTGGGACAGGACCTGAGTATAATAACTATAATAATGGTATTTGTTAAGCACTTACTATGTGCCAAGCTCTGTTCTAAACACTGCAGTAGAGACAAGGTAATCAGGATGTCCCACTTGGGGCTTACAGATTAATCCCAATTTTACAGATGAGGCAACTGAGGCACAGAAAAGTTAAGTGATTTGCCCAAAGTCACACAGGTGATAAGTGGCGGAGCCTGGATTAGAAACTGTGCGCCTATCAAGGGCAGGGGTTGTGTCTGTTGCCGAATTGTACTTCCCAAGCACTTAATACAGGGCTCCGCACCCAGTAAGCGCTCAGTAAATACAATCGAATGAATGAATGAATTAGAACCCATGACCTCTGACTCCCAAGACCATGCTCTTTCCACTAAGCCACACTGCTTCTCTGCTTCTACTTAAGTGCTTAACTGTTGTACTAGGCACATGATAAGCACTTAACAAATACCACAATTTATTCCTGCAGACCATCTTACAAAATATCCAACTCTTTGCAGCTCTTGGAAATTGCCTTAACTCTTTGGAGGGTGTACCGGTTGGCACAATTCAGGCCTTGGGGCAGTAGGTAGATCTGGGGAGGAGGAGCAGACATGTACAGGAGGATATAATGGAAAATGAGGAAAGTTAAGGAAGGTACTGGGAATTGAGGAAGAAACCTAAAGCCCATTATAAGAAGTTTTAATTCGATCTGAGTGACAACTGGGAGACATTAAAGACTTCTGACTTGGTGAGTGAAGTTATCAGAATGTAACTTGGGCCAAATGATCTATTGTGTGCAGAATAGACTGGGAGATCTGTAAACTCCTTTAGGGCACGGATTGGGTCTTCCAACTCGATTTTTTTTTGGACATTTGCAAACACTCAGTACAGTGCTCAGCAGGCAATAAGCACCCAATAGATGCCACTGGTGGACTGCAGGGAAGGAAGCTGTTGCAGTATTCCAGTAGTGATAAAGTAGGGCTATGGACAGTGCTTGTCTAAATGGAGCAAAAGAGATGGAGGATCCAAGGAATATTATTGGGAGGAAAAAGAATGACTCGAAGGTTATAATTGGGGAGACTTGGAAAATGGCAGTTAGAACGTTGAGAAAGATTAAGTTTTGGGGAACGAAGATAAGTTCAGTTCGAAAAAGTTCAGATTTGCATGGGTTGAGATATTAAATGATGGTTTCTAGAAGCAAAATGAAATATGGGATGGGTGGGAAAGTGAAAGGTCTGGGCTGGAGCTAGATGTATTGGAATCAACCATCTTCACATGGCAATTACACCTGGACAGGGGGATGCCCCTCCCTAGAGAGTGATGAGTGACGATCTTCATTCTGTCCTCTAAATCTAGGAAAAGCTTTATGGACGTCTCACTCTCCACAGAAAAAGATGGTTTGGAGGTTTTTGCGGATCACCTACGGGTCTGCCTCACTTAGGGGAAATGTCTGTAATAGAGACAGCAGATGCAAGGAAAGCGATAAGAACTAGGAGATCAAGCTTTAAGTATAAAGGTATTTTATCTATAAACTCATTAGGGGCGGGGAATGAGTCTGCTAATTCTGTTGTATTGTACTCTCCCAAACACTTAGCAAGGTGCTCTGCAGTTAGGCTCAATAAATGCCATTGATTGATTAGCCATTTACACTGGATTCATGGGGCATCATTTTAATGCCAATGTTCAAATAAATGACTGCTGAAGAAGCACGTACTGACTGACACTTGATTATTGGCTAGAAGATAAGCCAAGTTTGGTCAGGTAATTAAATCAAAATTAAATGGAGGAAAAATGCATAATCACATTTTGGGAAATATGTTAACTTTGTAGAGAATATTTGGATATTGCCAGCATCAAGTGAAATAACCAAGGCAAGTTAATTAGATTTCTAATGAATTGCTATCCATGCTAATTTATATTTCATAAGAATGGTAATTGAAATCTAACATGTTTTAGTTACAGTACATATCATATACCAATACTTTCTCATAAGTAAATTAAAATTATCAGTTTAATGAATTAGTGAATGTGTAGGAGGATAATAGGTCATTTAAAACTAATAGAATCAAAATTCCATTGTGAACTTTTAGAATCTTAAAAATCATTCATAACATTTTATGATCCAATAGTCTCGTTCCATTAAATGTCCTTTCTGGAATCACTTCGTGCAATAAATGACTTTTTATAAGCATATTCAAATAAATATGCATTTTATGCTCATTTCTATGTTCTTATTTAATTTTTATGAGAAAACCAAATTACCATGATCCCTAGCATTGCATACCAACTAGTGTGGAGCACTATATTGCAGCACAAGCCCTATCGGTGCTTGAAAGGTTTTCTAGTTGGTTGATTGGCAGCCATGCTTCCAGGACACTCTCGATGGAGCGGGTTTGGAGTGTTGCCTGCAGTTAGCCTGATCCCCTTTTGACAGAGTCATCTCCCATCTCCTGTGGTGACAGGCACAGAGTTTGGATTTCTGCACTACGCAGAGAGAACTCCCAATGAGTCTTTCCTATAGTGATGTGCAACTGGGCTATGAGCAAAGAATACTGTGGTTGTCTTGATGAAATTGTATTTAACCCCCCTACTGTGCACCAACTGGAGCCCTCCATGGGCTGGCGGTAGCTCAGTTGTCCCAAAGGCACAAATCTAGAAATAGATGGGTTTAAGTGTAATCTAGCAGCTCCCTCTTTCTGCTTCTGTCTCTCATGGCTATATTGTGTATTTACACGCACCACCCGTAGCCTTTTAGATCCTGATGCCCCCATTCTTGCCAAACTCTGCCTTGCAGTCCACCAAAAAACATGCATGTGGTAGCCTTTTCATTCTCTCTCCTTTCGCTTTTATCTACCTGTTCACTGTTGGATAGCATGCTGCCGATGTTGGAGAATTTAGTGAAATTAGTTCACTGAAATTTCCGGGGTTTAGGGCAGAGCACAACTTGAATTTTCTTCAGACTTATTGCCAGTTCACAAAACTGGGCCCAGTGTGCAAACTCTGGGATGGATACAAGCAAACGGGATTGGGCACAGTCCTTGTCCCATATAGGGTTCACAGTCTTAATCCCTGTTTGACAGATGAGGTAACTGAGGAACAGAGAAGTGAAATAACTTTCCCAAGACCACAAGCAGAAAAGTGGCGGAGCCGGGATTAGAACCCATGACCTTCTGACTCCCAGGCCCATGCTCTATCCACTACGCCATGCTGCATATGTGATTTATATGCGTCTTTTTGGGCAGATACCTCAAAAACTCTACTACCTGCATATAAATAGCTGTCTCAAAGACTTCTGATGAATTTCATGGCCCAGTCCCTACCCCAGGCTCTCAGCAGCCCCTTCTCCAATATGGCAGGAGTCTTTTCCACTTGTAGAATATTGGGAAACCTGTGGCTGCAGCTATAGCCTTCTCCAAAGCAGCAGGACCCACTACCAGAAGCCCCATTTCCGGCAAGGCAGGGAGGAAGCAGGGGTGAAGTCACAGCTGGGTCAGAGCTCCCTTAAGACTCAGTCTCTGGGATTTTTTTTTATGGTATTTGTTAAATACTTATTACATGCCAGTCACTGTTCTATGAGCTGGGGTAGATACAAGATACAGGTTGGACATAGTGCCTTTCCCACATGGGTCTCACAGTCTTTATCCCCACTTTACAGATGAAGTAAATGAGGCACAGAGAAGTGAAGTGACTTGCCCCAAATCCTACAGCAGGCAAGTGGCAGAGCCAAGATTAATAATAATAATAATAATGTTGGTATTTGGTAAGCCCTTACTATGTGCAGAGCACTGTTCCAAGTGCTGGGGTAGACACAGGGGAATCAGGTTGTCCCACATGGGGCTCACAGTCTTAATCCCCATTTTACAGATGAGATAACTGAGGCACAAAGTGACTTACCCACAATCACACAGCTGACAAGTGGCAGAGCTGGGATTTGAACTCATGACCCCTGATTCCAAAGCCCGCGCTCTTTCCACTGAGCCACGCTGCTTCACTTAGATTAGATTAGAACCCTGGGATTGGAACTCTGGAATCGGCTGCCACCCCGGACCAGCCTCCCCAATACCACAGGACGCTGCCTGCAAGAGTGTCATCAGACTCTTTGTTTACCCCGATTTAGATTGTCAGCCCCATGTGGATGGTGACTGATATGCTATGATTGTATCTACCCCCCCTTCTTAGCACAGTTCTTGACACCAGTCCATCAATCAGTGATATTTACTGAGCACTTACTGCCTGCAGAATTCTGTACTAAACACTCGGGCAAGTACAATACAATCGGATCCGTAAATGCGATCCCTGCCCACGAGAAGCTTACAGTCTACCATACAGATACATTCTTGAGCTAGAACCCTAGGGATTGAAAGCGCATTCCAGTTCTAGCCTCGAGGTCCCTTGTTACAGCCCCCAAACATCCTGGCATGCGTTATTTGGAACATGACCCTACCAACATAGAGTGGCTTGTGAATCTTGGTGAATTTCTGGGGGCAGCTAACTTAGCAGTTGCTGGCCTCCTGGTTGGTTTGTATCAAATACTTTAGTTGGAGCTCTGAAAAGAATACGGATATCTCAGTGTTGTTCCATGCCCTTTTGCTGTGTCTGTGGTGTGGCAAAGATATGTCTTGTGTTGTGTTTGAGTCTGAAAGTCATATTGTGGTTCCAACAGTGCATGTTGATTATGTTCTTCAGAGGTCTTTCCAGTGGCATTCTGACTAGAATCCTGCCAGCACTGGAAAACAGTGAGATGCTTTGGTAGTTTACACAGAGACATTTGGTTGTATTCTGACTGTACTCCTTATTAACCAGGACCAGCCAGGAATAGGGGAGCAAGAAGGGCAAGCTGTCTTCCTCTTTATGTTTTTGTTTTTTTCTTATCCTCCCAGTGGTTCACCATTCGCTTTCCAGGAGCCTCTTCCCCACTGTTTTCAAGGATGCCCTTGTGTTCCCTGTCTTAAAAACCCTTCCAAAATCCCTTTCTTGACCCCATGGCTCCCTCTCCCCATCTCCCTCCTACCACTCCTATCCAAATTCATTAAGCAAGTCTAATCACGCTACCTCCACTTTCTCTCCTCCAATTCCCTTGACCCTCTCCTTTCTGATTTCTGCCCTCTTTACTCCATGGAAACTGCCTTCTCTAAGGTCACCAATGACCTCCTTTTTTGCCAAATCCAATGGCTTTATTCCATCCAAATCTTCCTCGACTTCTCAGCTCCCTTCGGTAATGATAATAATGATGCTGGCATTTGTAAAGCGCTTGCTATGTGCCAAACACCGTTCTAAGTGCTGGATATTGACCACACACTTCTGGAAACATCATCTAAACTTGGTGTCACTGATACTGTCCTCCCCTAGTTCTCCTCCTGTCTCTGACTATTCTTTCTCAATCTCTCCCTCAAAAGTCAGTTCTCGATGCCCTTCTATTCGCCATCAAAGCCCTCTCCCTGGAGAACAACTGCAAAGAACAAATGCACCGGCCTGACAAAACCCTTCCTCGTGTATGTCAAGTCGGAGTTGTTGAGCTTAGATAAGTGTGTCAGCTACACCTTCACACATTGACAGAAATTTCACTGACAATTGCATAACCTTGTAGAATGAAAACATCTTTGTTTTGATGTGAATGCACATGTACAATGGAGTATTGACAGTTTGGCCAGTTAGTGAGGTTTTGGCGGTCGGTCAATCAAGCAATAGTCTTTATTGAGGGCTAATGTTTGGGAGAGTTCAATACCATGAAGTTGGTACACATGATCCCTGCCCTTAAGAAGCTTAGAACTTTTGAATCTGTGGTGGTGTTCAATATTTAATATGGCTTGGAAAACGGTACCAACACCAAGGGAATATAAAGCTTGTGTGAGCAGTTTCACCAGTATTAGCTGTGAACCAGATGCAATATCAATTGGCAGGACAAGATTACATTCGGGGCCTCAGTGTTGGTAGTCAATTCACTAAACTGTGGCAGTTCCCTCAGCAGCACATCTTCAGAGTATGAAACGTATGAAAGAATTGGAATACCAAGAAGCTGCTCTCTGATGAACTGTGGTGTATGCAAGCAGGGAGGGCAGGGACAGACCCTACCAAGTGGTAAATTCATACATGTAATAAAGAAGTGTTTTCACATCCATGCAGTGTGAAACGCTGCTAGGTGAATTTTCCGTGATACTAGAAGCAGCATACTAGTGGAAAGAGCATGTACTTGGGAGTCAGGAGGCCTGGGTTATAGTCCCCTATCTGGCTCTTGCCTGTGTGACCACGAACGAGTCTCTTAACTGCTCTGTGCCTCAGTTTCCTCATCTGTAAAATGGGGATTAGATAGCTATTCAACTTTTCCCTCCTGCTTAGACTGTGAGCCACATGTGGGACAGGCCCTGTGTCTACCCCAGTGCTAGTACAGTACTTGGCGCATAGCCAGTACTCAACAAATACCGAAATAATAATAATAACCATAGTAATTACCGTTATTATTGTTGTTGTTGTTCTTACATAGGCTCTCACTATAGGAAAGTCAACCTTATCTTCAATCACAACAGATTTTGAGCATCTACTAGGTGCGGATCTCTATTAGAAATACTTGGAAGCGTTGGCAGATGTAAAAAACTCGGTGTCTGTCCTTGAGGAGTTTAGGCTGGGGAGTGGGGAGGCGGGTTGTTGGTGAGGGTGTGTGTGTATGTATCTGTAAGTCAGTCAGTGATGTTCAGTGAGGAGGCCCTATTTGCAAATCATTGTAATGTATTCATGTCTTGGGCAATAGCAATTTGCTACTCCTGCAGAACCGTGGTTTTCCCAGGGTTTTGTAGTTGAATGGCATTTTATAGGAATGTCCATTACCATTTTGAAAATAATCCTCCCTTAATGGTTGAAACCAATTCAGATTAAAGAGGACATCATGCTACTGAGATTAGCTAAGTGGTAAAATCCTGAGGCCATGTGCCTTGACTAAATTTTAGAAGATAGTAAATTTATTTTAAAAGACTTAACCAAATTTCAAGTTAAATAAGCTCAGATGTTGGTAAAGGTAATTCAAGGTTTAGGGCATAGTTGATTTTATGAAAATTGGAAAGAAACACTTACCTATATCCAGCTTTATGAAATGTTAGTTAACTGATAATTGAGTGGGGGCATTGTGGAAGGGGGAATGGCGTGTGGCGTGTTTGTGTACATATGTGACTATTTTAGATTTTGAAGTTCTTGCCATTGTGTAACTGCTGGCAAAAATATACCAAGCTAGTTGCTGGTCAAAAGGTTTGATCTCATGCAGAATTGTTGCCAGTTTAGTACACTTAAATTCGTTACCCATTATACATAATGAAGTCATTCACTGAAACCCTTAAGTGCCCCTTGGCTGAACATATTCTGAGGCTATCAAGCCCAGAGCCAAGAGAAAAACAAAATTCTTTCAGATTAATAACACTTTTGGAAACATTTCATTGAGTCTTTCCAAATATTTGAAAAGCCCTAAATACAGTTTCATGAGGAGTTTTATTTTAGCTTTTGCTTACTTGTTAGACAGTTTCATAACTTTGGGCTCAGTCTTACTGCTCTCCAATGAATTCCATAGTCATTTGGTACTAAATTCATATTTTACAAACTGCAGCACTAGAAAGGAAAAAGAAAAACTTTAACTCTCTGAACCTTTCATATGTGAGACTGTCCAGTCCCATGCTATCTTTTCTCTGCCGTGAAGTCCTGGATGTCATCAAACTCATAGCAGTCACTGACATTTCTCTTGTAACATATTTAGGCTAGATATTAAAAATGAATGCCCCTACCATAAGTATGTTTGAGAAAAAGTTCTTTAATTGCATATGTTGGGGCAATAAGGGCTCTATTTTCCTGCACAGAAATATTTGCCTGGATGTGACTATCATTCTTACACCCATACTTTCATTTCAGTTATAATATCAATCAGCACCTGTAAAGCATTTGTTGAAAGACTGAGAGTCAGAATCTTTGAAAGAAGGAAAGGTTTTGTAGAAATGTCCAAAAGAAAAACATCGTGGCTTTCCTCATTTTTACTGCCTTCAATGAAAATGATTGCAGCTGAATTCAAACTTAGTAAATGGCTTGAAAATAAAAGATATTGAGTAATGACCATGTAATCCTTTCATATTTGAAACCAAACTTTTCTTACTTTCAGGAATGGTATCAAACTCCAAACCAAAATAGTTGGAAGGTCAGAACCTCCTTAAGTGAAAAGTTTGCGTATGTTTATAACATATGCTCAACTCTTTCCCATGCTATAAAAGCTTTCTCAACCCCATCGCACCCTCCAGCTATCACCCAGTCACCCTCTTTCTGTTCCGGTCCAAGCTTTGTGTAGGAGCTGTAAACACCTGCTCCTATTTCCTCACCACTAACTCTCTTCTTGACCCTCTGAAATCTGGTATTCACCCGCTTCACTCTGCTGGTATCACTCTTGCCAAAATCTCCAGTGACTTCCTTTAATGGATGTTACTCTGTCTTAATCCTCCTTGTCTTCTTGGTACTCTAGACACTTTCCCCAGCCTCGTCAGCAGACTAGATAGTGTCTAGTTCTGATGCTCTTTCTACACCTCTGACCACTCCTCCATTTCCTTTTCAGGCTTTTCTTCCTCTTCTCATCCCTTAATTGTTCTAGATCCTTTGCTATACTCTCTTCAAACTCATTCTCTAGGAGACCATGACGTTCCCTGAATGCTCTCCACAACATATGCAATAAATCACATCCCTCCCTACTTTCAAAGCCCACTTAGACTATAAGTCTTGTAGATAGGAATTATGTCTGTGACTCTTACTGTATGCTCCTGAGCACTTAGTACAATGCTCTTGATATGGTCTAATCAATGAATTAGCAAAATTAGTTGTTAAATCCAACCCTCCAGATCAAGCCATCCCATTAGCCACATATCATTTTAGGTTTAACATGCTTATTTATTCCATTTATTCATAATTTTGCTCAGTTTTGTCATTAGTTATATTTGTGTTTTCTCTTTTGTTCTGTGTGTGTGTGTGTGTGTGTGTGTGTGTCTATGTGTTATGCTTGAAAAACTGTTCATAGGTATGGGCAACAAACAGAGCAAATATCAGTAATGGTAAAGCTTATTTTTCAGAGGTTTTTAAGGAATTACTTGAGAATCGTTAATGGATTTGTACATAGGAAATTGTTTTCCTTATTTGAAGTAATAATACTAGTTGATTATCTGACAATATGCATAAAGGGTTAAATTTGAAAATTAGACATCTGATGGATTGCTATCTGTTGATAGTCACAACTTAATCTAATTGCCTTATATGCAAACGAGTTTGCTAGGGATTCCAATAAAGCTTCCTGATTTTCTCAATAGATAGCCTCTGAAAGATCACTCCCCAAACTCTGAACTTAGTCCTCTATCTGGTACCAACAAACCCTTTTTTTCTTTCTGTACCCCCATGATTGAGCAGAAAAACCATTCCAATCGGTTGCAAGGAGTCCATTAGCTGGAAAAAAAATGGTCCCAGGAATGAAGACGGAACAAGGGAATCTTTATCGACTTTGATTGATTGAGCCAAAAAGGCCACTGTTCTGAACCCATCTTCACTTTCACTCTTACTTTTGCTGCAGTTGCCCCTCTGAGTCATACTGAGGAGAGTATGCACATAAATAGTATTGGGGAAGCTTGCACCCTTCTAGAAGGGTATTAAAGGGAAAGCTTAGGCTAACGCGTTCCCTGGATTTCCACTGTCATGGATTCACAGAGACTTCATCTGCTCTTGCCTAAATATTTCACTGAGTACTGACATATAGAGAGAGTTCAAGATGGAGAACCTACCCTGAGAAATTGATTATAGTGGCCAATTCACTCTTGTCTCTGTCTTTTTTTTAATGGCATTTAAGTGCTTACTCTGTGCCAGGCCCTGCACCAAGTGCTGGGGTACATACAAGCCGATCAGGTTACACACAGTCCATGTCCCACATAGACGCAAATCTTAATCGCTATTTTACAGATGAGGTAACTCAGGCACAGAGAGGTTAAGTGACTTGCCCAAGGTCAACCAGCAGACAAGTGGCGGAGCTTGGATTAGAATCCAGATCCTTCTTACTCCCAGGCCCATGCTTTATCACTAGGCCATGCCTCTTCACTGCCAGTTGTTTATTAATAATAATTATAATGATTATAGTATTTGTTATGTATTTACTGTGTGCTAAGCACTGGGGTAGATACAAGATAATAAGGTCCCACATAGGGCTTAAAGTCTAAGTAGAAGGAAGAAAGGTTTCGAATCCCCATTTTACAGATGAAGGAACTGAGGAACAGAGAAGTTAAGTGTCTTGCCCAAGGTCACACAGCAGATAGATGGCAGAACCAGGATTAGAACCCAGGTCCCCTGACTCTCAGGCCAGGGCTCTTTACAATAGGCCATGGTGCTTCCCACTGAAGCCACTGAGAGCAACAAACAAATGGACGGGCAAGCATGCAGCACACTATAAAATGCCCCCAAAGGTTTATTGAGTTCTTTAGCATTCAGAATTTAAGAGTGTGAATTGCCGAATCTATGGAGAAGAGATGCAGTGACAATGCTCTAGTTCTAATAAGTTGGGTGAAATATATTGGGATAAATTTTCTAAAGCAAGGACTAAATTACACGCTTAAATCGGTAACTGAGCTTGAGGTTTCTATTTTCTGATTGTTTTGCCTCCACGTGCACTGTTACACATTTTGCATAAACAAAGACTGAACAAAGGCAAATTGCAAGTTATAAGCAATCATCTATTATGCACACGTTCAGGAATATGTATTGAAATTCCAGGCTATGAAAAGCAGGAATCCAAAGCATAAATTAGAGAGGGTGACAGATCCAATAGTTTTTGTTGTTGTTGTTGTTGTTTCTTTTAATAGATCTGGTCCCTTTTGGCATTTTATAGGAACCATTCCATTGGCCAACAGTGGCATCGGATTAGCATGAGTCATTGAGAAGAATTCTGGTCTCCTGGGGTGGGGTGCAGAACAACGCTTGGCTAAGTGCTGTACGGAGAGGCGAATGGCCCTTGCAGAGAGTACGCAGGACAGTCTCCACCTTTTCCTCATCAGATTCAGCAGTACCACATACCTCCCCTTGAGAGCTTGACCAATCCTGGGATAATAATGATAATAATGTTAGTATTTGTTAAGCGCTTACTATGTGCAGTGGTCTAAGCGCTGGGGTAATAATAATAATAATAATAATGTTGGTATTTGTTAAGCGCTTACTATGTGCAGAGCACTGTTCTAAGCACTGGGGGAGATACAGGGTCATCAGGTTGTCCCACGTGAGGCTCACAGTCTTCATCCCCATTTTACAGATGAGGTCACTGAGGCACAGAGAAATTAAGTGACTTGCCCAAAGATTAGAACCCATGACCTCTGACTCCCAAGCCCGAGCTCTTTCCACTGAGCCATGCTGCTTCAGGGTTATCAGGTTGTCCCACTTGAGGCGCACAGTCTTAATCCCCATTTTACTGATGAGGTCACTGAGGCACAGAGAAGTTAAGTGACTTGCCCACAGTCATGCAGCTGACAAGTGGCAGAGCCGGCATTCCAAACCATGACCTCTGGCTCCCAAGCCCCGGGCTCTTTCCACTGAGCTACACTGCTTCTCAAAAAGGGTTAAGCGCTTACTATGTGCCAAGCACTGTTCTAAGCGCTGGGGGAAATACAAGATAATCAGGTTGTCCTACGTGGGCCTCACAGTCTTCATCGCCATTTTACGGATGAGGCAGCTGAAGCACAGAGAAGTTAAGTGACTTGCCCAAAGTCTCCAAGTGGTGGAGCCGGGATTAGAACCCACGACCTCTGACTCCCAAGCCCGGCCTCTTTCCACTGAGCCACACTGCTTCTGGGGATTCCCCTGTGGGTTCCCTCGGGTCTCCTAGTCAATTCATGATATTTATTGAGGACTATCTTGTGCAGAGCCCTGTACTAAGTAATAATAATAATAATGTTGGTATTTGTTAAGCGCTTACTATGTGCAGAGCACTGTTCTAAGCGCCGGGGTAGGCACAGGGGAATCAGGTTGTCCCACGTGGGGCTCACAGTCTTCATCCCCATTTTACAGATGAGGTAACTGAGGGCCGGAGAAGTGAAGTGACTTGCCCACAGTCACACAGCTGGCAAGTGGCAGAGCTGGGATTCGAACCCATAACCTCTGATTCCCAAGCCCGGGCTCTTTCCACTGAGCCACGCTGCTTGGGAGAGTTCCAAATAGTAGGTAGACACGATCCCTGCCCTCAAGGAGCCTTTCTTACGGTCTAGCAGGGAAGCCAAAACTAACATAAATGTCATATCTGCACTGCCCTCCGCCTGCACATATTCCCCTCGTTTGCATTTTCCTTTGAATCCTTCAGCCTCTGTTGCTCCTCTCAGATCTGGCACCATCCTAGGCTCCGTCTGCATCCATATCTTCTTCTTGTAACCCTGCCAGTTCCCTACTTCATCCTCCTTTCCCCTGCCACCATGTCCTCCCCCTCCTCTACTGTCCCCTTAGATCCCGTTCAGCTCCCCAACTCCCACTGGTTTTCTCTGCCTCCCCACACTCCACCCCTTGCCCCATACTCATTTTGTCTGGATCCATGGAACGTGTGGTTCGGTCTTCACCGTGAAAATCGTCACCGGTTCTGGGATGTTCTGGCCCTTCTGGCCCTGAAAGAGTTCAGTTTAAAATTTAGCACCCTGGGCTGCGGGGGCGGGGAGAGCATTTCCAGGTGAGTGGTGTGAAGAAGTATGTATATGAGCCTGACAAATATCCTTTAAAAGATCTTAGGCAGTGCCCAAGCCCTGTATAATTTAAGACCTGCTCTTCCCCTGTGTGGTTTTGTTCCCAGAAAGTGTCTCCAGTATCTATTACCCTAGGCTCTAGAAGACATTCTTAGACCAAATATTTCAGTGAGTGATCGTGTAGGATGTTCTCAGTCTAATCTCATTTATATAGCAGCATGGTTCAGTGGCTAGAGCATGGGCCTGGGAGTCAGAAGGACCTGAGTTCTAATAACGGCTCCGCCACTTGTCCGCTGTGTGACCTCGGACCTGTCATTCACTTCTTTGTGCCTCAGTTACCCCATGTATAAAATGACAATTAAGACTGTGAGCCCCGTGTGCGACAGGCACCACGCCCTACCTGATTACCTTGTATCTACCCCAGTGCTCAGTACAGTGCCTGCACATAGCACTTAGCAAACATCATTTAAAAAAAGTTATCCTCTCTGGACCAGATAATAGTCGATGTCGTGATTATCGGGTTAGAGTAGTGATTGGGTGGGGGTTTAGAAGACCCATCAGATTAATTATTTGTAACAGCAGTTAAAATTCATTTAAAATTCTTTCAAACAGAATTTTCTTTTAGGTAATTTCCACTGTGAGGATTGAAACCATAGTTATTGCTCAGTTTCTCAAAAAAAAAAATTAGATTAGCTTCACTGATTTCAAAATACGAATTGATTGGTGGCGTTAGAAGTTCATAGAATGGCTTAGAAGCAAATATTATTGAAACAAACTTATCTATAGAATAATTTTTAGAGCTATTCTGAAAGCAAATCAAAGCTCAAAGCCAAATAAATGGAATTTCTGCTGGAATTTTATTCAAGAAGAACACATCAAACACAGGAACTAAAATGGAGGGAGCAATTGTCCCTCAAATTATCCACCAAAAGTGGATAGAAAAATTCAGGATGATTATTAATGTCATTGGAAATGCAGTTCATACCCATTTGCCTGAGAAATTTTCATCTTATAAAATCTAAGAGATTTGATCTTGCCTTAAAAATGAATAAGATTTGGTGAGAGCCAGCGTGGAAATCTGTCACCTCAAAGATAAACTGAAGGAATTTTTTTCCCCAAAACTACCCCACCAGTACTGTGCTCCAAGAACCCTTTCAAAATCAGAGTATAAAAAAAATCCAGCTTTCATCAACAACAAATATTTATTGAGGGCCAGCTCTATTTATGGCAAAGCTGAACTGTATATTGTATATCAGTTTAAACACATATAGATTATTACACAAAGAGATGGTCTATATAAAAACACATTGGAAATATTATTCCTCAAGAGAGCCCATTTGTATGCTATCATTTATTGATATCGGATGTGTTGACATGAGGAAATCTCATTTTATAAATATGAATTTCACAAGGCTTCACCACTCCCCTGATTTGTTTCCTTTTCATTTGTCTTTTGAAACTCTTTTTTTTTCCACTTAGACTTTTGAGGAAACTGATCTCTAGTCATTATAATAATAATAATAATGAGAATGGCACTATAGTCTAATTGCTGAGCAGGTTTGAGGTTTTTACAAGTTTATTTCTACTTGTTCCTCATTAATGGACTTTTAAAGTGGAAACTCATTTCTCTTGGAAAAAACCATCTTAGTTTGCATAGTCCTAAATTTATTCTGGAATAGGAAATTAGGGACACGGAGGGGAGCACTAGTGCTTTCAATCAGTCAACTGTATTTACTGAGCACTTAATGGGTGCCGAGCACTGTACTGGGCTGTACTGAAAGAATACAGTATAACAATATAGCAGAGTTGGTAGATATGTTCCCTGCCCACAATGAGCCTTACAGTCTAGAGAGGAAGACAGACAATAATATAAATAAATAAATTACTGTGTACGGAAGTGCGGTGGGGCTGAGGGAGGGGTGGAAAAAAAGAAGTACAAGGGCAACGGAGAAGGGAGTGGCAAAATAGGAAATGAGGACTCATCAGGGAAGGCCTCTTGGAGGAAAGGGGCCTTCAAACAAGGCTTTAAAGGTAGGAAGAGTAGCTGTCTGTCAGTTATGAGGAGGGCAAGCTTGCCAGGCCAGAGGGAGAGCGTTCCAGGCCAGAGGCAGGATGTAGGCGAGATAGACGAGATCCAAGGTATAATGTAGTTTGGCATTAGAGGAGCACAGTATGCGGGATGGATCCTAGTAGAGCAGCGAGGTGAGGTAGGGCAAGACAATTGAAAGGTGTCAAGCCCATTGTAAGGAGTTTCTGTTTGATATGGAGGTGGATGGGCAACCACCAAAAGTCCTGGAGGAGTAGAGAAACGTGAACCAAACATTTTTGTAGAAAAATAATCCTGGCATTATCCAACCTTAGCATCACTGACAGGATGGCTGCTCCAAAATAGTCCCTGTAGCTGTCTGAAAGAGTAAGTGCCCCACACAAGGTGCCAGATTTACCCTAGATACCAACTGTTGGCACTAAGAAGAATGGGCTTGGTGTCTTTTAAAATTAAGTGTAAGTTCTTGCATGACCATCTAATGGGTCTAAAGTTATTGCATGACCATCTAATAGGTGTAAATAATGAAATGACTCCTTTTTGGTGGAACTTTCTAATGAGGGCTTCTGAACTGATTTAGAAGTATTAAAAAAAAAAAGGCTGACACTTCAAAGTTCCTTTTTAGGCAAGTCACATTCCTATCGTTTTTCACTCTGATGCCTCTGCCTTCATATATCATATATAGAGTTGATAAAGGGAAGGAGCAAAGCCCTAGGAAAATTCAACAGGTCGGCAGCTATTTATAATTTCATAATTTATGAGAACAAGATGTCTCCATTACATAAATAATTCCTTTGCATTTCAATTGATTATGCACTTCTGCAACATTGCTAGAGCAGGAATAACCTACTGGGTTGTTTTGCGGGGGTTGGCAGAGAAATCAGTGGATTCCTGCTCTACTGTTCCTGTTGAATGTAATGTTCATAACCCTTAATATTAGTTTTCTGAGAAGCACTGGCCTCTCTTGTTTTATGGTATTAAGCACCTACTATGTGCCAGGCATTGTACTAATTGCTGGGGTAGTTGCAAGATGAATAGAAAATTTACAAATACCCTGTGGGTATTATCCACATACCCCAGTGGGGTGTTTGTCCATATTCAGGCATGTGTGCACAGGTTGTAATTTGACGGGACTCTACCCAAGCCCTTCTCTCTGAATTGAAATTTAACAGCTGTTGAAAGTTACATGCCCTTTCATTCCTTTGCCCACATGTAAGCATTCATCCCAGTAAGAGTAAGAACAATAAAATTCTTCTAGGATTTGCTCCTAATCGTGTCTACAACACGTGTTGCTCAGTAGAGGCATTCATTTTCTCCTAGGAGGACCTGGTGTCTTGGTGAAGTGCAATTTCTCTAGGTGGCTTCTAGCCATTAGGTTATCTCTTGACCACAAAAAAAATCATATTTGGCATTGGTGTCGCTGATCAGCTTCATACAAGACATAGTTCTTCTAAAAAGGTCAGAGCTTTTTGTTCGGCATTATTGAATGCGGAGTTGAAAAACAGATCCTGTGCACCTACAGGGCCACATAAATATTTTAAGACTGTGTTTTATAAACTGTAAACTTTATTACGAGACCTTGGTTCCAAAGCAGGTGAAGTATATATATCACAGAGTTCCAGCATTCCATGGTTATTGTTTTGGTGTGGGCTGATTCACATGTGACATACAAAAACCCAGACAGTAGATTAGATTAACAGCTCTTCTGGGGCCTCTTCTCCCTTACAGGAGAAACACTGATTGAGCCATAAGTGAATTCCACAGATTATGACATATGCATAAAAGGAAAATTCAGACTTTACCAATAGAACAGTAAAGCAATATGAAAATGGTCACCCCTGTGCTGTGAGCTTTTCCAAATAGATGTGTATCATCCTGACATATCAGAACTGCTTTTATACAGAAAGTGTTAGCTTTCCAGAGAACATCAGCATACATCTTTGCATTGCAGACACCTTTCAGAAATAACAAAATAACATCACTAATTAGGTGTAAATTAGATACCTAATGGAGTTCTAGAATTCTGCCAGCTGTTCCTTGTAACCTGAAGTCAATCAAAACACTTAAAAATCAACTGAATCTGAAAGAAGGCACATGGGCATAAAAAAAAGCACTGTTGATTATGGAAATATAGTCAAAAATGTGCTGTGAACTGAAAATTGGTGAAAATAATAAAATCCCTAGTTGTGAGGGGTGGTTGGGAAGAGATGAAGTAGAAGGGAAGACGGGTTTCTTTTTGACATCAAGTATGTTCTGTAGTTGTTCCTGGGCTACCATATGTCTACTTACCTTCTCATTTCAAACACACCCAATTAAACAAATAAAACAAAACCTTCCGTGGACCCTACTCTGCCAATCATTGATCTTTATTGAGTGCTAACTGGGGGCAGAGCCCTGTACTAAATGGTTAGTATACTAAGTACCATTTAGCTCTCTGCCCAAATTCCTCCCATTTTTCTCCAAAACTCCTCGGTCAAATTGTATACACTGACTACTTCCACCTCCAGCTCCCTTCTTGAGCCTCTATAATCCATTCTCTGCTCCTTGAATTGTTAGCTCTCTCTAAGGTCACCAATTGTTTCCTTCTCATCATATCTACCAGGCTCTACTCTGGCCTAATCCTCCTCAACCTGTAGACTGTCATCTTGGGCTTCAGAGGGTTAGAGTAGATGGTCAAGTGTGTCATTCATTTCTGCCTCTCCAGTCTTGTCCATAGTATGCTAGTCCAACATGAAAAGGCTGAGGTTCTGGGACCTGGGGTTGGGAGGATATATATTCTGGAGAAGAAACCAGAATGAAAGAAATCCAGCTGGAAGAGAGGCAAATGGGTTCATGGAATTCAGACATTCCATGTCATGTGAGAAAAATTAGAATAAGACTGCTGGGATTCAGCAATTCTAAAGTTAGTAAATCTCTGTATTTTTTCTCCCATGAAAACTATTTTGTCTTAAAAGTGATATCCTAACATCTAAAATGGCAATCTGCCTTTCTGAACATGTGGCAAAATCAGCCCCAGCCACCAACACCAGTTGGATTCAGGCCATCCTAGGCAGGTTCCTAGCTCCCCGAGACCCTTCCTTCCCTCCTTGAGTCCCTCCCTCCCCATTTTGGGGGTTTTGGTTGGTATTGGACAACACTGTCATTTATCCCATCCTCCCTTGATTACTGTATCAGTCTCCTTGCTGACCTTCCATCTTCCTGTCCCACCCTACTCCAGTCCATATTTCACTCTGCTGCCCAGATCATTTTTCTCCATAAATGTTCAGGAGATGTTTCCCCACTCCTCAAGAACCTCCAATGGTTGCCCATCCAACTCCGCATCAAACAGAAACTCCTCACCATTGGCTTCAAAGCAATCACCTTGCCCCCTCCTACCTCATGTGGCTAGTTTCCAACCTCAACCCATCCTGCGCACTTCATTCCTCTAATGCTCACCTTCTCACTGTTCCTTGGTGTCTTCTATCTTGCTGCCAAACCCTCACCCAAGTCCTGCCTCTGGCCTGGAACGCCCTCCCTTCTCAAATATGACAGATAAATACTCTCCCCCGTTCAAAGCCTTAATGAAGGCACATGTCCTCAAAAGGCCTTTCCTGACTAAGCCCTCCTTTTCTCATCACCCTATCTGCATCACCCTATCTTGCTCATTTTAGTCATCCCCCTACCCAGCACCACAACACTTATCTGTACATATCTGTAATTTATTTATTTATATTAATGACTGTCTCCCCCTCTAAACTGTCAGCTTGTTTTGGGCAGGCAACGTGTCTGCTTATTGTTATATTGTACTCTCCAAAGCACTTAGTACAGGGCTCCGCACACAGTAAGCACTCAATAAGTACAGTTTTTTTTTTAAAAAAAAAAAAAGAGAAAAAAATCAAATTATCTGATTGGTTGATTCCCCCATTATTTAAGTGAAATAACTGATAATCTCAAGATCAATTGAGTCTCAGTGGTTGCGTTCCTAAGGGAATTAAATTCAGACTTGCCTTTTATGTGCATTAAGCTGCATGTACCACATGTGATTTTGTAGGTAATATTTTTTTTTGCTAAACATTTAGTTTAGTTTAAAAGAGATGTTCCAGATACCATATCCTAAGTGCTTTCATATTCTTTACAATGAAAGGAAATTTAGGTAAAACAGAAAGGTACATATGGAGAAATGCCATAAAATGATTCATCTCCAAGGTCCAATCATACAGCCGATAGAACTTAAACACACAAAAAACAGTTTATACTTTAAAAAACCACACAGTATTGCCTAAAATTATCTCATCTGTAAAACAGGGATTAAGATTGTGAGCCTCCTGTGGGACAGGGACTGGGTCCAACCCAGTTTTATTGTTTCCTCCCCAGCGCTTACTACAGTGCCTGGAACACAGTAAGCACTTAGCAAATATCACAAATATTATTAATAATAATGGTGATGGTATTTTAAGCACTTATGTGCCAAGGACTGTGCTGGGGTAGATTCAAGCTAATGAGGTTGTCCACAGTCCCTGTCGCACATGGGCTCACAGTCTCAATCCCCATTTTAAAGATGAGGTAATTGAGACACAGAAAAATGAAGCATTTGCCCAAGATCACATAGCAGACAAGCAGAGGAGCCGGAATTAGAACCCAGGTCCTTCTGATTTTCAGGCCCATGGCTCGCTCTATTAGGCCATACTGCTTCCTAATGTACAGTGGAGAGTTGTAGGGCAGCTATTCATAGCAAATATGTATAAATGAAAAAAAAATCACAAAAACACTAGAGCACTTTAAATTGTTCTACGAGACACAAAAAATCCCATCCTGTTAGATTTAGCATCTGATTAGCCCGCTTAAAACTTTAGACAGTCAACCGAACTGATGACACGACATACACCATGGCTACTATGGTCTTGTAAAGAACAAATAGCTTCAGGGGAAGGGGTGGTAAACTCTGTGTATGTCATTTGTTCATCTGTTCCAGAGCTTTCTTGTTTGTCATTTTAAGATTCAAAAAATACTGTATTAGACTATATTAAAATGGTAAATAATTGCAAAGACAATGAGTTGATGAAATTGTTGCCGAGAGAAGGTTAAATATTTTTATATAAATGTCTTCTCTGAAGAGTTTGTTCTGAGAAGTCTCTAGAGGAACATTCCATATCCATCCAGTTAAGTATCTATCAGTCAGTCTTATTGTTATTGTAGTATTTAAGAATTTACTACCTGTCAAGCACTTTTCTAAGTGCTAGGATAGATACAAATTCATCTGGTTGGACAGAGTCCCTGACCCACATAGGATTTATAGTCCAAATAGGAGGGAGAAGAGGTCTTTAATTCCCATTTTACAGTTGAGGTAATTGACGCACAGAGGTTAAGTGACTTCCCTAAGGTCACGCAGGAAACAATTGACAGAGCCAGGATTAGATCCCAAGTCCTCCGGCTCCTAAGCCTATGATTTTTCCACTAGGCGCAGTGCTTCTCAAACCTGTGTGCGAACAGTATAGTAGGTGTTTGAGAGACTGCAATGCAGTAGAGGTGATAGACATGATTCTTGCCCTCAAGTAACGTACAGTCTTGCAGGGAGAAAACCAAGAAAATTAATTACTCATCGTAGAGTCAGCAGAGTTTAAGGATGTTTGCATAAGTGCTCTGGGGCTGACAGTGGGGTGCTTAAAAAGTACAAAACCAAGTGCATAGATGATGCACAAAGGGCAGGTTAGGGTGGGCGGGAGGAAGTTAGAAAAGGCTTGTTGGAAGCGATCTGATTTTAGTAGGGCGTTGGATATAGGATACAGTTTGTCTGTTGGATGTGAAGGGGAAGGCAGTTTCAGGACGGAGAGAGAATTTGAGCAAGGCGTTGGCAGATAGAGTGACAAGGTTGAAGCACAGTAAGTAGGTTGGTGTAGGAGGAGTGAAGGATGCAGGCAGGGATGTAGTAGATTAAGTTAGGAGAGGGAAAGTTTTTTCTAGAATAATGATCTGGACATTGGCGTGAAGTACGGACTGGAGTGGCAAGAGCCTGGAGGAAGAGAGATCAGCGAGAAGGGTGATGCAGCAATCATGGCAGGATATGATAAGTGCATGCTTGGTAGTGGTCTGGATGAAGAATGAGCAGAATTTAGAGTTACGTGAAGGTATAACTGACAAGGTGTGGTATATTGAATATGTGGGTGGAATAATAGGAATGAGTTGAGGATCATGTGAAGGTTACTGGTCTGTGAGACAGGGAGAATGTTGGTGTTGTCTATAGTGACGGGAAAGTCAGAGGGAGAAGAGATTTTGGGAGAGAAGGTGAGTAATGTTTTGGTCATTTTCAATTTGAGGAGTTGGCGAGAAATCCAAGTAGAGAGATCCTGAAGTCAGGAAGAAATGCAGGATTGCAGAGAAGAAGAGAGAACAGTGCTATGGAAGAAGATTTGGGAATCATCCTCATAGAGATGGTAGTTGAAGCTATAGGAGCGAATGAGTTTTCCAAGGGATTCAGTGTTGATGGAAATTAGGACACTCAGAACTGAGCCTTGAGGGACTTCCACAGTTAGGGGATAGGAGGAAGGAAGTAGTCAGCAAAAGATACTGAGTAAGGGCAGCCAGGCAGATAGGAGGAGATTGAGGAGAAGACAATGTTGGTGAAGATAGATGTTTCCAGGAAATTAGTGTGGTCCACAGCGTCGAAGGCAGTTGAGAGGTC
The DNA here is from genome assembly GCF_004115215.2 of Ornithorhynchus anatinus. Lineage (NCBI taxonomy): Eukaryota > Metazoa > Chordata > Mammalia > Monotremata > Ornithorhynchidae > Ornithorhynchus > Ornithorhynchus anatinus. Next base: position 43,999,431 of record NC_041735.1, read on the forward strand.
CAGGAGGGTTAGAATGGAGTAGAGGTCATTGGATTTAGCAAGAAGAAGATCACTGGAGTACTTGTAGAGGGTAGTCTCTGTGGAATGGAGAAGGTAGAAGCCACACTGTAAGGGGTCAAGGAGAGAATTAGAAGAGAGGAAGTGGAGATAGCGGGTGGAAACAACTCTCTCTCTCTCCCTCCCCTCTCTCCCCTGCCCCAAGCTGTCATTTGGAATTTGTAAAAGAATTGTAGGAAGGTGGGGCAATAACTGAAGGAGGCCAAAGGTAAAAGGGAGGGTTTTTTGAGGAGAGAGATTTACATAGCATGTTTGAAAGTAAGGCAGAAGGCACCACTGGAAAATGAACAGTTGAAGATATTGTTTAGGGTGGTAAGAAAGGAAGAGCAAGTGTTTTAACAAGGTGCGGAGAACTGGATCCTAGGTACAGGTGAGGGGAGTAGATTTTATGAGGAGGTGGAAGATCTCTAGCATAATGTAAGTAAAGAGTAGGTTGGCAGGTAAAGATAGTGAAAAGTGCCTGTATTACTTGGCATCTACATAATAAACATACTCATTTTTTAAATCTCGTAAAAAGACTAGAAAGGAGAAAATAGACAAATGTCCTTCATGGCACATGATTCTGGTGCCATTTAGGATCAAACTGACATTTTAGAGTAATAAAACTACTGTGCTTTTAAATAAAGTGTTTTAACCTTTTTGAATTATTCAGATACAGGTGATTTTTATGTATCTGGGATTAGCATAAGAGCAAACATATGGTTTCTAATGATGGAAAGGCAATCCCATATATAGCCATTAACATGTTATGATTTCTACAAAGCCTTGCTGACAAAAAAATGGCTAATGGAAGCTATTAAATCTATTTCACAGAGCGGTCTGCTTTTTTTAGTGTTTATTTTCATTACTTTTGAAATTTAGGAAGAAATGGGAGAATTCATAAACTTTATTGCTTGTCATTGACCCAGACTGATGTAGAGACAATTAGCCAGAAGTAGATGTGGGAATGTGGTAATAGTAATTACTGAGGGCCCAATTGGGTGCAAAGTTTTGTACTATTTGTAAAATACAAAACAAGCCAAGTGATACATTCCTTGTTCACAAGGAGCTTATACTCTAATAGAGTTATTTACAAAATTTGACTCTGCTGAGGTTGTGTTCGAATTCCTCCATGCTAATGAATTCTGTATTCCAAGTCATTCATTTAGCACTTTTTGTGGAAATTGCTTTGGTTAGTTCATTCAATCATATTGAGTGCTTTCAGAGAAGCAGGGTGGCTCAGTGGAAAGAGCATGGGCTTGGGAGTGGGAGGTCATGGGTTCTAATCCCAGCTCCGCCACTTATCAGCTGTGTGACTTTGGGCAAGTCACTTCACTTCTCTGTGCCTCAGTTACCTCATCTGTAAAATGGGGATTAAGACTGTGAGCCCCACGTGGGACAAGCTGATTCCCCTGTGTCTACCCCAGCGCTTAGAACAGTGCTCTGCACATAGTAAGCGCTTAACAAATACCAACATTATTATTATTATTATTGCAAAGCACTGTATTAAGCACTTGTGCAAGTACAATCCTGGAGATCCCTGTTGGTCAAGGACAAACTAAGCTCAGGAGACATAATTGTGACTTGTTTCTATAGCCATAGAAACTGCATTTTGGTTGAATTCTTAGTTGAATTGTCTCTAGGTAATTGTGACTTATGTCGCCCTACTGAGAGCTCACTTCCTCCAAGAGGCCTTCCCAGACTGAGCTTCCCCTTTTCCCTCTGCTCCCTCTCCTCCCTCTCTGCTCCCCCTTCACCTCCTCTCAGCTAAGCCCCCTTTCCCTCTGCTCCTCCCCCTCTCCATTCCCCTCAGCACTGTGCTCATTTGTATATATATTTATTACCCTATTTATTTTGTTAATGAGGTGTACATCCCCTTGATTCTATTCATCATGATTAAGTTGTCTTGTTTTTGTCCGTCTGTCTCCCCCGATTAGACTGTAAGCCCGTCAATGGGCAGGGATTGTCTCTATCTGTTGGCAAATTGTACCTTCCAAGCACTTAGTACCGTGCTCTGCACATAGTAAGCGCTCAATAAATACTATTGAAAGAATGAATGAAAATGCATAGTTTGCTCAGATCATGGATTCAAATCCCGACTCCACCGCTTGTCAGCTGTGTGACTTTGGGCAAGTCACTTAACCTCTCTGGGCCTGAGTTACCTCATCTGTAAATTGGGGATTAAGATTGTGAGTCCCACGTGTGAGACAACCTGATCACCTTGTATCTTCCCCAGCGCTTAGAACACTGCTTTGCACATAGTACACGCTTAACAAATGCCAACATTATTATTATTATATCATATGAGCATTATGTGAGCAGTTCATTTTCCAATGTGTACGTTATTTTTTTGTCTTTCTCTCCTATTAAATTATAAGATTCTTGTGGGCAGGAATCATCTCGTGTTCCTCTAGTATACTTTCCCAAGAACATAGTACAGTTGTGTGCACACAGTAGACAATACATAGTATTGACTGACTGATTATCCTTTATGTTTCAAAGTGTCATTTGATGTTTATATGCACAGAAATTTTTCCTATGGCTTATGGGCGGAATCCTCATTTTCAGGGTCCATGGCTGTTTATGACTGTGCCTCTTTTCCTCACAGTCTCGCTCTCCCACACCACTGTTTAACTAGTCACCCCATTTCTGGGAGGCAGCAGGGCCTATTAGGTTAGCTAATCAGGAGGTCTATGTCTGTAATTTTAATAATGCCACTTCCTTCAGCATGCATGCCTCCAGCTTGACCTTGAACAAATCACCTAAATTATCTGTGCCTCAGCTTCCTCCATTGTAATGTAGGGATAAGATATCTACTCTTCCCCCATCTTAGACTGGGAGCCCTGCTGGGGCAGGGACTATATCTGGTCTGATTATTTTGTATCTACCCCAACACATAGAACAGTGTTTGGCACATAGTAGTGCTTAGCAAATATTCACAAACTGCCTCTGCTACCTAATTGTTCCTCCCCAGTTTTTGAGAAGGAAATTAAAGTTTAAGGAGTTGGGGTTTTTTTTTTTTTGATATAACCTAGTTGTAAGCAGTTATAGCGGTACTAGTTCGAGGAAGAGAAGGGTGAGAATCCAACAACTCAGCAGGGAGGAGAGTATTTATTGAGATTGTCATTTCAGGGGAAGAGAAAGGTGAGTATTCACCAAAGCAGCAGGAGGGAAAGACAATTCCTAGAATTTTATCTTTTTATGGCATTTGTTAAGCTCTCATCATGTGCCAGGCACTCTGCAAAATATTGGGGTAGATGCAAGCTAATCAGGTTGGAACAGTCTGTGTCCCATATGGGGCTCAAGGTCTTAATCCCCATTTTACAAATGAGGTAGTGGAGACACAGAGATGTGAAGTGACTTCCCCAAGGTCACACAGCAGACAAGTGGTGGAGCTGGGATTAACCTTTGTGGTCTTTCTCTTCCTTCTCCCTGAGTTTCCTCCTCTTGTTTTCTCCTCGTCCTCCTCCCCTTATTGCTAGACTTAATTTTTATGTGGCCTACCGTGTTGTAACGTAACAAAATTTGTGTAGAAAAGTGGGGCGAATATTTGAGTAAATATGGAAACATCATCACTATTATTATTCTGCTGACTGCTTTGATCCTTTTCCAGTTATCAGAAACTATGTCCCATTATTTGAAGTTGTGTTTAAATTCATCTTTCTGCCATTTCTTCTGTCCATCTTGCTTGTGGTTACTCCATTTTATTTGTTGGTGATTGTGCTCAGCACCCGTTCAGCTCAGCAGGGCTGTAAATAACTTCAGATGGAGATAACCACATTGAAACAGATAAAAGAAGAGATAGAAAGTTTCTTATTATTGGAAAGAGCTGAAGTCATGAAAACATTGATCTAGTTCATTGTAACCACTTTGAGGGAAAGGACCAGATTGAATCCAACTACGTGAACTCCATGTTTAACCCAACTAGAACAGAGCTGAAATTGTTCAGTAATTGTTTGATGATGGTGATGATTGTTGTTCCCTAGGGGTCAGTTGGATCCCTCTGTTAAAGAGCCATGGTTTGAGGAATGTTCATTCTTCAGTATATCTTTGCTAATAAAAATTCCATTGTGAAGTAAGGAAAAATCGTATTTTATGTATTAAAAGTCATTGCATCCATCTGGTTTCAATTAAATAAAGGAAAAAAAATTAAAAGCTTTAGATAGGATTTTAGTGAAGGCTTTCTACAATGTGATATATCTAGTTTCAGTGATCTTTCGAATGAAACCAAAATTCCAAGAGAAATCTTATGGCTCCATAAAATAGTTGGTTGAAACCCAGATGATGGGAATGCCACAACTTTTCCTATAACTCTGCTTCCCAATGAATAATGGATGGGATTTTACAAGCAAAGCAGTGTGACCTTTAAATGTACCACTGAAATGGTTTCTTAAGAATTCACGTGAGTTGCCTCTTACCAGGGGTTTCTTGTTGTGAATGTGAAATGTTTCTAATCATGCAGTTAATATTTGTTCCACAAAATATGCCAGAGAGAAAGTAATTTACCACAGAGAAATTAGTTAAAAGTCCAAATTTGCTTTAACGGTGACATTTTCTGCAGCTCCATTTCTGAGTTTACAGATTAGTCACCAGAACATCACCATAGTATATAATGCCTTTGGTGAAATAGAAAGAAATGGGACTAATAACATTTACAGTGAACTCCACATCCCTTCTGCCCTTACTATCATCCTCAGCATATACTTGCTTTCCTTATACTGCTTATCTCTTAGGAGAGTGGGTTTAGTTGGAGAATAAAAGAGGACCCAGAACTGAACCTTGAAGGACACCCATAGTTAGGGGGTGGGAGACAGAGGATGAGCCCACAAAATAAGCTGAGAATGTGCTGCCAGAGAGATAGAGGAGAACCAGGAGAGGATAATGTCAGTGAAGTCAAGGTTGGGTAATGTTTCCAGGAGAAGGGGGTGGTCGGCAGGTATCAAAGGCAGCTGAGAATTGGAGAAGGATTAGGCGGAGTAGAGGCCATTGGATTTGGCAAGAAGGACATTCATGACCTTTGAGAGGGAGGTTTCTGTGGAGAGAAGAGAATGGAAGCCAGTTTGGAGGGGTTCAAGGAGAGAATTGTAGAAGAGGAATTTGAGACAGCAGGTATAGATGACACAATCAAGGAGTCTGGAGAGGAATGGTAGGATGGGGATGGGGCAATAGCTGGAGGTACTATGCCCGACCTCATTAACTTGTATCTTCCCCAGTTCTTAGAACAGTGTTTGACATATAGTAAGTGTTTAACAAATACCATAATTATTAGTTCATTAAGTAGTATTAAATTGAGCACTGATGGTGATGCACATTAAATGGAAAGATGAAACAATAAAAACAGAAACATCATGAAAGACAAAGGCAACAACAAGCACTGTAAGTGCTGCCAAACCTTGTGACTAAAAGAGCAGTTTTATGCTTCTCACCACTCAGGAAAGACTGTTCACAGTCCAACAGTTAAAAGAGCCACAACTACAGACTTCCCAGTTCTAAAGGTTTAGAAGACAAGCAGTAATGATGTGGGGAGGACAGCAGTAGCCATCCAATATATTTACTTAGGAAAAGCGTCTTTATCTAAAAGGATTTGGGGAACTGTTCATTCTTCCATCCATTGGAAATAGGAATAAAAGGCATGAATTTAAATTGATGATTATAGTTGAATTTGAAATTATCGGTCTGGCAGCTTTCAAAATTCATGCCCAGCAGACAGGAAAGTACTACATTCCAACCTTCCACCAACGAAACTATTTGGGGTCAGGAGGGAACTCACTTTCAGAAACCCAGGCTGGCAAGATAAAGATGACAGAAGCTTAATTCAAAAACCTCTAAAAAACCAGTAGAGGGTAGAGATGCAACAGGGAAAATTGGGGCAAAATAAACTGATTTAAAATCCTTACAGCATGTGTGCGTGTATGTGTGTGTGCGCACAGAAAGTGTCTAATCAACATCTGTCTGGAACAAAGGCAGGTGGACATGTCACTTCATTACCAAGGATGAATAAACTATACACACAGGACAAAGATCAGTGAAAAGCTGTTAAAAGTTAGGTAGGAGACTACTGCTACCTTTCATCATGAATTCCTTCATCCTCTAAAATGGACTCACCAGTCAGGAATAATTAAAACAATTATTCCAGAGATCCAGATGTGTAGGGAACGCTTATGAGATGCTCAGGGAGGGCCCCAGGAGGCAGGACACTGTGCACCATTCTGGCATGGACCAACTCTGAAATTGCCTACGCAAGGATTTTCAAAGATGAGCATTAAGAATGTGGATATTTCCCATTGCACATGCTCTAAACACTGGGACTACATTTTCCAAGAGTGGATTTAAAGACCATTCCCTTCTCCTCCCACTCTCACAGCTCCATAGTATTGCAGTCTAATGACACTGTGAAGCCTGGAAGGAAGGACTGAGCTTACATTTTGTCCCAGGACCCCCAGTGACTTTGTTTCCCCACTGATGAGGATTTGGTCCTACTGCCTTACGTTCAAAAAAGGGAATGAACTGTAGGCTTAATGTTGGTATTTGTTAAGCGCTTACTATGTGCCGAGCACTGTTCTAAGCGCTGGGGTAGACACAGGGGGATCAGGTTGTCCCACGTAGGCTTGTCCACCTGATGGTTATTAATTCACAAATAGCTTTGTTAGGACAAAGTCCAGTTTGGCAGCTAACCAAGGGAAATTCTCTTTGTGAATGATATATTCTCTTTTAACTGCCTGGAAGGAATTTGCGCACTAACATTCATGCCATTCCAAATGTGTAAGCTGCATGCGTGTTTGTTTTCCATTTTTATACATCAGTGCCTAATCTTGAGGACCAAAAATGTTCAGTCTAGCCAGTGGAATGCCAGTGTTTCATTCAGATATTGTATCCGATTCAAATCGTATTCATCTGATACGGCAAGATGGAAAATCATATGTTGCAGCATATGTCTCACATTGAATCCAAGACCTGATGTACATACCACAAAAGAAAACAATTTCTTAATACTTTTTGCTCATCAAATATTAATGAAAACAACTCTGTGTTCTCTACACTTTTTTGATTTATAAACAGATCAGTAGGGTTAATTGTGAAAACTGTGGGTTTTTGAAAAACCTTCAAGTGGAACATTTTCAAGCTGTGAGGTTTTCTATCTACAATACATATGGCTTTCTGAATTCTGCAAAACACACATTCACACACCAAATTGGGAAAAGCTATTGAAATCTCTATTAATAGACTTTCACACTTTATCATCTTTTTTTTCCTCTATCATGTAGGAGGCTATTCATTAAAACTTCACCTCTGGGAATATTCATTTCATAGTCAAGGCATTTCTGTGAAAAACAAGAACTGTATTAGGCTAGTACTAACTCATGCGAAAATTGTAGCAAATAAAAAACAAAACTTTACAGCATATGCTTGGCAGTGTGCACCACTGCCTTTTTTCAGGTAGCTTTTGTAGTATCGTTCATTATCAGTAGACTGGCTGCAAAATGGGTAAAATGAGAGGGATTTTGTTGTTCTCTCTTCTTATCTCCCTGCACCTCTTTAGAAAGTAGAGATATAGCTGGTAGTGGTTTAAGGGTAGTGGATGATGGATTGGAACATCAGGGTATAGAAAGACATAGAATGCATTGGGTGACTAGGAGAAGCCATGATTCTCGTCCAGGTTCCAGGCATTTCTCTGTCAAGAGTAAGGGAGTTGGAATCCAAAGCAAGGTTCTTTATGCAACTCACACAACACTTGTGGTGGGGTGCATCCTTTGAGACAGGTGTATAGTTTAAGGTTATGATTAGAAAATGCTGATTGAAGCAATTTTCAAAGGGCAAAATTAGGAATTTTTTTAAATGGCCAAAGGTTCAAACCTAATGCGCAACATGCAACCCTGGATGACTCAGAGCAAAAGGAAATTCCTGGTACAATCTGACAGAGAGTAATGTCAAACCTAAAGCAACAGATACTTGGAGTGCATTCCCAGGACTGACACAAAACCAAATTAATGTAATTTTTTGAGCATCTGAAATTTGCCTTGAAGTCACCAAATATGTAAGAGAGCCAGAAGGAGGCTTAAGACTAATATAACTTGCCAAGTGTCATATGGTTTTATTGGAAGATGGTTCTATGGGGGTGGGGGTCTTTTTCATATTGTTTAATGTTTCACTTAGATTGCTGTATTGCAGTTTAAAAATTCAATACAAATGCATAAGAAGCTCTGTCTCCTCATGGACCTCAGTTCATGTGATTGTAAAGGAGGAATCCAGCCTGAGAGATATATTGTATGCCCCAGATAGACTGATGGAAAGGTGAGAAGAGAGGTTAAAGAAGTCACAGTCCCTGCTTCAAAGACAATAGAATCAATGTTTTTGACATGATTAAACTTTCCCTCCCAATTAGCATTACTCCTTTCTTTTGCATAAGGATGCCCCTCTTTACCCTTAGGCTAATTTAGACTTGCTTTCAAGCATCTAGATATTAGATGCTTTAAGTGTGACACTTGATGGCCCTTTCATTTCAAGGCTTGAATAACCTTAGAGAGGGCAACTCGTTTGGTTTTATTATCAAAGGATCACTCTTTCAAGCAGTGTGGATAAATACCAGGTCACAAGCAAGTAACTAGGTTTATCAAGTTGCTTTAGTTGCTCTATTGAGATTTCTGAGAGAGCTTCCTTCACATAATCACAGTTAACAGGCAGGGGTTAGTTTCAAATGGATAGGAGGGAATATTATGGCAGAAACATTTATTTGTATGTTTGTGCCAAAAGAAAGCTCACTTTCTCTCTCTCTCTCTCTCTCTATATATATATATCTATATGCATACACACACATATAATATGAATTGTACTATATATATGCATTATAATAAAAATATTTAACTGGAAAACTAGAAAGATGTAGGCAAATTGATCCTGCATAATCTGACTCTACACGACCCAGAGCTGGACAATTTCTCATTCAATTTAGTATGACTAGTGGGTAAAATAGATGCTTCAAAGAGTTTTCGTTAATACATCTAGCACTTGATTTGAGTGTGATTTAGCATGTCTGCCTATTTGTCTATTTCAACATCAATTGGACAGTACATTTACCGGCGAGGACTTTAGTGAAGAGTGAGGTTTTCATCTCTTTCCAACTAAGATTGACTTAGTAACAAAAATAGGTCACATGAATTTTTTTTTTTCCCTGTGCCAAGAGAGTGGCACTCCGAAGATGGAAACGGAAAACTTCCCCTACCTAATGAGAAGTAAAAACAGACTAATCAATCAGCGTGCAGAGCTCTGTACTATGTATCTGGAAGAATACAGTGCATGTGGTGATTACAGACCCTGTAAATAGGGAGTTTTCAAATCTGTTGGAGGAAATAGACAATAAAATAAATTACAGAATGAGAAGCAGCGTGGATCAGTGGAAAGAGCCCGGGCTTTGGAGTCAGAGGTCATGAGTTTGAATTCCAGCTCTGCCACTTGTCAGCTGTGTGACTGTGGGTAAGTCACTAAACTTCTCGGTGCCTCAGTTACCTCATCTGTATAATGGGGATCAACTGTGAGCGTCATGTGGGACAACCTGATTACCCTGTATCTACCCCAGTGCTTAAAACAGTGCTCTGCACATAGTAAGCGCTTAACAAATGCCAACATTATTATTACAGATAAGAAAAGCAGCAGAACATAAAGATAAATACATAAGTGCTCTGAGCAGGAAAGGGGATGGTGAATATAAAATGGTAGGGGGACTGAACACTACTGTGAAGGCAAGGGTGCTCTGCACACAGTGACTGCTTAATAAATACCAATGATTGATTGAGATTAGAGATTAGTCAGGGGAGACTTCCTGGAGGAGATATTATTTTAGTAGAGATTTGAAGATGGGGAGGGGGTCTGATGGATAAAAGTGGGAAGGAGTTCCAGGCAGGTGAGAGAGTTTGAGCGAGAGGGTGATGGGGAGACAGATAATGTTAATAATGTTGGTATTTGTTAAGCGCTTACTATGTGCCAAGCACTGTTCCAAGCGCTGGGGTAGATACAGGGTAATCAGGTTGTCCCACGTGAGGCTCACAGTTAATCCCCATTTTACAGATGAGGTAACTGAGGCACAGAGAAGTTAAGTGACTTGCCCACAGTCACACAGCTGACAAGTGGCAGAGCAGGGATTTGAATTCATGACTTCTGACTCCGAAGCCCAGGCTCTTTCCACTGAGCCACGCTGCTTCCCCTGACAGATGACATTGAGGCACGGTAAATTGGTGTTAAAGGAACAAACGGTGTGGACAGGGGTGTAGTAGGAAAAGAGCAAGGATAGTTAGGAGGGAGAGAGGCACTCGAGTACCTCAGTGTCGATAGCGAGGAATTTCTGCTTGATATGGAGATTGACGGGCAACCACCACTTAATCCTGTAGGTTCGACCTTGGCACCATCGCTAAAATCTGCCCTATCCTCTTCATCCAAACAGCTCCACATTAATCCAGTCACTTCTCCCATCCCACCTTGATTAGTGTATCAGCCTTCTTGCTGACCTCCCAGCCTCCTCTTTCTCCCCACTCCAGTCCATTCTTCACTCTGCTGCCCAGATCATCGTTCTACAGAAATGTTCAGGACCTATTTCCCAACTCCTCGAGAACCTCCAGTGGTTGCCCAACCACCTCAAACAGAAACCATTGGCTTCAAAGCACTCAATCACCTTGCTCCCACCTAACTCACGTCGCTACTCACCTCCCACAACCCAGCCTGTACACTTCACTCCTCTAATGCTAACCTTCTCGCTGTACCTCAATCTCATCTGTTTTACCACCGACCTCTTGCCCATATCCTGCCCCTGGCCGGGAATATCCTCTCTCCTCATATCCAACAGACAGTTACTCTCTCCCCCTTCCAAAGCCTTACCGAAGGCACATCTTCTCAAGAGGCCTTCCCTGACTAAACTCTGTATTAATCTTCTCCCACTCCCTCCTGCATTACCCTGACTTGCTCCCTTTATTCATCCACCCTCCCATCCCCATAGCACTTATGTACATATCTGTAATTTACTTATATCAATGTTTGTCTACCCCTCTTGACTTTAAGCTCACCAAGGGCAGGGACGGTGTCTGTTATATTATGATGTGCTCTCCCAAGAGCTCAGTACAATGTTCTGCATGCAGTAAGCACTCGGTAAATGTGATTGACTGACTAGAGGAGTTGAGAGACGTGCAGAGAATTTTTAGGAAAATTATCTAGGCAGAAGAGTGAAATATGAAGGGGGAAAAGGTTGGATCCCGGGAGATCAGCAAGGAGGCTAATGTGGTAGTCAAGGTGGGATATGACAGACAGGTGCTAGGACTAACAATAAGCCTTCCTAAAACTTTGGAATAAACTCTCCCACCCCTCCAGATTGCCTCCTCATTCCTAATTTCCGAAGGGTATACAGCTTAGGGATGGCATCTATTCACCTTTACGGCATCCCTTTACCAATCTTTTTTTCAACAATCTCTATAATGAAAGTATCTGATTTTAAAAGTCACACCATGACAAAAAGACAGTGTAACTGTAGGTGAGAGAAATGAAGCTAATTTCTAAAAAGAAGGTGGGTCCTGAAATAGTTCGGTGTGTTCCGCCGGGCCATACCCAGAGCTTCTGCCCGAGTGACTGCTCCACGTCTGTTGACGAACCGCATGGTGTTCGACCAGATGCTAAACTGTCAGTCAGGCAGCAGCAGAGTTCCAGTGATGTCATGAATAAATGTATCTATTATAGCCATCATTTCCCCGCATCCAAAATCCTCACATAAAGACATCCATATATCTCTGTAGCTCCTTTCCCACCCCTCCATCTGCACAGACTGGCATAGTTGTTTTGTTTCTCTCCATTAAGCAAACCAAAGTGAAACAACACCCCTTCTGCATTTTACAGACACTCAGTGAGCCCTTTCACTGAAGCTTTTTGTTTTCGAGATCTAGGGTAAAGTCTTTGAGGAAAGGGGTTAAAAGTCAGAGTGTACCTGGCAAATCTGTTTCCAATGGCAGAGCAATGTAGCGTGGCTCTCACAGGAAGGTGAAAGCTTCTTCTAATGAGGTACATCAGATGGGTTTAATAGTGGAACAGCTGCAGCGAATTCCTTCCAAGACGGGAGATGCTCAGAGATTAAATTCAGCACCAGGAGAATCTCCATATTTTGTATCTTTGGCCAATCAATTAAAATTAGACTATGTGAGGTGCTTTAACTTGACCACTTAGTTCAGGAAGAGTAAAACAAGGAACAGTGACAGGGTGCAGGGAACCTGAAGATTGTAGTGCTTAGTACCATACCTGGCTCACAGTAAGTACTTAACAAATATCACTAAAAAAATAAAAAGTATTTCTGATGGACTGAGTTTCATTCAATTGTATTTATTGAGCACTTACTGAATGCAGAGCACTGTACTAAGAGCTTGGAAAGTACAATTTGGCAACAGATAGTGAGAATCCCTACCCAACAACAGGCTCACAGTCTAGAAAGGGAAGACAGAAAAGAAAACAAAACAAGTAGACAGGCCTCAATACCACCAAAATAGATAAATAGAATTATAGATGTATTGTGGTATGACTGAAAACTCCAGAGGAGAGTTGGTTGAAGACTGGATGGCCTCAAGGCATAGATATATAAGCTGGTCATCATTTCGGCTGCATTTTTACTAGCCAGGCCAACTCCAGCTTTGGAGAGCAGATTGACAGAAGCAGCAACCCATAGGAAGCCAACAGATTTGTGCCTCCGTGGTTCCTTTTAAAAATTTCATGTGGTTAATGTTAATGAAGCCAGCTTGCTGAAACTGAAGCGCACTCACACAGGGAAAGGAGCCTGCCACCTTTCCTCTCTTAGGCACGCAGTGGTTGTTATAATGCATTGCATAGTAAATACTCAGCCAGTGCATTCATTAGCATTTTCTTTACTCAGAGAGAATCCCAGGATTTCATGGCTCAGTCACTTTTGCCCAATGCATGGGGCACACCCATCCTACTTGTTCCTCTCCATCAGACTCAGTTTTCCTTTCCTTTTTCAACCTCTGTGATGTTGGGGGCCAGTCATGAGCCTTGGGGAAGAGGCGCCTCTTCTTGGTTTGTGGGGAAACTGCCTTCTTTCATAAAGCTAGGAGGCAACCAGGACAGATTTTGGTCAGTTTTTCTGGTAGAAAATAAACAGAAAGACACACCCAGATTTTCAAGTATTGGGGGATGGGGAGGAGAGGGCAAGAAGGGAGCATCTAAAACATTCCCCAACCCACCCAAGTGATCAAACATGCCCACTGGCCTGATTTTCATGAAGCAGTGTGGTCTAGTGGATAGAGCCTAGGCCTAGGAGTCAGAAAGACCCGGTTCCAATCCTAGCACTGCTTGTCTGGGCCTCAGTTCCCTCATATGTAAAATGGAGATTAAAACTGGGAACCCCATGTGTCCAACCCAATTTGCTTCTATCTACCCCAGCACTTAGTACAGTGCCTGGCACATAGTAAGCACTTAACAAATACCATTATTATTGGTTTTTATTATTATTGTCATGATCACATGGTGATGTTCTCCTACTATGTTCCAGGATGGACACAAGCACAATATATGAGAATAATAGCAGTGAAATACAGGTTCCTCATGTTAAATCCCCAGTGGCTTATGGAAGGCCATGTTTCTAAGGATTAGTGCCTTGGTATGAAAACCCAAAGCTATTTCTTTTTTATTTTTCCTGTGAGACTCATTTCAGTTTTCCTACCCCTATAATCTGACCTGTGAGAAGAAACAAAGTGAAATATTAAAATGAAAAAGGGGATAAGAATCAAGTCTGCTTGCTCTCCCTCAAATAATAGGTATTCCTTTTGTTCCCCCACCTCACAACGCACTTCCATCTTTTCCTCTGGTCTCTGCCCTTGGTTTTTCCAGCCTGAGCTTCAGTGAAACTCTCTTCCTCACTTAAATGCCCAACCAAAGGGCAGAGTATAGTTGGATATGGGACAAGAGAATGGACAGGAAGCCATAAGTGGCTCCGCTCAGTGGAAGGCAGTACGTTGGGGTTAGTCTAAGCTGCCCCATGGGACTAGCCCCATGTGGGGGTTGTAATGGTTTCCATTCTTTTGGGGGGGGTGGGAGAGATCCCTATAATTTTTCAAGTCCCTATAATTTAAATCATTGATTTAGGAAGGAGTAAAGTAAAAGGAAACATTCTTTTACTGGAGTAGCAAGAGGGATCCTTCTGTCTTCTACTTGGCTTAGTCCTGGAGTTTGTTGGGTGGGCTCTTGGTCCTCTTCCAGTTTGATCTGCCAACATGTCAGTCACTAGGGACGGGCATGAAAACTCAAGCGTTAACACTGGGCCTCGGGCTAAAGGGGCAAAGTAAGAAGGGGAGCCAGGGCTTTGGCTGTTGGTGAGTAAGAGACAGCCAGAGCAAGGGGTTGGGATTGAGAAAGGGCAGTGTAGCCCTTCCCTGGCCTGGGCACACTTGGCCAGAGGGACCATCTCTCACTGGCCAAATGTTTAGGAGCCTCTGAGCACTGTAGTCCACAGTACTGGCAGCTGCATTTCGTATAATCACAGCCATTCTGGTGTTCTTTGTTTCAGTTTCAACTCCTCCTTAACCAGAACCAAGCCATATCCTGTTACAGCTTATTGTCACCCCTGATTTAGTTCCTGCTGAAAGAGCTTTCCCCCTAGATTTTCCGTGTTAGTCTTCCATGTTTCCTAATTGCTTCTGAAATCAGAAGCAGAAATGCCAGTGTTATATGTCAGAAGCTGAATTCATGAAGTGGTTCTACTACCTGGTAGTCCGGCAGACCTAGAAGTTAAGGTCTTCCTAAGAGGTTCAAGATAGAGCTCTATGGAAGTGAGAAGCCTGAATAAACAATCATATGCTTATTTCAAATAAATACTGGACTCCAAATATAAATCCTTGACACCTTCACTTTGCAAGTCCCCACTGCCTGTGCAAGATGAGTGGAAGGCACTTCTTAAGAGTTGATGGGCAAAAGCCCTATTGAGATTTGAAGGGAGATTTCCCTGTCAGTGCTGGTGAAATGATGATGATGATATTGTTAGGAATTTATTATGTGACAAGTACTCTACCAAGCACTGGAGTATTACATTCATTTCATCATATTTATTGAGCACTTAACAGTATGTGAGCACTGTACTCTGTGCTTAGGAGAGTGCAATACAACAATAAACAGACACAGGAAATCAGGTTGGATATAATCCCTGTCCTAGGTGGGGCTCGCAGTGTACCAGGGAGGGAGAAGTGATATTGATAGTGATATTGAATCCCCATTTTACAAATGAGGAAACTGAGGCCCAGAGAAGTAAAGTGATTTGCTCATAGTAACACAGCAGACCAGTGACAGAGGCATAATTAGAGCCCAGGTCCTCTGACTCCCAGGCACATCTCACACAGAAAATTATTTTATCCAGGATTATTAAATTATCCACAAAGTTCATCCATACCACAGGAAATATGCCTACCAACTCTGTTATACTCTCCCAAGTGCTTGTACAGTGCTCTGCACATAATCAGGGCTTAGCAAATACCACTGATTGATTGATACAAAGTTATGACCTAGTGGAAAGAGCTGAAGAATTAATTATACCTAAATTTGAGAAATAGACCTAGGTCAATAACTATTTCAATTCTTTAACCTCTGGGTATTATAGAAGTCCCAGATAAACCTGGAAAATCATTAGAGGCCTACTCTTCCCCCTAAATTTCCCGTTGAAAACAAATGGCTTTTAAGTGACACATGGATTTGGAACTGACTCAGTGGATGTGGAAGTGGACATAGGCATAGGATTGGGATTGGGGATCGAGATACTCATTATGGTTCTAGTTCTGCTGCTGTCCTTTTTGTGACCGTTGGGTCATATAACCACTCTGGTCCTCAGTTTTCTCATCTGAAAATGGGAGTAAAATGGGTTTTGAGCTTTATTTATGACAGCGACTGTGTCTAAGCTGATAAACCACTTAGCAAATAGCAGGTACTTAATGCCATAATTAATCAGTGAAAAAACAAGGAGTGCTCTCTTATTTCTGCTGCATTATTTTCCAGTCACTCTTACCGTCTTCTTCGCACCCTCCTTTGTTCTTTTTAAGCAGTTCATCACTGGGACTTTTCCATAAAATGTTAAACCTCAGAGTGAGTTTTGACTGCAGTTCCCAGGTCTTAGTTTCAGAAACATCATATACCTTCCTTCATTCATTCAATCGTGTTTGTTGAGCTCTTACTCTGTGCATAGCACTGTACTAAGCACTGGGAAAGAAAATTCAGAAAGAGAGACAATCCCTGACCACACTTGGCTTCCTTATGTGTTAAGTTCTCAACTCTGTGTCTCCCAATTCCTTGACTCAAATCTTCCCCAAGTCTTTTGCTGCTTGAAGTCTGACAGATGGGAAAACACTTCAACTCTGTGGTTAATAAGCTTGTAAACAGCATTAAATGGTGAGCTCTTCGAGAGCAGAGACCACGTAGTTCATTTGGTGCACTTCCCCTAGTGACTGCTAGTGTTCTACTTATATTAGGCCCTCAGCAAACACTACTGAATGAATAATCAAACCAAATCATTTCAAAGCACCTAGAGGCAATTCCTTAATTTTGGTTTACTCTGTCAATGGTGAAGCTTGGAAGCCATTTATTTCCAATAGGAAATTTAGAGGGAAGAGTAATCCTCCAGGCCACTAATGAGTCTCAAGTTTTATCTGGGACTTCTATAATACTCAGAGGTTAAATAATTGAAATAGCTATTGACCTAGGTCTATTTCTCAAATTCAGGTATAATTCATTCTTCAGCTACGTTCGTACACAGGTCTGGTGGAGGTTGAAAAAAGCCTAACCGAGGTCCGAACGTTATCTCCTTTGCATAAATTATTTGAGAAGAGAAAACTACTTGCATAGGAGGTACCATTACACCTATTTCAGTTGATTGTTGTATGCCCACTTCCCACACTTTTCAAAAAATTAGATTGGAATTAATGAGAGATTTCTCCCACTGATACAATAGTCTTCCAAGTCAGTATAGTCCAAATTATCTCGCATCCTGATCAGCTGTTTGGGTATGTAATTTAATTGTTCAGGTAATTCTTCACCTCTGTGTATATTCTAGCTCAGTTCAGACTAGGAAATTACATGAGACAAAGTACAAGGAATCTGCTTGAAGATGAGAGATGAGTTTTGGAAACTCTCCCTGGACATCCAGCCTCTCTCAGGGTTAGCAGGGTGAAACGATTCCAGTTGCAACTTAATTTTTCTGAAGTTGTTTTGTCGAATGGCTTTTCATTTATCATCTGACTTTAAGGACGAAGGTAGATATAGGAGGGAGTTAAAGTCAAAATCTGGAGGCCATCAGCGAGAAATAGCATTGACCAAGAAATGTTTTTGTGAAGCGAGGCTACCCTGTAGGATGCACCTGGAAGAAAGTGGACACAGCATCGTGGGCTTCCAGAGGAACAGATACCACAACCTCTGGCATTTCTGAATCCGTGTTGTGCTTGTTGTTCCTCCAAAATCCCGGACTCTGGTCCTCCAATGGAGGCAGGCTGATCCGGGCTGACGGGAAAGTGGCCTTAGAGCAAAGGCGGGGTGGTGACAAGGAGTGACATGTGGATTTGGAACTGACTCTGTGGATCTGGACGTGGGCATAAGAATTCAAGTAAGGGTAGGAGGCTGGAGGTTGCCAAACTGCTCCTTACAGCCAGTGGCTCTCTGGGAAGAAGAAAGGTTGATATGATTTTATTATATGTTAAATATGTACTTAAAAGCCATACCAGGAGTTAAAAGCAATTTATGTTCTGTTTAATTCCTGCGGGAAGTAAACAGGTAATGTAAGCAAAGTGTGAGGATGCGGGATCCATCTTGGAGGGAAAACCAAAGCTGTGAATGTGAGTCTTCATAAATTGGTATTAAGAAACATAGAAGGAGAGAAGAATGAGGAAAAAACCCCATGATATTCATTTTGCCAATTCACTGAGATACCTTATGCACATTAATGATATAGAAATGACCTGGATGATGTGCCTTAGTTCATTCATATGTCAGCAAAAGGCCAGTGGTCCTTTTAAGGAAGCTATTAAGGGTATAATAACAGACAGAATATTTGGCAGTGGGAATTTGACTAGACCAATCCAAAGCCATTTAAGGAAATGTAAATACCTAAGACTATGCGTTCTGAGTAAGACCTGATGGCCAGTGTGCTGGCAGATTCATGCCCCCAAAGAGAAAAGAATATGATTCTTTATATGTGAATGTATATGTCTCATTTTGGGATTGACTTCTCCGGACAAGCCTCTGAGTATCTGACGTCTTTCACCATTTTCTACACACAAGGTTTGCATTTAAAGACGGAAAAAACATTTTGTTCTTCCGACTTGCAAAGAATGTCATAAAGGACTCAATAGATCATTTTATTGTTGTTAATATCCTATCCACGTTTTTATGCCCCAAAGACCTTAGGCTAAATTAAATGCACTTTCAAAAGAATATTTGCTTTCACAAGTAGGAGGAAAAAGGGCTAAGGGCTTAGGGCTACAGCCAAATGGGTTTAAACAGACTGGGTCAGTCTCATATCTGTTTCTGGTCTAGTTTGCCATATCAGCTGACTTCAAACAGGTCATTTAACCTCTCCATACCTCAGTTTATTCATCTGTGAAAAGAATAGCGAGACCCCATATCTCATTGGGGTATAGTACAGAACCATTGTATTGCAAGCTGAGAGGGCATACACATGAGTCAGAAGAGCAGAATAAATGATTTAAAGACATGGAGAAGCAGTGGGACATAGTGGAAAGAGCACGCAACTGGAAGTCAGAAGGACCTGAGTTCTAATTCCGGCTCCTCCATTTGTCTGCTGTGTGACCTTGGACAATCCACTTCACTTCTCTGTGCCTCAGCTATCTCATCTGTAAAATGGGGATTGAGACTGTGAGCCCTACATGAAACAGAGACTGTGTCCAACCCAATTTGCTTGTAACCACCCCAGAGCTTAGTACAGTACCTGGCACTTATTAGGCATTTAAATACCACAATTATTATTAGAAAGAAGAACAAGCTCAAATAATGTGAAGTAGCAGTGGACTTTAGGGTGACCAATGTTGCCAACAGACAAGCCTGGTGGGAAGTGAAGAGATAATGGTTTGCTCTACTAGAGCAAAAACTGTGTGAAGATTGGGATACTAAGAGGCAGGTTCAAAAACAGAGATGGGCCTTGAGTGAGGACAGTCCTTACTGCACCAGGGAATTCTATTACAGTCAAACAATGGAGAAAGGTCTGCTGGTCACCCACTGATCTTTTCAGCCACACTCACCTGGATGATTAGGATCTCATTGTCAGAGGCATCATTTTTGAAAATGAAAGGTAGATATATAGCTATAGATAGATTATAACCAACCTAATATAAAATGTAATGAAGATTAAGTTACTCTAAGCGAAGAATCTGGAGGCCTCTGAAAAAGTCAAAACTTGGCATATATTATGGTGTTATGATAATGATTTGGATTGTAACCTCCTTGCAAACAGATGATAGGTCTGTGTCAGTGTCACTAGCCAACACTGGAGTCAACACAGTCATTGGTTTGTATTGAGCAGTTACTGTGTACAGAGCACTGTATTCATTTCTTGGACCAGTACAATATAGTTGGTATATATGATCCGTGCCTTCAAGGAGCTTACCTAGGACCTTCTGATTACTATACCCCATGCTTTATCCATTAGGCCACACTGCCTCTATGTTGGCTCAGCCCCTGGGATGGGAGGAGGGAAGGCAAGAGAAAGGGAAAAGAAGTGTAGGGGTACTCCTTGGGGAAGAGGGAGACAAGGAAGAGTGGAGAGTGTGAAACATCAGAAAGTAAGAAAATTGAAGCAAAAGAGCAGGTAGCTCAGTAGACAAAGACTCACAAATGAGAATTTTGAAGATACAACCCAAATTTTACAAAAATCAACTAGAGGGTAGAGATGAGGGTAAAATAGGGTCAAACTTAACAATCTATTCCTTGTTCATGATGAATTGATCATTTGTCTTAAAAAGGGAAATTAGTGAAAAACAATTGATTCTTTACCCATGTCTATTTTGACCTATCATTTATGTAGTAATGGGATTTGACCAGATTTTTCTTCACAACCAGAAATACAGTTAAATTTTGCTTTGGTCTTATCATAAGAGATTCGATCCTTCAATCGTTTTACCCTCACCAGTTCTGAAATTCCTTCATCTGACCAAAACCTCCTCACCTGCTCTCTTTCCCATACATCCACACCCTGAAAATCTGTCCTTTTCCCCCACAGAGACCTCCGTTCTTTTGACCCTAACCGGTATTCTTCCGCTATCCTACCCAATTTAACCTCCCTACCCAAACTGCTTTCTCCTGATGTGCAAATTGCCACCACCCTCTCCTCTGAATTGAACTCCCTTGCTCCTCATCTCTCCACTGGTCTCATACCACTGACCCACAACCCTGGATTACCTCCACATAAGCTTCCTCCACTCTTGTGCCCAAACTGCAGAGCACCGTTGCAGGAAATCCAAGCATATCTCTAATCTTGCCACCGAAAATTAATTCTTCCCTGCTTCAATTTGGCCCTCACCACTGCCCAGCAACAATCCTTCTCCTTCCTAATTCACTCCCTCTCTACTCACTGCCCCTGCCAGCTGATCCAGATATTTAACTACCTCTTCAAATCTCCTGTCCTTCCACTGTCACCATCTCTTTCCTCTAATAACCTGGCCACACAGTTCAACAAAACTGAAACCATAAAGCGTAATCTCCCTAAAATCTCCCCCACATCTTTTCAATCCTCCCCTCTTCTTCTACCCTCTTTGACTCTCCCTATATATATTCCCTGCAGTAACTCTATGAAACCTCTTGCCTCCTTTCTAAATCTATCCCCTCCACCTGTGCTTCTGGCCCTATCCTGCATACCTTTTTACAACACTTGCCCCCTCTCTTAATCCCTCCTTAACTGCTCTTCAACTGTTAACTTTACAGTGGCTTCTTCCCCACTACTTTAAACATGTTTAGGTAACCCCTATCCTAAAAAAAACACCCTTGACCCCACAGCTCCCTCCAGTTATTGCACACTGCTCCTTTAGCACCAGCTTCCTCACTATGCCCAGATCTCATCTTTCTGACCACCGACCCCTCTCCCACCTGCTCCCCCTAGCCTGGAATTCCCTCCCCATCCATATACAATGGACCATTCACTTCTCTGTCCACCTTCAAGAAGCAGCGTGGCTCAGTGGAAAGAGCCTGGGCTTCGGAGTCAGAAGTCGTGAGTTCAAATCCCGGCTCTGCCACTTATCAGCTGTGTGACTGTGGGCAAGTCACTTAACTTCTCTGTGCCTCAGTTACCTCATCTGTAAAATGGGGATTAACTTTGAGCCTCACCTGGGACAACCTGATTACCCTGGATCTACCCCAGTGCTTAGAACAGAGCTCTGCACATTGTAAACGCTTAACAAATACCAACATTATTATTATTATTACTAAGGTCATATCTCTTCCAAGAGGCCTTCCCCAATTAACCCCTTTTTTCCCCAGCTCATTCTCCCTTCTGCTTTGTCTATGAACTTCAGTCTATGAACTGTGGACATTTGATATTTGTCCCAACCCCTCAGCACTTATGTACATGTTTTTTAAAAGTATATATTATAAATTACTTATATTAATGTCTGTCTCCCTCTCTAGACTGTAAACTCATTGTGGGTGGGAAACATGTCTGCTAATTTTATTGTACTGTACTCTCCCAAGCCCTCAGTACAGTGCTCTGCACATAGTAAGCACTCAATAAATAGGACTGATTGATTGAACCATTGGTGTTCTGAATAGTACCATGTTGTAGGAGAAGAAATCAGTATGTCAGTGAAAAATTCAGTGTTCTATATTGGAGTAGAAGGACAAAATGGCGAAATTGGTATTCAAGCAAAAAAACAGTTTCCCCACCAAAAAAGATAGTTCTAATGTGATGTCTTCCGTGCTGTCTTTAGCCCAGTCAGTACTTGTCAAATCCAATACAAAATTCAAAAGCATCGCATGTGATGCTCTACTCTACTGATACCTTTATATCTCAACTTCTTGGCTCATTAGACCCTTGAGCATGTGCTTGACATTGAAGTGTGTTGTGTTTGGTGCTATTATGTCAACGTTACTGGCAGACAGACTGTTTTACTGTTCCTACGTACAGACACCATCGTGATCCAGTTAGTAATGGGGCAGAAATTTCATCAGGATCTGCTGCAGATGTAATCTACGCCTCCTTGAAAGTACAGTCAGGGTAGGGTAGTAGGAAACAGAAGTTTAAAAAGCTGCCTCTCCCTATACTTCCTGCCATTTTTATGATGATTGTGTGGGTTGGTCAATATTCAGAGATAGTGAAGGAGGGGCTATAGGGAACAGAACTATTTGACTGATCAATTTTACAGATCTTTGAAAAAGCTGTTCTTTCAATTATATTTATTTAACATTTACTGTATGCAAAACACCGCACTAAGCACTTGTCCAGGCGGGTAGTTCTGCTCTTCCTATCTTTTCATTTTCCCTCCCCTTTCTTTTGTCCTTTCGGCTGTTGGAAGCTGCCCAGGTCCAAATCCAGAAGCGATTTGCTCAGAACTGCAAAGTCTCCGTCACCCTAGGCAAGGAACTCTTTTTCCTGGCAGATTCTGCCCCACTGGTCTAAGATCTTTTTGCTCTTTAAAGAGAATCCACCTTAAATTTAGCAGGACTTGTCTTATCTAATCTCTGCTTTCCACTAAGTCTCTACTCTTACTTGAGAGTTGAAAAGCTCAACCTCATGCATTCTTTTCAAAGCAATGTTCCTAGGCTTTATCTAATTATCATGAATTTACTTAGCCGATTAATAATTATGAAGAATAAATTACTGCATAAACAATGGACAGATAGAAACCAAGATGGAAATTCATATTTCCTTTTTCAAATGCTAATGAAACAAAGGATCTGAAATAGCTGTAAGCAAGGCTGTTGTAAAGCATTTTGGTATCCTAGGTGAAGGAAGGGACAAGAATGCAAATGAACCACAGAGTAAGAATCCGATGTGGGAAGGAGACAAGAGTTGCCTCTAGCTGTTTAATGCCCCAGGCAATTGTCTCCTTTGCCCATATTATAGTTGTCCAGATGTAACTCATTGAAAAATAAAAATTCAATTAAAGAATTATTCATTATTCCTTAGACAAATCATTCCCATTGAACAAGAGTCCCCCAGCTTGATTGTAAATATAGGCCCCTGTGGAAATGACAGGCAGTAAGTGTATCATTCATCCTTTCATTCAATCGTATTTATTGAGTACTTTGTGCAGAGCACTGTACTAAGCACTTGGAAAGTACAATTCAGCAATAAAAAGAGGCAATCCCTGCCCACACGGGGCTGTTGGCCTGTAACTGACATTTGGGGATATGTGCAACAGCTATAGAGTATTCTGAAGTGGGAATAACGAAAGAGGAGAGAGAAATCAA
Organism: Ornithorhynchus anatinus; assembly: GCF_004115215.2. Classification (NCBI taxonomy): domain Eukaryota; kingdom Metazoa; phylum Chordata; class Mammalia; order Monotremata; family Ornithorhynchidae; genus Ornithorhynchus; species Ornithorhynchus anatinus. The sequence continues at coordinate 44,022,891 of NC_041735.1, forward strand.
AAGTTTAATAATACAGTGAAGTAAAACCCCGAACAACTTTCCAGTAGGGTAAGATGAGAAGTGGAGTGTTCAGTATCCCTGGCTACTCCTTCCCTGCCTTCCCACTACCTCGTATTTTTTGGGTTTGGGCAGTATTTTGTGGTACAGGGAGGAACAAAACACATTTTGAGGACTTCATTTACTTTCATTTATGCATCCATTCGCATTTATTGAGTGCTTACTGGGTGCAAAGCACTGTACTAAGCGCTTGGGGGAGTACAGTATAGCAGACAGAAACATTCCAGCTCTCAATGAGCTCCCAGTCAAGGTGGGAAGACAGCCATTAATAAAATAAATAAATTACAGATATATACAGAAGTGTTGTGGGGATGGGAGGAGGGATGAATGAAGGAGCAAGTAAGAGCGGCGCAGAAGGGAGTGGGAGAAGAGAAGAGGAGGGCTTAGTCGGGGAAGGCTTCTTGGAGGAGATGTGTCTTCAAATAAGGCTTTGAAGTGGAGGAGAGTAATTATCTGTCTGATATGACTATGTCCCCATTTTTTTATTAAAATGACTTTTCAGAGACTAGAAGCTAGATAGTTTTTCTCCCTCCTACTTAGACGGTCAGTCCCCTGTGTCACAGGGGCTGCATCCAACCTGATTTACTTGTTTGTGCCCCAGCACTTACAACCGTGCTTGACACATAGGAAGAACTTAACAAAGCCTTTTTTTGTCATCATTATTATCATTATATAAGGGAAATCAATGAGGTAATAAGAAATGGAATACTACTCTGAGCAGAGCTTTCAGGTTGTGATATTGACACACATTTGAAATTAATGTCAGGTACTGAAAATAGCACAACCAAAGACAGTCTGTGTGAAGGCACAGGGTGGAAGAGACTATGTGATGTTCACAGTTTTTTCAACCATACCAGCACCCATGGATAAAGCTCACCATCAGTAGCATAATCCTGGATCACATGTAAATAACTTATTTTCAGGTACCTTTACCCCCTAAGTAAAAATGATCTCAATTTATCCTGCAAGTCCTCCCCTTCTTTCTGTAGAGCTTCCCCAGCTGGGCAGCTATTCAGAGATAGGTTCTTCCAAATGCAAGAGATTATATTTCACTTCAGTTCTCGCTGATCACCATTATCCAGCCAGATAATGACTTGGTAGTCAGCAACTGGGTGGATCTTGGAGCAGAACTCCCTTCTTCTATTGATAAAGACAGTAGAGGGAGGAGAAGTGAAAAGCTTGTCAGAGAGATAATTACTAAGAACTTTATGGTACCCTCAATCCAAGATTGAATTTAACTTGGGTCCCTTGATGTAAAAAAGGGAGAGTGAAGAGACCAAATATTTCTTTGCAGTAGCTCTCTAGAATTTAAATGACTTGATCGCTAAAAATATTTAACGGTATTGGCTTTTGACATGGTTGTCTTGACATTTCTGCTTCCAATTTTAGGTAATGGAGTGAATGACATAATTAAGCATTTCAGGCATTTAGTAAAGTACCAATCTGAAATTTATCCAAGGATAATAAAGCTAATCTACCACACAATTAATAAAAATGACTGTAACCCATTTGATAAACAAGGAAAGTGCTGCATAATAATGCAATCAAGATTGCATTATTCAGGCATTACAAGAACATTTACATACATGCAAATGTATGATGAAGATGACATTACTAAAAATGAGATCCTATGTGTGCAGGTGTGGCTAAAAATGCCAATATGTGATTAATGACCATTCCACACTCTGGGCATAAAAAATAAAGCTCCACAGCTGCCTTGATGTGTTTGTCATTTGCAGTCCTCTCATTGTGTTTCAATAATGCATCTTGGTATTCCAGTTTTCCTAAAGCTTCCTCTTGATGAGTGCTACTCCTCTTCTAAGTATTGATACCAGATTGTTCTACCAATCAATCATTGGAATTCATTGAGCATTTACAGTGTGCAGAGCACTGTACTAAGCAATTGAGAGAATACAATACCACCGAGTTGGTAGACACGATCCCTGGCCTCCAGTAGCTTATAGAATAGAGGGGAATTTACAATCACCCTGTCTGACATTGGGCTGTGACATTTCAGTTTATCTTTTATAAAGAAAGCTGCCACGGTGTCATACTGCCATTCATTCCTCTTCCACTGTATTGTGATGAAAGAATTTCCTTAATGCTGATAAAGTTCCTTTCAAGAACTCATTATTGCCTTTCAATGGTAAGAATGGTTTATAGGTGAAGCTCTAAAAGATGATGTGCCCTCTCTGGCAGATGTAGGTGTCAGTCATATAGAAAGGTAAACATTATCAAGACTTGGTAGACCTTAAGTTTAGTATGGAGATTTATTCTCCGTGGAGTCCAAACACAGTCTAGTGATCTTCGAAAGAGCAGATTATTTTTTGAGTCTCCACTTCTCGGTCTATCCATACCTTGTTGGTAGCAAAATTCACAAGGCAAGACCTAGTGGATATAGCACGGCCCTGAGAGTCAAGGATCTGGGTTCTAATTATGTCTCGTGTAGATGGAAGAGTCCTTCCTTGGGGAGGAGCAGGGGACCTTAGGAACTCCAGCATCCTGGGATGGGGCAGTGTCCTTTCTGTGTGGTTGGTCCCCAGGAATTGGGAGCAGGGAAAACAGAGGAACAGCTCAGGTGGCTGCAGATGGTCGAATTGAGGTGGTCAATCCATCAGTCAATGGCATTTACTGAACATTCACTGTAGGCACATTCACAACCCACAAGGAGTTAACAGCCTGGAAGGGGAGAAGGACATTAAAATAAAATAAAATGCTGTGGGACCGCGGTTGGAGTGACTATCAAGTGCTTAGAGGGCCGGCCTGGGAGTTCAGACGGTCACGAGTTCTAATCCTGCTCTGCTACTTGTCTGCTGTGAGACTGTGGGCAAGTCACTTTACTTCTCTGGGCCTCAGTTACCTCATCTGTAAAATGGGTATTGAGACTGGGAGCTCTACTTGAGACAGGGACTGTGTCCAACTCGATTTGCTTGTAGCCACTCCAATGTGGCTACTACACTACAATGTAGCCACTACAATGTACAGTGCCTGGCACATTGTAAGCCCTTAACAAATACCATTATTGTTGTTATAATACAGCTCCAAGTGCATAAACAACGCAGAAGGTAGAGGGAGAAGGGGAAAAGAGGCCTTAATTGGGGAAGATCTCTTGGAGATGTGATTTTAATAAGGCTTTGAAGGTGGAGAGAGTGGTGACCTGTCAAATATGGAGGGCGAGGAAGCTCCAGGCCAGAAAGAAGATGTGGATGAGGAGAGGGTGGTGAGATAGACATGTTGAGGTACAATGTCTAAGTTGGCATAGGAGGAGCTAACTGTGTGACTTGGATCATGGTGGATCAATGAGATGAAGTAGAGGTCAAGTTGAGTGAGTGCTTTAAAGCCAACGGTAAGGAGTTTCTGTTTTATGCGGCCATGGTTGGTTGCCACTGGAGGAGGTTCTTGAGGTGGGGGGACCTGAGGGGAGAGACAGGAGGCAGGGAGGTCAGTGAGGAGGTTGCTGCAGTAGTCAATGCAAGATATGATGAATGTTTGGATCGGCGTAGTAGCAGGATGCAGGATGAAGAGGGCCTAGTTAGTTTGAAACCTTGAACAATTCAAAACTCCCAAGAGGCCCCATCAAGCCAATAGTTTGCTTTAATCTAGTTAAATAATTTAAAGTACACTACATGTTACACAGGATTTTTTTTTTCCTTTGGGATAGCACTTTGAAGTTAATACCAAAATATTATGATCAAAAATACAAGCTGCAGTTGTCGAGTGTAAAATCAGTGGAGACTCTCCAAAGGAGCGTAGGTAAGAGCAGTTTCTTCCCCAGTGATAGTACAGGGAGGAAATTAAGCCACTAATACCTTCACATGTTTCCCAGGAAATTGGAAGGGAGCCAGGTCTATTTATCTCCTGTCTTTTGAAAGATAGAGCAGCAATTTTGCTAAGTAGACCATCTTTGGAATGTTGTGGTCAGGGTTGATAGTTTTCTGACCTTCCAGACAACCAGATGGCCAACCCTTACTTTACAGAACAAATGTTCCAAAAACAAACTTTGGCCAATTAGAACCCAGCATTCTCAATCATTATGGCCCCAGAGTCCTTTGGGGAAAAAGGCAGCGTCCTAATATTTACTAAGCCCACAGAATTTCCTAGCATTTCCTAGGCCTCAGGAATTCCTAAGAGAAGACAAATGCACTATTACATGAATCATTTAAAAGTAGAAAAAGCACAAGTTAAGGTACTACAGGGACTCATTCCATTCTGACAGGGGCCTGGAGAAGATAGATGAGTATTTCAACCAATAATTTACATTCTTTTATGAATGTTACTTGTTCGATGGACAATAAAATTTAGGTCAGTAAGGGGACATAAATTATCTGTGGAAAAGACAACATCTGTGTTTCGATGCCATTATCTTCCTCATTTTTTCACATTTGTATCTAGTTTTATTTTCCCTATGAATATTCTGCTTTCCAACCTAGTTTTAGGGAAATGCAATCCAAATCACTTACATAAGTTAAACACAGAAAAGTAAAATGGTTTTTTAAAAATAAATATTGAAATGCTGTAAATTAAAATCATATTTTCCCCCCTCTCTTATTCTTGTATGGGCTAACTAAAGCTATGTTTTGTTTTATTTTCATTGTTCCAAAGCATAAAACATAAAGGCACATAAAATATATGCACCCATATTATTAGCTCTTTTATGAATCGCAACACAAATATAGTTGTCTCTCCATTCCAGGGCAACTGGAGAAGAGGGTTAGCATGGTGTAATGAGATCCACAGATAATCTCCAAATTTTGTGGCAGCCAAAAGTTTTAAACTCCTTCATGTGCATGGCTGAGTAGGATAGACTGAACAATAATGGGACCCAGTGCACAGCCTTGCTGTGCTGTCTTCAAAACCGTGTAAAATGCCCAAGAGCTCAGATTTTTTTTTTATGGAGCTATGTCAGGCACTCTATTTAGCTCTGGGCTATAAATAAATTAATCAGGTTGGACCCAGTCCATGTCCCACCTAGGGCTCACAATCCTAATCCCCATTTTACAGATGAGATGACAGAGGCACAGAGAAATGAAGTGACATGTCCAAGGTCACACACCAGACAACGGGCAGAACCAAGATCAGAACCCAGGTCCTTCTGACTCCTAGACCTGTGCTCTATCCATCTGACCACGCTGCTTCTATTTGATGCCTTTCCTTTAGAAAGTCACATAAGGAGGGAACTTAATACTCAGATATTTTAACTGGGGTTCACTCGACATTTGTTACACTGAGAAAATGCCACATGACTGTTTATATCATCTTCAATAAGTAAAATAGGAGAGCTGACTGTGGAAACTACCATAGTACCTCTGTTCTTTATTACCAGCAGGAAGCATCCAAAGTTCTTTTGGATAGTCTACTGGAAAGTGTGTTCAGCAACAAACTTCCTAAATCACAATGTGTCTTCAGACAAAACTCCCAAAACAGATGACCTTTGCAGTCCAACAGATAGAGGAGTAACAACAAGAGTTTAATCTTTATTTATGGACCTTATAAAAGTTTTTGTTACCGTCATCAAGATTTTAAGGCAATACCAATGTGGTGGAGCTGGTCAAGTCAGAGTTGAAGGTGACTGTTTAGATGCTCTCCCCATCACCATCAAAGTAAAATGGTTCCTTCTAAGTCTATTCCAGTTCCACCTATTCAAGGCTGCTATGCCTGAGGATGCAACAAAGGGAATTATGGGATTAGAATAAGCCTTTGATCCTCCAGAACATGAATTAAAAGTGAATATGTACTCAGTACAACTAGGATGATCTAAGAAATTATATGTGTGGTGTATTCCTCCTGTCTCATTGTAGAATCTGAGATTGCAGACTCAAAATGACACAGAGTGAAAGAAGTGGGGCTCGCCACCCATTGTAGAAGTTTATAACTACTGGCCCATCTGGGAAGAATAGAGCTTGTTCACTAGCTCAGTTTAATTACTGAAGGACAAATGCTTGTTCACCGCAGACAAATCCACTACCCGGCAAAATTTGAAAGGCCAGAATCAATAGCAAGGACTGTAATATGTCATAAGCAATTTCCAACACCTTAGACTTTGTGAATCTGAATTTTGAGGTCTGCTTTGAGGAGTTTTAACATGTGGACTCAAGGATTTGTACAGATGCAGCATCAATCCATATTAAGGTACAGGTCATTTAACTTCTCTTTGCCTATTATCTCATCTATAAAATGGGGATTAATGATGTGGGACATGGACTGTATCCAACCTAGTTAGCATGTAGATACTAACTACAGCACTTAGTACAGTGCCTGGCACATAGTAAGTGCTTAATAAATGCCATGGGGAAAAAAATAAGCAGGCAAGAGGGTCGGTCATGTCAAATTGCAAAAGGAAATGGATCAAAACAATAGTAAAAATGCCATATACTTCTATATCACCTTCTCTATAAAAAGCTCAAAGCGCAGTCCCCTATGTATTCATTACCAACGTCTCTGCGTAAGCACATTTTACACTGAGGAAAATTGAACTGGCTGCAAACATTGATGACTCCATTTCTTCAAGCAGAAGGAGAGCTAGGGTATTATACTCTCCCAAGTGCTTAATACAGTGCTTTGCACACAGTAAGCGCTCAATAAATATGACTGACTGAATGAATAAAGATGACAGTTGTCCAATGAGGCAGAGGAGTTGCTCTCTGGGTTACAGTTTGGCCCAGTTTCTCCTGATTTGCCAAACCCCTCTGTCATTCACTATAAGCCCAGAAGGGGAAAGGGAAAGCACACTTTAAGGTTTGAAGCTTTATAATATAACCCATTATATCGTATATTATTAGTTGCCATTTTATGACAAATCACAGTATGGTAAGGTGCCAATAATGCAGGCTCTCGAGTGACAAAAAGAAAAAAAATCTAATTCAAGATGTTCAGTTATAGGAAACATCTTCCAGAAGTCTAAGAGAAGCCAAAAATGGGGGAAAATGATAAAGAAAAGGTGTACTACAAGAATCGGCTTGTAAAATTGTGGACAGTTTGAAATAATGACAGGCCATTCACCAAAGCTGATTAATTATGAATTTTTGAAATATGGTACAAGAGTCAGAACATTTCATCACTGGCCATATTCCCAGTGAAACGCTGACGCAGAGATGACCACTCTTAAATCAAATATGAATCGTAGTTGGCAGCAAACATGCCAGGAAAGAAAAATTCTTCTGGGACCAGATTGTGCCTTATTGTGTGCACATTTTTTGGGTGCTTCATGGCAGTTTGGAAGAGAGGGATGTGTTCAGAGTCTCCTTGAGTCTTTTAAATGTGTGCTGCAGACAGAACTGGGTGATAAATCCAGTTCTTCACAGTTAATAGCTGAAGGTATTGTGGATGGTATTCGCACACACAATGTTTAAGAGGTGCTTTAGAAAATGGGAAATTATTGAAACACTCATTTCCTGTTTTAGTCCTGGGCCATTGCACAGCTGTGCTCAATTAGGCTTTTTGAAAAACACCAGAAAAGCAAGGAAAAAAAGCATTCTGCCTTCTATAATAATTCTTCATAGAAAAAAAAAACACCATCAAATTAAGGTCATAACAGATAATTGTCTCTAAATGACAACCCATGTTGAGTTATATGGTATGTTCCGGGAGACATCATAGAACAACTTCATATTCCTGGTTTCTTGGCACTTCCAGTGAACCTTCCCAGCTGCCAAAAGAAATCATGTTCTACCTAAAGACTCTTTGCATTTAGCACATGCGGTGTTGGTGGAATGGAACATAATGTACAGAATGGGAAATTGGTGTGGAGGAGAGAAGAAGGAAAAGAGACAAAGCACCAAACTAGGCCCCTGAGTTTTGACTATGGCTCTGCTCACTTTAGACAACCACTTATCTCCCTGTGTTTGTGACTGGTACACACGAATCAATAGCCACTAATATTTGAATAACATTTTGGTTTCCTTAGATGAAAGATGCATAACACTGAATGCAAATAAAGCTAAGCCTTTCTTGGTGAGAGTCTGTGCTGGACAAATCCCACAGAATGAGGAAATCAACAGAAGTGTGGATAATCAACCACTCAGTTTGGAGGGCCCTTAGTGTTCTGAGGCATGCAGTCATTGATGTGGAAGATTCCCGAGTGAATAGATGAGCCGGCCCCCGTCACTGAGGAGCTGACAGTCTCGGTGAACTTCGTGGGCTTGGCCAAATTAGGCTGAAAATATGAGAGAGTTCCAATTTTTCCTGTTACTTCTCCCACTGCAAAAGGCTGAGATAGCTGTAGAGCAGTGGCGGCAAAGACGACACGAAAGAGAAAGCAAAAGTCAAGCGGTGAGTGGGAAACCATTTTATATCACCAGAGGGGTCAGGAGATGATAATAATGGTGGGTGGGTGTTAAGCGCTACCATACGCAAAGCGCTGTACTAAGCACTGGGGTAGAGACAAGTTAATCAGGTCGGACCCACACCCCTTCCCTTATGAAGTTTATGGACTAGACGTGTGTTCCGCAGCTTTTTCTAGGATAATTTAGAAGGACAACAGAGAAAACTTGAATTTGAGGGTTATTATGCTCCCAAAATGATTGAGATGCTAGAAAGGCACCAACCGTTAGTGCAGGTGGAATAAGCAGATATAGGCATAGATTAATGTTGCAGGACTGAAAAAATGCAATAATAATAAAAATAATACTAATTGTGGTTTTTGTCCAGTTCTTACTCTGTGCCAAGCACTGTGCTAAGCACTGGCTGGATACAAGTAAATCAGGTTAAACACAGTCCCTCTCCCACATGGGGCTCACAGTTTCATCCCCATTTTACAGATGAGGTAACTGAGGTGCACAGAGAAATGAAGTGATTTGCCCAAGGCCACACAGCTGACAAGTGGCAGAGCTGGGATTAGAACTCATGACCTTCTGATTCCCAGGCCCTTGCTTTTTCTACCACACCATCCTGCCTCTCCCAGTAAAGTGCAGCACACTGAGCACAGGCCTGGGAATCAAAAGGACCTAGGTTCTAATCCTGGTTCTACTATTTGTTTGCTGTGTGACGTTGGGCAAATCACTTCACTTCTTTGTGCCTCAGTTACCTCAACTGTAAAATGGGATTAAGACTCTGAGCCCCATGTGGGACCTGGACCGTATCCAACCTAGTTAGCTTGTAACTACCCCAGTACTCAATACAGTGCCTGGCACATAGTACTTCCTAAACAAACACAAGGAAAAAAAAAAAGAGCTTGAGAGTCACAAAAAAAAAGCATGAGACAGACTCCCTGTCTATGAAGAGCTGATATTCTCATGGAAAAACAGATATAAAGATACTTTCCGACAATTAAATTTGAAGAAAGAGTTGAATGTTGTCAAAATATACATAGAACACAAGCACTGAGGGTGTGTATAAATCGATAAATAAATGATTGTTGTGTTTATACAATTTAGAGGAGAGATATCTGTACATGGGGAGAAGGGAATTTTCTAAACTTCTGGAGATTTTCTTGGAGTCCAGAAGGGAGAAGAGAATGAGAAGATTGGGAACAATCAATGCTCTAAAGCCCTGATAATTTGTCTAGAGCCACACTGATTTGTCATTTTTTTCTTTTGGAAATTTAACAGATTCTCCAATGAGTTTTTAATCTGTGGGATTACAGATAATATACTACAAAAAGTTTTACCTGACAGGAATGTAAGTGTAGGTAAGGCTTTCTAGATCTCAGAACAGCATAATGGGGAATGCCCAGGCCAAGGCTTGAACATTCAATATGAAGAACAGACAACTATGAAAAGATAGCAAAACAAACCCTCATAAAAGATAAAATCAGATGCAGAAAGGGAAACAGAGATTTTAGATAGGCATGAATCTATTTTTCATGCAGAATAGTCTAAAACAGGGCTTTAAAATTAGGAAATGATTGGGAAGGTGGCAAGAACAACCATTTTGCAAGCTGCTGCTTGTCCTACCCACCAAAAACTCCACTATGTAGACATAGAATTCAGTGTCTGTGTCTATGTGGTGGAGTGAAGAGGAAATAATTAGTTGGATTCTGCCAGCAGAAATTCAGAGAACAATGGTTTCAGTTGAACTGGACCCTGGAGCTCAGTTAATTTTTTTTACTAAAATCGAGACTTACGATTCTACCAAAAGAGACATCAAATAACATAAAACATACTGACTTTTTGGCAGCAAAATTGCTAGTAGAAACAAGACCCATTACTAACAGCAAATTTAAAGTCCCATGTACAAGTTATTGTTTTTCCTAAAGTCTAAGTCAATAACTACAACTGGGAGTCTGGAAGTGTGTGAGGAGCTTCTTTTGTTAAGTAGTACTTACCCTGTAAGGATATGTTACCTGGAATATGAAATACTCACTGCAGAATATCCAGTTTATTTCAAGAATTCAGATTTTTAGGATATCAATCAATCATATTTCTTGAGTGCTAACACTGTACTGAGCAGTGGGGCCAAAATCTGAAAAAATCCCTCCCTAACTTGTATACAACTTTGTCCAAAAGAAAAGCATAAGCAAAAGGGTTTGGAAAGTGTTCAAAGCAACCAGAACTGCAAAATCAAAATTAGAAATAAATTTGTGTTCAGGACATCAGGGCTGACTTGTACAGAACATCAGGACTGACTTGGAAGAATTGGCGTTTGTACTGAAAAAATAAATGTTCTGTCCAATAATAATAGATCAATTTATAATAATTGATCATTGATATTGATAATTATTGATTGATAATTGGTAATAATTATAATACCCCCCTTCCCAGTCAAACGAAGATGTGAGACATTTTCCGGAGACGGTAAATAATTTGGGGAAATACTTTCAATCAATCAACTGTAGTTATTGAATACTTACTGTAGGCAGAGCACTGTACTAAGCACTCAGGAGAGTACAGTACACCAGAGTTGGTAATCACAATCCCTGCCCACAAGGAGATTATAGTCTATAGAAGGGGCTTGCAGGCTGCATACTTGCCTAATTTGTCCATAAAATACTTCATTACTGTGTGAGAAAACAGTGATATTACCAGGATGCAGCCTAAGAATATAATGGCAACCGTGAATCAAAAGCTCATGCGTAAATCCGTGGTCAAGTTCTGTGACCCTCATGAAGCCGGTAAATATTTCCTCAGATGCATGTTAGGCAGTAATTTTACATGATCATGCAAATTATGGTAATTTATGGTATACACATCCAAGTGAATAACAAAGTTAGAAATTAGATATACCAAATTGATAGGTGAGAAATAGCGTTTGCCTATATGGGAGATGCAAGGGTTTCCATGTATACATATAAAAAGCTCTTAAATGGGAAAATATTTTTCTTGAGCTCTCATTCTGGTATATCTCATTTGCCTGTGTACATATTTCTGTATCCATGTCAAATATGAATTCTTTGAGATATGTATGTATATCTCAGAGAATGCATGTGTTCCTTATATAGTAGTAATCATGTTAAGCACTGGGGAGAAACCTACAGGGGGGATTTAGACATGGTTCTTATCCCTGGGGGAGGTTTACAATCTAAGAGTGGGAAGAAGGATTCGGAGACAGACACATCAGTAGTGATTAAAAAATGAAATTGCAACATAAATACACAAGCAAGGTGTATTACCTTATAAATACCCACAAAAATGATGCAGAAGTCACCAGACAGTTGTGCCTTGATAAATGAAGTTTTGTACCTGTAGAAAGGTTTTAGATATTTACATTTTGTGTTTTCTTTGCTCAACTCTTAGCTAAATTAAATATTGAAACCATTCTCCAAGAGTAAAAGCTATTTATCTATGTGCTTCTTCATAGACACTTTTGCCTCACCCTCTGTAAAATCTCCTTATCTCCATAGGATAGATGTGGAAACAGTCCACCTACCTCTAAATAGTATTATTCCACCAACCATTAAATGATTATAGTGTAGAGATTCAAAGAATGATGATTAAGCTTCCTGCCAGGGAAGCGTATGAATGTAACAGATAGGCTATAAAGAGAGAGAAATCCCAAGGCGAGCCCAAAGACCTCTGAGATTTTGATAAAACTCATATAAACATGATTGTTTAGGAACCTTGAGAGAGAAGTACAACAGATCAAAAAAAGAAACAGAGAGTCTGGAAGGTGTTATGACTTGAGGGTGGCCTAAAGGCAAAATGTGTTTGATGTGAGTATAAGAAACGGCAGGAAGTAAAGACCTGAACCTTTGGCAATAAACACGATTTTCAAAAGAAGTCAGATCGTAATGCCAGAGAGTCTCCAAAAAGAATTGTTTTAGAAGGTCCATGAGGGTCCCCTCGGAATCCAGGAATGTGTAAAAGCAAGCACGGGACATGATGTCCTGGCCACAGAGCAGCTCCCATAGTGTCGACATGGTCTCAAACTGTTTCACCTGCTTGAAATTTCAAATACACCAGCAGGCAGAGCATCTGCAACCACAACCAGGTCCCGCGTGGTGATATGAGAAAGTTGGAACTGACTTACACTGCTGGCCCTCAGCCAGTCTCCTACTCTCGTGGATTATTATTCGCGGTTCCTAGAAATTAGCTCATGGCACAGAGTGAAGAGTAAATTGTGGCAGACTGAAAGCGCCGTTCATATGGCATGGATTTCGCAGAGTATTCATGGTTGGGCAGAGAACTCAGCTCATCTAACCCTAATTATCCGCCATCAAAAGTTAGGCTTTTGTATTTACATACCTCCTTGAGGCTATTTTTTTAATCATCATTAGTACTATTACTTTAATGACGTTTGTTAAGCACTTACTATGTGCCAGGCACTGTACCAAGCACTGCGTAGCTACAAGCTAATCAGGTTCGACACACTCCCTGTCTCACATAGGGCTCTCAGTCTTAATCCCCATTTTACAGATGAGGTTACTGAGGCTCAGAGTGAAGTGACTTGCCTAAGGTCCCACAGTAGAGAAGTGCGGGAACCAGGATTAGAGCCCAGGTCCTTCTGACTCCCAGGCCTGTGCTCTGTCCACTAGTCCATGCTGCTTCTTGTTTGTGTGGTTATGTTATAAAGTAATATGGGTTAATCTATGCTATTGATCCATAGAACTTCATGCCTTTAGAGTGAGTGAAATTGAAGTAGGCACCCAGTATAATGGGGAATAATTTCATGACAAAATATTGCAACAACACTATAAGGCCAGGATCATAGATAACCCTTATTGCATTGAGGTTACCCCTGTACTTCCTTTTTCCTGAGTCTTAAGTAAAGATAATTCATTTTTTAAAGTATTTCATTCATTCAATCGTATTTAAATGCTTACTATGTTTTAAGCACTGTTCTAAACATTGGGGTAGATACAAGTTAATCAGGCTGGAAATCATCCCTGCCCCACATGGGGCTCCCAGTCAAGTAAGAGGGAGAACAGGCATTCAATCCTCATTTTTTGGAATTGAGACTGAGGCAGAAAGAAGTGAAGTGACTTGCCCAAGATCACACAGCAGGCAGGTGGTAGAGCTGGGATTAGAGCCCAGATCCTCTGGATCCCAGGCCTCTGCTTTATCCATTAGGCCATACTGCATTCATTTCTACAAATAGTAAAAGATATTTATTAAAAAATACCATTCAAAGAATTGATACAATATAGTCCATCTTTCAGCCTTTCAAATAAGCAGTAAAAATGTACATGATGTCATGCGTCTTCATTGAGAAGCAATACATTCCACTACATATTTAGTTAACCTAAATGATTATTCATTTACAGGATTTAACTGTATAAATGAATTTATTCCAAATCTGCCAATGTTGGTTCTGCTACTTCTCATCTCTCTCTGACCTTCCTTCTCTTTAATATCCATGCAGGGATGGATAGATAGATGATTAGAGAAGCAGCGTGGCTCAGTGGAAAGAGCACGAGCTTTGGGGTGAAAGGTCATGGGTTCGAATCCCAGCTCTGCCACTTGTCAGCTGTGTGACTGTGGGCAAGTCACTTAACTTCTCTGTGCCTCAGTTACCTCATCTGTAAAATGGGGATTAAGACTGTGAGCCCCATGTGGGACAACCTGATTCCCCGTGTCTACCCCAGCGCTTAGAACAGTGCTCTGCACATAGTAAGTGCTTAACAAATACCAACGTTATCATTATTATTATCCTTCTCTTTAATATCTTGTTTAACTCAATTATTTTTGCCAGAGGTATATTGTTGGGTTTGGCAATTTGAATTCTTGCCTCTGTAGACTAATGAAAAGAAACGGTAAAGTGAGGAGCACAGGAGAAGTGCAGATTGATCAAACAACAATTGGCTCTTTCGGAGGAGGAGCACTAAAATTTAGACACCAATCTCATTTCCTATATAGTGTTCCTACTCCCATTGATTGGGTCTGCCAGGTAATATACTTCCATTTCCTTCCAACCCCTATAGTGGCAGCCACACATGGAGATGGTGGTCCAATGACTAGTGTCCTCGTGAACCAGCGATCCCCAGAATATTGGCCGTGAGTGAAACCACCCGGGAGTCCAGCAGTCTGGCAGTGGCATTAACCATGAAGTCCAAGGTAAGTGATTCTTCCTCACAGAACCGCTTTCCAGGAGTCTAGTGGTGACATTAATCATGAAGTACAAGGTAAGCGATTCTTCCTCACAGAGTCACTACCCAGCAGCCTAGCGTTGACATTAACCATGGAGTACAAGGTAAGTGATTCTTCCTTACAGGAAAACTACCCAGAAACACGCTGCTCATTCCCAGCCTTCTCCGCTCCGCTTTGCCTCTCGACTGTCCTGCCTGCTACCATGAATCAGGTTCCCTTTCTCTCCGAGAGTTGGTCTCCACACATGGTGAGTGATTTTTGATCACTTTATTCCATTGGTAATGTTCACAGGAAAATCCAGGCAGGGATTGACCTTTTTGTGAATCTCTGTTTATTCCAATCCTCCTCTGGTGAAGGGCTCGTGAATATTCTGCTTGTAAAGCTGAAATACTCCTTTAAGAACTAAATTAGGGAAAACTAATCCTTCTAGAAAGCAATTCCTACTGCCTTTAAAGAAAATAACACCTTGATTCTTCTGGATATGTCTGGGCAAAGTAAGGATTTTGATATTCATTCAAGATGCTGTTATAAGGGTGTATGAACCTCAAAACTGCTAAAGGGAGTTCCCTACCTGATGGGCTGAAATTCTGCAGGCCACTACTAATCTTGAAGTGATGGCTTATCATCAAACCTATGCCGGCTTTGGCCTAGAGGAGAGAAGGAGGGTAAACTGTGGAGGAAGTGGGAGCGGTTGTTGAAAGAGGAGGCTCGTGGTGATCTGGAGATTGCGTCGGCTGGCTCAGAATATTGCAAGAGTCACAAAGAAAGAAAGTGATTTTTGATTCTGTACAAGGATTGTTCCAATCAAATATACTGGCAGATTGTGTCATTCATATAACTGGAATGGAACAGCATGGGGCGGGGCTGGCCTTTTGTCACCGGAGGGTCAATGACTTCATTGTCACTAGAAGCAGGTAGTAATAGTGCCCGTCACAGTAGTTGGCCCTGTGATTCATCCGTTGGGAAAAGCACTGCTCTGGAAATCCAGAGATTTGGGTTCCAGTACTGGCGCTGCCGGTAGTGGGGTTAGGAAAGGGGAGGCCACGCGTTCGCTTTGCAGTGTGTTACCCCTGCCATTATTCTCTTCTTACTCTCCATGCCTCAGTGGCAATATGAGTGGCAGAGATGAGAAAGTGAACGTAGCCCTGCACAGGCCAACGTCACTATATTTATTATCCTGGGTAGGTCCTAGATCTCAAGATTAAGATCTGTGGTCTGACACTAGATTGTAAGCTCTTCGTGGACAAGAATCATGTCTATTAATTCTTCTGTACTCTCCCAAGTGCTCAGTATAGTGCACACAATAAGTACAGTTGATTGATTCATTCATTCGGTTGTACTTATTGAACACTTACTGTGTGCAAAGCATCGTACTAAGCACTTGGGAGAGATTAAGACCCCATCTTCAGGAATAGGATTTATTGAGCACCCACTGCATTCAACGCATTGTACTTAGCATGTGGGAAAGGACACCTCCCTGCCCATAATGAATTTACCTCCTAACGGAGGAGACAGGCATAAAAATATTCTCAAATAGTATAATCAGAATAGATTTACTGACTGAACAATTGTGGACATGAAAACACAAGTGAGAGAGTGTGGCCTGATAGAAAGAATATGGGATTGGGAGTCAGAAGACCTGGGTTCTAGCTCTAAATCTGCCACTGACCTACAAGTCACAACCTCTCTATGCTTCAGTTTCCTCATCTGTCCCCATGTGATACAGGAATTATTTTTGATTTGATTATTTTATGGAATAATAAAAATGGTATTTGTTACGTGCTTACTATGTGCCAGGCACTGTTCTAAGCACTGGGGTAGAAACAAGCTAATCAGGTTAGACACAGTCCCTGTCCCATGTAGGGCTCACAGTCTTAATCCTCATTTTACAGATGAGGTAACTGAGGCACATAAAAGTTGAGAGACTTTCCCAGGGTCACACAGCAGACAAGTGGCGGTGCCGGGATTAGAACCAAGGTCCTCCTGACTCCCAGACCCATGCGCTGCCCACGAGGCAACACTATTTCTCTCTAATCCACCATTTAGTATACAGCGCTTGGTACCTAGAAAGCACTTTTTAAATATCGCTCTGCTATCGCAACATTAGCACCTGGTATTATGAACATTTCTTAACCTGCTTCAAGGGCAATTCTAGGTTAATGCATGTAATTGTAGATCAACTAGGTTACAACTTGCACTTAACTCAGGGCTCATCAGTCATTGTTTTACAAACAAAACTTATTAGACAGTTTTTTGTCAGATTGATTGAATAACAGAAAAAGGATATGCATGGGCATCAACCCAAATGTACATTGGAATTTGTTTGGCTTCCATCGTATACTTCATTTTTCCTCTTGAGTGATAGCCCAGAGATTTACCATTGTCAAGCCAAATTCAATTTAAATATTCAGAGGAAATGGAATCTATCTGAAAAAAGGAAGGTCTTTCCCCAGTCTGGTTTAGAGCATTGCCAGAATTTGGAAGAACTTCAGAATTTTGGCACTTCAAAAAGTTATCCCACTTGCTTTTATCTGTTTTAGCCATTAGAAACTTGCTGGGTAGTGTTTTCTTGTTCTAATTCCCTCCGGCATTGGAAATCACAGATGCAGGCATGTTTCGGGCGCTGAAACTGAGATCTTAGCTTCAAAATTCCTTGAAGACCATAACTGGCTTTCTTTCCTAAAGGTTTTTTTTTGAAACTCCGAAGAGTACTTTTCCTCATTTCCCATAGTGTGCCAAGTCTGCACAGCAAATATTTTAAACTAAGTCATTCCAGCTAACACCCAAGCCACTCCTGACTCCATTTTATCTGAACTATACAGATAAGGTCCTGTCCAGATGATGTTTTGGAGCAAAGTTTGTATTCAAGTGGTTGAGGCTGCACAGAGCTAGATGCCCTGGACTGCGCCTAGAATTAAAAGTTGGGGCTGGGATTAGTTTTCCTAACAGTCAGTGGTCCTACCCATAATGGAGTGAAATTCCTCAATTAATGCCAAGGATTGTTGTATAACGTCTTGTAAAGTATGTGCGCTCCTTGTGTGAACTTCTTGATGTCTTTACCCTGTTCAATAAACTATATGCCATGCAGGATCTTTTTCCTTTCTCCCTCCCATAGTTTTTTCCCTTAAGTCTTAGAGAAAGTTCATATTCAGTGCTTTGGCAAATTTAGCCAGAAACCTGTTTATTAGCTTAAATGTCTTTGATCGGACATTAAGGTTTATGCCTTTCCTTTGTAGCTCAGATGCGTTCAGTAATGACAGACCTGAGCCAGGGCCAAACTCATAAATCATAGACAGATTTTGTGTTTTAAGATGACAGTTTATTTTTCTTGGCTTCTTTCTCATACCTCACATCCATTCCAAAATAACATACACAGGGCAGGGCCCAGGAAAACTTAATCCTAATGTGCAAAGGTGTCTGGCAGAGGCTCAACTGTTCTGTAAGACACAGGAGAGGTTTTAAAAGGGATTTGTATGAAGATCTCGGGTCTGTTGTATTTGAACATCTTCCTTTTTTTTTTGAAGTACATATACTATATGCAAGATCAAGTAATATCCAACCTCACTAAAATAATATTTCTTGAAAGAGAGATTGCCCAGAATGCTTTATGTTGTTTGTTCCTTGATTTCCTTTTGAAAGGATTGTTTCTCAAGGGTTTAAGGTAGAACCAATTTGGAAAATCCTCCTCCTCTAACCACTGTGGTGGCTGCTTGTGACCCCAGAGAGTAATGGGGGTTCCAAGCTCAGATCAGCCTGTGGGACTCACTGAGACTGGGGATCAAATTGTGGCCTGAAATGACGTTCAAGTTCAGTAATCACATAAGGAGAGTATAGAACATTTTGTAGTCAGCTGTTTATCCCAGAAAGAGCAGTGATTATACCTGCTGTTAGGAACTGTTTCCCAATTCCTGTTCTACTCAGTCAATCTCCTGGAAGGAAGCATCTCTAAATATCAACTTCACTGTAAGGCCAGGGCCCAATCAAGTCATGCTCATGCTAGGAAATGTTGGAAGACGGGGAGGCCGGGCTTCTCAAGAATGTTGTTCTGCAAAGATCGGAATGGGGAAAGGTGGTAGCTCTGGGAAACTATTTGGTGACAGTCCGGAAAGGCCCTCCTCCCTCCATGGCCTAGTGGAAAGAGCACAGGACTGGAAGTCAAGAGACCTGAGTTCGAATCTCAACTCTGCTACTTGCCTGCTGGTTGACTTGGGCTAACTCACTTCAGTTCTCCGGGCGTCAGTGTCTCAATTATAAAATGTGAATTAAATATCCACTCTCCAGTTCCCTTTAGACTATGACTTCTGTGTGGGAGACCACATGTGATCTGATTGTTTTATATCTTCCTCCAATGCTTACTCCATAGTAAGTGCTTAACAAATAACACAATAATAGTAAATAACAATAGTAATCATTGAGCCAAGCTGTTTGCTTATCTCTTTGACTTGATATTTATTGTTAGCATTTACTTCTCCCATTGATAGAAGTGTAAGAACTCTATTCTTCTGTGGTCACCAGAGCCGGCCTGATTACGCATTTCAAATGCAGAACTAAACCAAAAGATGGAGGTGGTGGATCAATTCCACAAGGACCCGTTTCGCCTGCATAACCCCAGCCATCCTCATGCATGCCATTCGAGTATCACGGAGGAAGGACAGAGGGTGTTTGCGGGCACTAGAGGACACTCTGGTTTCTCTTGCCTCAGGCGGGGACCACGCTTCCATTTCCTAACAGACCCAGCCTCTTGAACAACCTTGTCCCTGAGTAAGTGATGTGACAAATAGGAAAGTCCCAAGGAGGTTTGGGGAGGCTTGAGCTGTGGCAATAAAATAGATGACGTGCTTTTCTTTCACCTTCCCTTTTGGAAGTTTTCTCTTTGCAGAGAAAGGTGTCAAAGTACTGTCCTTAAATGGCGAGGCTTCTTTTTAGACTCTACTCCCAGGTGGCAATCATGCTGGCGCCAAGGACTCTACATACCAGAAGTGTTCCCGAAAATAGGCTAGAAAAGAACGAACCCAATGCTCTATTTGAAAATCTACGAACGCATTTTTCTTCATCAAAGATAAAGCGAGAGGAAAAAAGTCCATCCAAAAGTCAGCATGGGATAGAGATTCATTCTAATTAAGGCTCAGAAGAGGGTGACAAGTATACTGATAAATGACTTTCGTTTTCCTTCCTTTCTTGGGCTGTGCTTAAAGTCAGAAGATTTTCTAGGGCTTCAGTGAAGCCTCATTACATAGAGTAAAAAATAAAAGAAGTTTCAGACCTAGCAAGTAAAGACCTGTTAGCATTATGAGATTGATGATTTCAGAGACTATCTTGGCTGCATACACTCTGGCGGCATCATTTCAAGCTGTCTGCTGGGTCAAAAACTTGATCTGTTGTCTCTATGCATCCAAACCGCTGTATTGTTGGAGCTAACCTGAAAGTGAATAGGACCTGTCCGCATTGGTCTTCCAGCAAATCATAACCTTTCTCCGCCCATCCTGGCCTAAGTCTGAATGTTGGAGCAAGTTTTTTTAGAAAAAGGGAGGGTGCCTTGAAAGAGAGCACCAAAATAAGGCACTCTGTTCTGAAGTGAGATCCTCAGACTGAATAATAATGTTGGTATTTGTTAAGCACTTACTCTGTGCAGAGCACTGTTCTAAGCGCTGGGGTAGATACAGAGTAATCAGGTTGTCCCACGTGAGACTCACAGTTAATCCCCATTTTACAGATGAGGTAACTGAGGCACAGAGAAGTGAAGTGACTTGCCCACAGTCACCCAGCTGACAAGTGGCAGAGCCCGGAGTCGAACCTATGACCTCTGACTCCGAAGCCCAGGCTCTTTCCGCTGAGCCACGCTGACTTATTCTTAGACTTCAATATTGTAATAAATTTGTATAGATGTGTATGTATACAATCATGCACACATTTATATGTATACATGTCGTGTGTCCCTCTCTGTATTTGAAAGTGCCCCGGCAGTGGGTGTCATGTCGTGTGACCCGCACAGATAGATACGGTAAGGTAACATCTCTGGACCAGCCAAGTCCTGAAACCCGGTTTTCAGCACGTTTGCTTACTGACAAACAACACTGCAGCCTGTTCAAAGCCCACTCGGCCAGTCCTGCCCGCTACTGCTGCTGCCCTGAAAATCCTCCAAGTAAGTCCCCAGAAGGCAGGCAGTCTCTCTCGGAAAGATGAGCCATGCTCCTGGCTGTCCATTCTGGGAGAGGTCAAGCCAAATAAGAGATGGAAGCAGGAGGCTCCAGCTGTGGCTTTTGCTCTTTGCTCCGTGTGAAACAGGTCCCAGCGTGAGCTATTTTATTTAATAAAATGGGGCTCCCCAACATGTTTCTAGTGTTCTCTTAAGAGTTGCTTCTGGGAACGAAAACAAATTGCCAATCCTTAAAAATTCTCAGCGGATAAATAGGAAAAGTGTTAAGGTTCCCAGGTATCAGATATTTGAGTACAAAGCAGACTCGCAGGTCAATCAAGAGTCAGTCAATCATATTTATTGAGTGCTTACTATGTGCAGAGAGCACTGCTCTAAGTGGTTGGGAAATAAAACAGATAGATTCCCAGCGTGGCTCAGTGGAAAGAGCACGGGCTCGGGATTCAGAGGTCATGGGTTCTAATCCGGGGTCCGCCGCTTGTCGGTTGTGTGACTTTGGGCAAGTCACTTAACTTCTCTGTGCCTCAGTGACCTCATCTGTAAAATGGGGATTAAGACTGTGAGCCCCACATGGGACAGCCTGATAACCTTGTTTCTCCCTCAGTGCTTAGAACAGTGTTTGGCGCATAGTAAGTGCTTAACAAGTACCGTCAATATTTCTCCCCTCCCCATTCCCCCTACTCCCTCCCTCTGCTCTACCCCTTCCCATAGCACTTGTGTATATTTTTATATATTATGTATTACTCTATTAATGATGTGTATATATCTATGATTCTATTTATCTATTTTGATGGTATTGATGCCTGACTACTTGCTTTGTTTTGCTGTCTGTCTCCCCCTTCTAGACTGTGAGCCTGTGGGCAGGGATTGTCTCTATCTGTTGCCGAATTGTACATTCCAAGGGCTTAGTACAGTGCTCTGCACACAGTAAGTACTCAATAAATACAATTGAATGAATGAATGAATGAATTCCCTGCCCACCTTTTGCAGGGATACTAACTAACCAAAAAAACCTCAGTATAGGCAGGATCTCAACCAGATATATTTTAGATGTCCAAATTTGCAAATTTGTGATAAAATAATTTAAGTGCCAACTCCCTTTGCAAAAAAAATGAAACTGCTTCCATTTGTGCTAATAATAAATATTTGTTTGGGAATTTTTTATTATTTCATAGGAACAATAATTTTGTCCTACAGTGATTCAACCAGTGGTCACTTTTGTTTAAGGAACATAAGATATATTTTGGTCTCCCAGAAGAAATAAAACATTGTTGCTTTCCTTATCCTCATCCATCTGCCTAGGGTTTGTGTCATGATCGGCTGCCAGTTAATTTGGGATTGCAGTTCAAAGTTACATATGATTCAAGATTTGTTTCAAAATCATTCCTATAGATTATCAGGAAACTGTGGCTTTCAGAAAATCGAGGCAAGAGGATTTGAGAATGTTGGCATACGATATTGCAGTGATTACTTTGTTGACATCATATTTGGGACTTACTTTCATATTAAGAAATAGCATATCTATTTAAATCAACTGACATTAATTGTCCTGCTGTGCTTTTTAAATTTCACCAGGAATGAGTGAACTGGGAAATTAAAAAGGGGGTGGGGGAGAATTCAACTAAGTCTCTAGATTTTAAACTGCAGGCACCTCTTTATGTATACATAGAGCAATAAAATTAGCATTTCAAAGAATGCTAATGTACCTCTCAAAATGTGAGGGGTTCAAAACAAATACTGTTATCTGCATTTTACAAGAGGTCTCTCCTTCTTTAAATGCACAAATTTACTACCTGCTAGTAATTTAGGTCCTTGGAAAAGAGAATCAACTCTTTCCTCGAGTATGCAGCAATGCATTAGACAGTCCCTTAAGGTCATAAAGAGTTAATGTTCCTCATAAACTTGCTTAGATCATGGGGGAATTGGATTTAATGGTTGTTGGGGAAAATAATGAAAGTGCTGCGGCATCTGTGTCAATGGGTAAATATTGCCAGTTATGGCACACATGCTCTAAATCACACAGAAATAAATGCAATATGTGTTGTTATAGATTTCTTGTGTGTCTACCAACTCTGTCATATTGTACTCTCCCAAACAATACAGTGCGCTGCACACAGTGAGTATTCAATGAATAAGACTGATTTCCTACTTCTGGCCATGTCAGAAATGCCAGGAGAACTGAATCTGTCTCCAAATATCTCCACCCCCAAGCTGTATCAAAAAAGGAAGTCCAAAGCATCACCTGCAGCCTTTCCAACTGACAAAATAGATTTAATTAACAGACCCCAGACCTCCCAAAAGCTTAATACAGTGTGCAATAAATGCCACTGGTTAATTGATTGATTTGCAGCTTCTGGGAGGAATCCAAGTGTGCTCTCACTTTTCAGAACTAGATCCCCCATTCCTAATTGTTGGGCTTTGTGTATTAGTTATTCACAATATGAGCAGAACTGTGGTTTAAAAGACTATTTAGACTGTGAACCCCATGTTGTACAGGGACTGTGTCTGATATTATTAAGTTGTATCTACCCCAGCACTCAGAATAGTGCTTGACACATAGGTAATGCTTAATTAATACCATAATTATGTCTGCTGTGTGATCTTTGGCAAGTCACTGAACTTCTCTGGGGCTCAGTTACTACATCTGCAAAATGGGGATTAAGAGTGCGAGCCCCATGTGGGATAGGGACTGGTGTCCAACCTGATGAACTTGTATCTACCCCAGAGCTTAGAAAAGTGCTCGGCACATAGTAAGCCCTTGACAGGTACTATTATTAATATTTTATCAGACTTATAAAAGGGAGAGAACAATGATGAGAGTCCTAGAATGCAGTGGAGACACTACGCAGTGACTAATCTCCTGCAGTAAACAGTATTGTAATTGGTATGTCTATATATAGAGATTGCTTTAAAAAACAAATCACCTCAAAGTTGAGAATCAGGAGCTCTCACTGGGTCATCTTGTGATAGAGGCTAAAGGCAAAAGATGTCCTTCAAAGGAGACAAATTGTAAAGCAATAAAGTGTTAGGGCATATTTTATCAGCTTTTGTTTCCCATTTCCAGCAATTACACTAAAAAGACACCACTTCCTATTAGAGGTGGTGCTAATGCTTACAGCTCTGGCCTGCACTGAGTAGAAATTCTCTCAAAATGGCAAGTTATTTCCTGGATGTACTTAGGGCATTTACAAGGGTATTTTAACTTTTTTGAGCCATGAGAGTATCACTGAACAAATTACCATGAAAAGGCACCACACTACCTACAAAATCTGTCAAGGGACTACAGGAAGATCACTATCCCTCTCCCTCTCCGTGATAATGTAGCTCAGGATCCTTTTTTTTCCCCTAGCCTACAGTACCCAAACCAAGAAAACCCCAGAGAGATGCAAGGGAAGCAGCGTGGCTCAGTGGGAAGAGCATGGGCTTTAGAGTCAGAGGTCATGAGTTTGAATCCCGGATCTGCCACTTGTCAGCTGTATGACTGTGGGCAAGTCACTTAACTTCTCTGTGCCTCAGTTACCTCATCTGTAAAATGGGGATGAAAACTGAGCCCCACGTGGGACAAGCTGATTCCCCTGTGTCTACCCCAGCGCTTAGAACAGTGCTCTGCACATAGTAAGCGCTTAACAAATACCAACATCATTATTATTATTATTAATAGTTCCACCCCATTCCCGATCCTTTTTGGGTGATCAAGTTTAGCAAATTCAGCAAAGTGTATCACCTGTACAGAGAATTGCCCCAGGAAAAAGTGTTTTAAAGGGGGATGTTTGAAGTCATTGCAGAAAAAAGATTACTCAGAATCATCTCAGAAGCAGCAAAAAAAAAAAAAGTCTAAAATCAGTAGGCCTGAAGTCAGGAGTGAGGCAGAAATGTGAATTACATAAAGTACATTTGATTGGATTATGGGAGTGTCTGAGAACCCCTTTCTAAATATCAATAGATAACCCGCTAATGAGCAGCCTCTCAGCCACTGCTTTCCTTGTGTTGGAAAACAGTTCTACTGACAATGAATTTAACTTGTGTATGCAGATATGGCTGAAAGGACCTATAACCAGCCTATAGCCCCCTCCCCAGCAACCTCAGGCAGATTGTCTGGCCATACCGTTGCATTTTCTATTGGAACCACTCAGAGACTGATTGCAACATAAATTCTTTGTTCACAATCTTCCCGAAGCCTCTGTTTGAAAGACGAATGATGCCTTCCTCATTACTGAAAGCCAGGCTGCTCTACCTTTTTCAGTTATCATCCAACAGTTAGTCCCCTGCTACATTGCCTGGTTTGAGATTGTGTTTCACTGAGCCTTTAAAATGTTTTTATTTATTTATTTTGCCCTCCTGCATATTTGAGCCCCATTTGAGCTTGCCATACAACTCAACATATTGGTGTCTTCCATTCTCCTTCTGTATAAAACCCAGAAAAAATGTATTTCAAGTACTTCTTCGATTCCAGTAGACTGATCCCATAGCAGAACTTTATTGTTCGTGACCCTGATTTGTTATTAAGAATCCCATCTCCCTCTTACCCTTCCTTTCCAAACTCCTGGAGTGAGTCATCTACACTCGCTGTCACAAATTCCTCTCCTCCAACTCTCTCCTGGACCCCCTCCAATATGGCTTCTTCCCCCTCCATTACACTGAAATCACCTTCTCAAAGGTCACCAATGACCTCCTTCTTGCCAAATCCAGTGGGTCCTACTCCATCCTAATCCTCCTCGACCTCTCAGGTGCCTTTGACACTGTGGACCCTCCCCTTCTCCTCAGTACGTTATCCAAACCTTGGCTTCACTCACTCCATCTTTTGGTTCTCCTCTTATCGCTCTGGCCATTCATTCTCAGTCTCTTTCACGGGCTCCTCCTCCCCCTCCCATCCTTTAACTGTAGGGGTCCCTCAGGGTTCAGTTCTTGGTCCCCTTCTATTCTCCTTCTACACTCACTCCCTTGGAGAACTCATTCACTCCCACCACTTCAACTATCTATATGCAGATGACATCCAAATCTATATCTCCTCCCCTGTTCTCTCTTGCCTCCCTCCAGGCTCACGTCTCCTTCTACCTTGAGGACATCTCTACTTTGATGTCCTCCTAGCACCTAAAACTCAACATGTCCAAGACAGAGCGCCTTATTTTCCCTCCAAAACCCTGTCCTCTCCTGTACTTTCCCATCACTGTGGACAGCATAACCATCCTTCCCGTCTCACAAGCCTGCTACGTTGGTGTCATCCGTGATTCTTCCCTCTCATTCACCCCAAATCCAATCCATCACCAAAGCCTTCCGGTCTCACCTTCACAACATCGCCAAGATCGGCCCTTTCCTCTCCATCCAAACCACTGCCATGTTAGTACAATCACCCTTCCTATCCCAACTGGATTACTGCATCACCCTCCTTTCTGACCTCCTAACTTCCTGCCTCTCCCCACTTCGGTCCATACTTCACTCCGATGTCCAGATTATCTTTCTACAGAAACGTTTTGGGCATGTCAATCCCCTCCTCAAAAATTTCCAGTGGTTGCCGGTCAACCTCTGTATCAAACAAAAACTCCTCACTGTTGGCTTCAAAGTTCTGCTTCACCTTACCTCTTTTTCCCTCACCTCCCTTCTCTCCTTCTACATCCCAGCCCACCCACTCCGCTCTTCTGGTGCTAACCTTCTTGCTGTGCCTCATTCTCGTCTGTCTTGCTGTCAACCACTTGCCTACATCCTACCTCTGGCCTGGAACACCCTCCCTCCTCACATCTTCCAAGCAATCACACTTTGTCCCTTCTAAGCCTTACTGAAGGCTCACCTCCTCCAAGAGGCCTTCCCACACTAAGCCCCCCTTTTCCTCAGCTCCCCTCCCCTCCGCGTCACCCTAACTCACTCCCTTTGCTCTACCTCCCTCTCCCTGCCCCACAGCACTTGTGTATATATGCACATATCTATAATTCTATTCTATTCTATTGATGCCTGCTTATTTGTTTTGATGTGCATATATCTATAATTGTATTTATTTATATTGATGCCTGTGTACTTGTTTTGATATCTGTCTCTTCCCCTTCTAGACTGTAAACCCGGTGTGGGCAGGGATTCTCTCTCTTTATTGCTCAATTGTATCTTCCAAGCTCTTAGTACAGTGCTCTGTACACAATAAGTGCTCAATAAATACAATTGAATGAATGAATGAATGTAAATGACCCAGAAAGCTGAAGAGAAAGTGTCACCATCACACAGAAGGGAGGAGCACCAAAAAAAAGAGACTTTCAGCAAAGCTGTAGAGGGCTCAGAAGAGAAAAGCTAAACAGCCACTTTGGACCTCCTCCAACCCCCCTCACTCTCGACAGCCACACAGCACTTATGTGCATATCTGTAATTTATTTATATTTATGTCTGTCTCCCCTTCTAGACTGTGGGAAGGGAATGTGTCTGTTAGATTGTTCTCTCCCAAGTGCTTAACACAGTTCTCTGCACAGTAAGTGCTCAGTAAATGCATTTGACTGACTGACTAACTCAGGGGCTGTGAGAGCCAGCAATAAGGACAAACAAGAGACTGACCGCCTGAGGGCAAGAGGTAGGTTACAGTGTTGCCAGAGTAAAGCACAGATTTGTGGAAGTGAAGGTAAGGAAGTGAGAGAAACCAAAGGGTGAAGAGGAAAAGGAAAATTATGGAGGAGTATTTCTTTTATGTGTCTTTTGTGTGTTTTTGTCTTCCTGCCTCTTTTTCTGTTCAGTCTTGGCTTTCTGTTCTCCCTTCTCCACCTTTACACAACTGATTGTCTGCCCTGGGTTCCTCCTCCAAGCATTTCTCCCTCTCTTCCATTTTGGACAAAAGGAACTCTGGGTAATTTGTCCTTCATTTCTTTTTAAATCAGAGCAGAACACTAACTCTATATACAACTGAAGGGCTAAGTCCTGGTCTCAAGGACTAGGCAATTCAGAATTTCCAGAATGGATTAATGACTTGCTAGCATGAGCACCATCCTTGTGTGCCTTGCCTCTTGTTCAGTACCCATAAGTCTTTTGTGAGCTAAGTTTAGACTTTTCTGAGAGTTCTGAATTTTAGCATAATGCATTAGTCTTTCTCCTCCCCGTTAGTGAAGCAAAATATATACAAGCAAGTCAGGAGAGGTATTTATCATCACTGTAGCAGGGTGACTATTTCCCTGGAATTATTATTCTCATGACTATTTCCCTGGAATTATCATTGTCCTGACATTCTCTTTCTCTGCGTAAATAAAGTACAGCATGAACCCAATTTTATTCCCCGTGGTGCTCTATCCAACTGTCCCCTTCAGCACAGACCAACTTACAAAAACCCATAATGAGCCCCTTGAAGTTGCTATATGCCTAATTTGTAGTGCACATTCCATCAGATGCAAATATATACCTGCCACGATAAAATAATCTCACTCAGTTGCACAAGTAAATTGAGGTCCACTTCCAGTCCCCATCTGAGAAGTTAACATCGGTTTCTAGGACTTCTAATAAGAAAAAAAAAAAAAGGAAGCATAAAACAAACCTAAAATCAAGTCCACATTAAATAGCAGAGGGCACACATCACACTTACTGCACACAATAGAAAGACACCATTGGCATTTCTGAATGTTGAATAGAATGCATTCAGAGGAACAAAAGCAGGATAAAAGCTGGCCTGCTGCTGCTGCTGTGGCTGCTGTTGTGACTATCCCTTGCCTGCCTCAGCAATTCAGCGGCTAATGAACCCCCAGTCCGCATGCCAATGAGTCTTCTCCTGTTGTATTGCAAATGTCCCAAGCATTAATTACAAAGTTCATCTTTTTCCCTTTTCAATTCGAATTTGAGAAAGAAGGCTAACTTCAGAAGAAACGCTGTCAGATGCAGCCACCCAAATAAATTCAAACATAAGGGCCAAAGCAAACCAGATATGTTCCCCTCCCTCAGGCAAAGTCGTTGGAAATGAAGATGACAAACATTCTTTTGAAGGGCCTTAAAACGAAAGTTAGGCTTTAATAATCTTTTTCACTGGACTATGGGGAAGAGCGGTCATGTGCATTATTTTATGATTGTCTCAACAATGTGATGTTCTTGATGGATATTCTGACAAATGGAAGGACCATCTCAGTATTTCTGAGATTTGTTTAATAATGTTGGTATTTGTTAAGCACTTACTATGTGCAGAGCACTGTTCTAAGCGCTGGGGTAGACACAAGGGAATCAGGTTGTCCCACGTGGGGCTCACAGTCTTAATCCTCATTTTACAGATGAGGTAACTGAGGCACAGAGAAGTGACGTGACTTGCCCAGAGTCACACAGCTGACAAGTGGTGGAGCTGGGATTTGTTTCTAAAGTAACCAATTGAAAAATCTATTTGCATTTCTGTTCTTGTTGAGAAGCACTTGGGAATTGGCAGACAAAATACCTCATTTCATATAGACCAAGATTAATCAGTTAGCCATCTCATAATTCATAGTATGGAAAATGGAACCATTTCAAAGAACCCTCCAAAAGAAATGATAATCTGAGGAATTCCCTCTGTATTCTCTTTTCAGTGCATTGTTGAAGGGAAAATGGCAACCTTTTTTTACCCTGACTAAAGGCTATCTGACTTTCTCTCGAAGATAATTGTGATTCAGTTTCTCTTTCACTAGCAGTGCATTAAAGACTCATCATTAGGGCATTGAAAAGTGAGGGTATGGTGGAGACAGCCCTCACATGGTGCCATCTGTCCCAGTTTTATGGGAGAAAAAGAAGGGAGGGAACTAAGTATTCAACCAGTCAACGGATTTTATTGAGTGCTTACTATGTGCAGAGCACTGAATTAAGTACTTAGGAGAGAGCAGTGCAACAGAGTTGGTAGACACATTTCCTGTCCACAAGGCACTTAGAGTTCAGAGGAGGAATTTTTAAACTATTCTTTCCAAATTGAACATCCATAATTTTATATGTTTATACGTTCTTTTCGGAAGTTTTTATTGCTTTCCTTAGAGCATTTGCGTTTCCATTAGAGCATACCATTTCCTTAAAATGAACATTAAAACCTCAGAAACCTTTTAGTTTTGCTATTCTGAGAGTATCTCCATTGCTTATTTTGCTTGGTGTCTAACATGTCTACCAATTCTATTATTTTGTACTCTCCTAATCCCTTAGTATGCAGTGCTCTACATACACTAAGGGCTCAATAAATATAATTGATTGATTTAAAAGTTTAAAAAATTTAACCTAAATTAGGCCTCCTTATGATTAAGTAATTAGCAAACCATCTTACCTAGTATAATGATCCATTTCTCTATCTCTGGTTTTAGAAATGCCAATTATATAGTAAAAATGGAAAAGAAACTACAGCTGATTCTTCAAAAACTTTACCAAATTCATTTTATATACATGAACCTCCTAGTTGTAATATTGCTTTTTTATTTTGAAAGGATAGGTGTATTCCTGAAATTGTGAATTGAAGGAGAGGAAGAAAATCAGCCAGTGGTATTTACTGAGCATTTACTGTGTGCAGAGCACTGTACTAAGGGCTTGGGAGAGTACACTACAACAAAGCTGGTAGACACATTCCCTGCCCACCATGAGCTTACAGTGTAGAAGGGGACACGGACATTACTATAAATCAATCGATTATGGATATGTGCAGTAAGTGCTGTGGAACTGAGAGCGGGTGAATATCGAGTGCCCAGTGGTACAGTTTCAGTTGCACAGATGAGCAAAGGGAGAGGGAGCAAGGGAAAGGAGGGCTTAGTTGGGGAAGCCTCTTGGCGGAGATAAAGACTTAAATAAGGCTTTGACGGTAGGAAGAGTGGTGTTCTGGCGTGTATGGAAGGCGAGCGAGTTCCAAACGAGAAGGAGGTTGTGAGAAAGGAGGTCAGTGGTGATAGACAAGATTGAGGCACAGTGAACAAACTGGCACTAGAGGAGCCCACTGTGCAGGTTGGGCTGTAGTAGGATATCACTGAGGTAAAGTAGTAGAAGGCAAACTGATTGAGCGCCTTTAAAAGGATGGTAAGGACTTCCTGTTTGATGAGGAGTTGGGTGGGTAACTAACCCCTGGAGGTTCTTGAGGAGTGGGGAGACATGGGCTCATTCAACTCTACTTTTATGTCCTTACATATTATATGTAAAAATAGATGAGCTCTTGTTGTCCTGATAGGTTTGTCCTTTTATACCTGGAGCCTGCCTATTGATATTCTTCTGTTTATGAAACCCTGTCTAGGAAAGACACCTTTCTCTCAACTTCTGTCTGCCAGCGTGGTCTGTCCTATCGTACCTCAACATTAAAAGGTATTAAAGATTCAGTGAGGCCTAATGGCTAGAGCACGGTACTGGGAGCCAGAGGACTTGGGTTCTTATCTCAAATCCACCACTTGTCTGCTGTGTGACCTGGGACAAGCCACTTAACATCTCTGTTCCTCCGTTACCTCATCTGTAAAGTGGGAATTAAGACTGGGAGTCCCATGTGAGAATTGGGCTTTGTCCAACCTGATTAGCTTGCTTCTACCTCAGCACTTAGAATAGTGTCTGACATATGGTAAGCACTTAACAAATACCATTAGAAAAATAAAACAGTCATCAGGTGTTATTGTTTGGTTTTGAGATTGTTAGGCAGGAAATTTTTAAGATAGCTTTACCCTGCCCTGCTGCAGATGTTTGACCAAGGGCAAGGAGAAGCTTTCCACCCCGCCAGTTTTGTACAACATTATGTAATGCTGTGCATCCCCAGCATTTTGTGTGACAGTCTGAGCCCACCAAGCTACAACGTTTCTCCAGGGAGCCCCCGGACCCACCTCATATATCCTGCTCTCTCTAGGTTCAGAGACACTGCTTTCTCCTCCCAGGGCCCTGTTGAAGCAGACACCACTTGAACAGACACAGGCATTTGCATGTTTATCTGGTGCTGTCTCATAGCTATCCCCTTGCAGCTCTTGATAATGCTCCCTGAAGCATTCTTTTCTGCTCTCTTTGCCCAACTGCACCCAATCCTGATGTGTCCCAGCTCTTTCCCCGGTCTGAGTGAGCAGAACATTCCTAAATAGAGCTGTTCAGAGCTGCGTAGCCCAGTGGAAAGACCTGGGAGTCAGAGGACATGGGTTCTAATCCTGGCTCTGCCACTCATCTGCTGTGTGACCTTAAACTAGTCACTTAACTTCTCTGTGCCTCAGTTTCCTCATCTGTAAAGTGGGGATTCAATATCAGTCCTCATTTCTACTTAGACCGTGAGTCTCATTTGGGATAGACTGTGCCTGGCCTGATTAACACGTATAGAGGAGCAGCGTGGCTCAGTGGAAAGGGCTCGGGCTTGGGAGTCAGAGGTCTTGGGTTCGAATCCCGGCTCTACCACTTGCCAGCTGTGTGACTGTGGGCAAGTCACTTTATTTCTCTGTGCCTCAGTTCCCTCATCTGTAAAATGGGAATTAAAACTGTGAGCCTCACGTGGGACAACCTGATTACCCTTTGTCTACCCCAGCGCTTAGAACAGTGCTCGGCACATAGTAAGCACTTAACAAATACCAACATTATCTTGTATCTTCCCCAGCACTTAGAACAGTGCTTGTACGTAGTAAATGCTTATTGAAGATGATAATAATACCTCCACTCAGGGGTTACTGACATCATCCACCTAAGAGAAAAATATCAAACTCCCCCATGACACAGTCAAGAGAAATACCCATTTCCTGTAGTTTTCCATTGTGGTGCCCCTGAAAAAGAGCAGCAGTGTAACCCAACAGGTGTCTCCCCCGTTCCAGTTTAGTCTTCCATTGCCCCTAGCTTTTATTTATCTCCCCAAACAAAGCAAAGCTAAGCAGCAAGCTTTCACTCACCTCTTCATCTATTTATAAGTTTACTTTCCTGATATTTATTGCAATCATTGCATTCTCTAAAGTTTCCTTGATTGATAGCTTTAAGCAAAATCCAAGCTAAATCAAACTGTTTCGGTTATTCCTGTGATTGACGGAATAAGTGCTGGAAAATTCCAAAGTGACCTAGTGCCAAATGACTTACATAAAAGTTTGATTCGGCTTTCATCAATATTAATCGTCTTTGTTTTGAGCCTATTCAGTGATTGCACACGGCGCAGGCCTCCCTGGGAGGTTTCTGAGGGCCTGTGGAGCTCGCCTCGGCCTCTATCCTCTTTCTGATTGCCTACTGATGTTTCTTCTGGAGTCCAACTGGCCTGGATTTGGTTTTTGTAATATATTTTTATACTCTTTTTTTTTATGGCATTTGTTAAGTGCATACTATGTACCAGCCACTGTACTAAGCAGACTGTACACAGCGGACAAGCATCATTGCCGAGTGGATAGAGCACGGACCTAGGAGTCAGAAAGGCCCGGGTTCTAATCCCGGCTCCACCACATATCTGCTGTGTGACCTTGGGCAAGTCACTTATTTGGATCTCAGTCCCTCATCTGTAAAATGGGGATTAAGGGTGTGAGCCCCATGTTGGACAGGGACTGTGTCCAACCTGATTAACTAATATCTACCCTAGTGCTGAGAACAATGTTTGCCACTTAGTAAGTGCTTAACAAGTACTATAATAATAATAATGATTAATGTGGCAGAGCTGGAATTAGAACTCAGGTCCTTCTGATTTCCAGCTCCACGTTCTTAAAATAGTATCCAATCCAGCACTTAATAATAATAATAATTGTGGTATTTGTTAAGTGCTTAGTATGTGCCAGGCGGTGTTCTAAACTCTGGGAGAAATTAGCTAATCAGGTTGAACACAGGCAATGTCCCACATAGATGCTCATAGTCTTAATCCTCATTTTACAGATGAGTGAGCTGAGGCCCAGAGAAGTGAAGTGACTTGCCCAAAGTCACCCAGCAGACAAATGGTTGAGCTGGGATTAGAACCCAGGTCCTTCCGACTTCCAGACCCGTGCTCTATCCATTAAGCCATGCTGCTTCTCCAGTGCCTGGCACGTAAGTGCTTAACAAATGCCATAAAAATGGTAAAAGGCTTAAAAACCAGGAATGAGGGTTTTTTCCTCTAGAGCTTGCAGCTAACACATCCTAATCTCTTTATGACACAGTTACTAGGACTTTCTTGAAATTTAACTCATGGTTTTCAATCAGTGGTATTTATTGAGTGCTTACTCTGAACAGAACACTGTACTAGGCACATGAGAAAGTACATTACAGTAGAGTTGGTTGACACAATCCCTGCCCTCCAGAAGTTTACAGTCTATGGGGGAGACAAATGTAAAAATAAACTACAGAGAGGAGACACTTGTAGAGTACAAGGATATGTGTACGTACATGCTGTTGGACTGGAGTATCGAAATGCTTAAGCGGGTGGGTACACAGCCTAATGTGTAGTTAACAGAGAGGTTGTACACTTTGAGGGAGGTTAGGGAAAATTAGGGATTAGTAAGGGAAAGCCACTTGGGGTTTTTTGAGGAGTGGGGAAATATGGCTTGAAAGATTTTTCCCTTCTGACTCCTAGGTCCGTGCTTTATCCAGAATGAAGTATGGACTGGAGAGGGGAGAGACGGGAGGCAGGGAGGTCAGCGAGGAGGTTGATGCCTCAAATGCACGGTTGATTTGATGATTATGTCTGGAGTTGACAATTTACAGCCCTGCAATGGGTCTGACTTGAGTAACATTTCCAAACAGCTCAGAGATTAGGCCTTCCAATTTGTGCTTAAGCATGACTGTAGATAATCTCTCTCCTCTTTCCCACCTCACTCCACAGCACTGTTCTCCCTAGCCTTGAGAAGCCCGTGACAAGGTGGTACGGTCTGCATACAAAAAGTACACAGTAAATGCCAATGGCTTATTTTGATTGACTATCTTTTTTAGTGGGTGTCCTTAGATTGGCAGTCGCAGGTTGCAGTTTTCTGCCTGACCTCTTTTGTTCTCCTCACCCAGTAGTCTCAACTTTTTTCTAACTCCCTTAGCTCTTTCTTAGCTTCTCACATCATTTTCTGAGTATTCCTGAACAGTGCTTAACTATAGTGAACTTAACTACTCCTCCTGTACACCCTCAGCCATTAAATGCAAAGAAGGCCAAAAAACAAAACAAAAACAAATCACGTATTGCTGATGAACCATAGACAGTGTCTACAGCTTCTACACCTACTCAAACCCTGCAACCTTCTTAAACAGTCAGGCATATGGCAAAGGTTGATACCTGATTTTTAGGTCAGTCCCTAGGATACTGTTAAAGTTAAGCTCCTTGCAGGCAGGGAATGTGTTTGTTATATTTTTACATTGTACTTTCCGGAGTGCCGAGTACAGTGCTCCGCATATAATAAGCGCTCAATAAGTACCATTGACTGACTGGCTTCACAGCAGATCTGTTACCTGAGAACATATGTAAACGTAACTGGTAACTGTGCTAACTGGGGAGGTGAAAAATACACTGAGGGTCTTATTTAATAAAGGAAATATAAGCTATGAAAGCCTAAATGGAGGGAGGCAGTTTTAAAAATGCCACCCTGCCACTGCATCCCACCCCTCTCAAACCCTCAACATCAGGCTCCAAAACTAGACCCTCTCACGGTCCCTTTCCTCTGTCTTCTAGTAGCTCAGCCTCGCACCCAAAAATCAACAGTTCCAGGACCTTTCCTTGGAAAACAAGCAATGACCAAAAAAAAAAAAAAAAGTAACTTCCAAATTAAAACAGTATCCTGCAATAATAGGATCACAGGATTTTTTTCTGTTTTCTTTGGTTGCGGGGAGTTTCCTGCTGTCACACTGTATTCCCCAAAATATTGTCATCCCAGGGAGTTTAATGTCATTGTATACATAACAATTATGGTATTTTCCAAGCACTTACTATGTGCCAGGCATTGTACTAAACACTGGGATGGATACAAACAAATCATGTTGGATACAGTCCCTCTTCCATGTGGGACTCGTAGTCTCAATCCTCATTTTACCGATGAGGGAACTGAGGCACAGAGAAATGAAGTCTCTGGTCACACAGGAGACAAGTGACAGATTGGGAATTAGAACCCATGACCTTCAGACTCCCAGGCTCGTGCTCTATCCACTATGCCATGCTGCTACATAAAATGGCACCACTGGGTTCATAGTACTTCTGGATTCAATATTATTTAAAAACTTCCAAATCAGACTCAGTTGCCCTTTTTATGTTCCAACCCCACTTAGATTGTTTTGGAATCAAAATTCTCCTGCCAGACCCATTGTAAAAGAGAGATTGCTGATTTCTGGTTAGAGAAAGGGCCAATAATGAGTGGATGGAATAATGAAAAAAAACAACTACTTGGGATCTTGAACATTTAAGTTCCCAGAGTTAAAGGTTAAAATCTGTTGGGTTTTTTTCCTTTCTTGAATCCTCTATTTCCTTTGTAGTTTTTCTTTTTTAGGGAACAACTGGATGAAAAAACAAGCCTGCTATCACCACATTTTTTCCTGAGAAGTGCGTGCCATGAAGTTAGCAACAGGGAAATCAGAGGAGGGGTGATTTTTTTGGAGTGTCATTTGAAATCCAATCTCTAGCCTTAAGATCTTACAGCCTTAATTTACTTTTATGGAGGCAAATAACATGAAGTTGCCACATGGAATCCCTCTTATTTGCATTCTTGAGGTGCTCTTCCAATTTAAAAGCGTATTAGCAGTTTTGCATTTGTGGCCCGTTCTCTACAGTGGCAATTACGTATTGGCCATAACAACTGGCCTGCCAGCCATGTTCAAAAAGTCATTTCCCAAGGCTCAGTCTTCTGTGAACCTTTGCAATGAGCAGTTATTTCAGAGGCCAAGATTTTAGCTGAACACTGCCCAGGAACATGACATTTTAGGGAAGGTTCCATAAAGCTCTTGAACTATATTTGAACACACTTTTCTCTTTGGGTGCAGTTAGCTACAAGCTCTTAACACAGACACCAAGAAAAGCTTTATTTTGTAAACTCGCAAGCTAGAATGTGTGAACCAATGAACTCTGTTTCAGTGACTGGCGGGTGGAACTGGTGCAGAGCCTGTACTGAAATTAATGGGGTGGGTGGTCTCACTCCATTACTTGCAATGCAATTGATTCTGTGGAAGCCATTATAGCGCCGCCACTAAAAATACAGAGGTGTTTTTTTCATCCTTTGGCCATAATGGATAGGAATATAAACCTGGTCGCAATGTGGGATAAGTGCTCTGAACCAAATACAAGGTGTTCAGCTTGTCAGCATTTGTGTCAGGCCTGAAATGTGATTGCATATGCCAAGGCTAAATTTCAAAGACTTTGTTCCCTACCTGAATGAACTGTTAAGAAATTGCCTGAAAGTCTGCTCCTAGGTCATGTTCTAGAAGAATTAGGAGGGAAAAGAGCATCCATTTATCAAAACTTGCAAGATATGGTTAGAATCTGCTCTTGTGCAAAGAATTGTAGCAAAGTCCTTCAGAGTCAAGCAGCTCGTAGGAAAGCAAGCAAGCACTGGGGCAAAATCCCATTAAGGCAAACACATGTTGGGGTACTGACCTTATCCAAAGATGAGCTTATTGGAAGAAACCATTTCTTCAAACTCTGGGGTTCACTCTCCAAGCTGGTCCATTCTGGGGTGGGGGGAACAGGTGGGTGGAGGCTAAAGAGACAGCTATTTGATTAGTTGTTGGAGGCTTGAGGTAGCTGTTCTCCTGGCATTGTGCTAAGGCTAGGATATGAGGTGGTGTATAGATACCTTCATCAGGTGTAGGAGGAATGAGCAAATGCAGTGAGGGATATGCTTATTACTATTGACTTAGTGATTCGCTGATTGACAGGGCCCTGGAGTCAGTCAAATATACATCCACATAATAGCTGGTCTTCTATGGTTAATTCGCGGGGGGGGGGGGGCTTGAAGATATGTGGCCAGCTAGATCCAGTTCCTGCCCCCCACTGAAGCCAAATGA
Source organism: Ornithorhynchus anatinus (assembly GCF_004115215.2). Taxonomy (NCBI): domain Eukaryota; kingdom Metazoa; phylum Chordata; class Mammalia; order Monotremata; family Ornithorhynchidae; genus Ornithorhynchus; species Ornithorhynchus anatinus. The sequence goes on from NC_041735.1 coordinate 44,060,361, forward strand.
CTTTAGTACCTAACAGAAGGTACTGCCTCTTGTAGAGTGGATTTGGATTTGCTTAGGATATCGTCCTTTGGACCCTGCCAATGTAAGTGGTATCTTTCTGCAAGTGACACAAGGGTAGATGCCTCCATAACCGACGTTGATCAGAAAATCTCTGCTACTGAAAAGGATGTCAGACTTCGTGTCCTTCCTGCTGTCTTTAACTCATCGGCAGTGAGGAGATCTTTAAAACAGTGTCCTATGGCTAGGTCTGTTATTCAAAATTCTGTCTGTAAAGTAGCAGATTTTATCTATTGTAGAGAAAAACCCTCCATTTATGAAACACCAAAGGCCTTGTTTTTCAGCAGGTGGCCTGCAAATTATGTTACCTCATTTGTTCAGAGTATACAAAGTGAGCACTGTGTACCTTGTGGAATGGCAGGTGTTAATACAACCTGCTCTCGCCCTTTGCCGTATGAATATGGAATTTCCCATTTTAACCCTTGGCTATAAAGTTCTGCAGGTAAAGTTGGAAGTGTGACTTCATGGGTCAGAAACTATGCTGCTCTGAGTGCCGAACGAGAACAGTGATGCTTGAGGGGAAAAAACATATGGCTTGTCTTTGAGATGGTTAAAATTAAGAAATGGAGTCTAGACCTGAATTAGCTGAATCAGATTTATGAGGTTTAATACTCCTGGATATCTGACACTGTGTAATTCCATCTGAAATAGAGGGGGAGCTATTAAGCAGATATTAGGTGAAATGATGCTGTATTTAGATGAGCAATCTTATGAGATAAATATGTCATTTAAAGACACTAGACTTGCTCTTGTACCAAGTTATCCCAAGTTCTGACACTGGAGTTCCAGTACTTATAGTCACAGTGGTAAGAGCAGAAAGCTGTTCCTGTCAACTTTGCTAATCAAAGCACATTAGCAAAAAGGAACGGGCCCTTTAAGTTGTAAAGTAAAGGTCTCATTTCATGGCCCTGCACAGGAAAGAAGGGTTGAACTAAATGAACCATTAATGGTGAAGTAATTCCCCAAATTGGACAAATTAAAAGGTGGTAAACAAGGGTATTTTACTTACCATTTTTTTCAGAGAATGGCATCTCTTTCCTCATTTAAAGGCTTTAAAAGTAGTGCTTTTTCTGCTCATTTTACACTTTTCAAGTCAGCAAACGTGACTACAGTAGGCAGTACATAAGGTGCTTGGGAGAGTACAGCACAGTACACTGACAGAGCAAAATATCACTTGTTATCCTTGTGGTTACCTAACTTGCTCTTACTAATATGAAGAGTGCAACATGACTCTTCAATTATTTGTGATTCTATGTCACTAGACTATTAGTTCTCTGCTACTGTGAGTACTACGTGACTATTGAAATTAGTGAGAAGTTGCGGAGGGACCTCCCTTCTTCCAAGTTATTCTCATCTTCTACCAAGAGCATTGCCTTTATAAGAGAGGAGAAATCCCAGAAGCAAGGATGCTTTAACAGACAAAAAAACACCTTGGCCTACAATCAGATTCTCACTCGTGTATTTGTCCTGATTTAATTAGCTTGGGGGTTGGAGAAGTCAAGGAGGTTCCTGCTTAACTCCAGATGCCACCTGTGTCCTAAGATGACTTGAAGAGGGTTCCCATCCCATCTCTTAGGCTGAGTAGGAGCAGAAATGGAAGGATCAAGATGTCCTTTAGTAGAACTTGTGACTCAGTGGCTACATAAATAATTTAACATTTTCAGAAAATTATTACATTCAGTAAAACATGTCTAAGTGAAGGCAACTAGACTCTAAAGCATGGGCGAGACATTCACATGATTGAATAATGAATGACCTTTGAATAATGGCACCAAGAGTAGAATCTTTGTGGGGGCATTATCTCCCATCTGCCAATGCTCAGGACGGGTGAGGGAGTGCGATATTATCATCATCATCATCATCATCAATGGGATGGTGTAGAGCATTGTACTAAGTGCTTGGGAGAGTTACAGCTAGTCCTTTCCATCCTACTAAATTAAAGTGTATGCTAACAATGCATTTCTTGGGAGTACTGGTGGGGGAAGACTTTAATTCCTGAATGTTGTGTTCTTGATTTTGGAATATTCTTGTTTCCCTTAGATATCTACATGTATTCGTTCCATCAATGACGAGAAAATGAATAACAGTATTAAATTCCAGTGAGAAGGGAGTGTGCTTCACTGGAACATAATTTTCTTACTAGAAAAGGAGCATTATGCTTCTAGGTAGCAGTTTTACCCAGCAGATGAAGCAGATCTTTGGAGACTGACAGATGAAAAATGTCATATAAATTAGTTGAGCTCAGGGATAAGATTGCTTCCATTTTTAACCCTCCTAATTTTATTTTTGGGTAGCACAAACAACTAAGTCCAGATGTTTTCTGACTTTCCTCCAGTGGAAGGTATTCACATGGAAAAGTGAGATTTCACCTGTTTGAGATTGACTGGCTGATGGCCATAAAATAAGTTTCCAGATTATTGAACTTGCAAAAGAATAATAAGTGGTTAGACCCAGGCACCTAAAATAGCCTTGAACTGCCCCCATTTTGGAAATTTCAAAGAATATATGGAAATTAAAAGATCCTAAAACTGAGGCCAAAAGATTAAGAATAACAGAAAGTACTAAAATATAATTCCTGTTTTAAGGCCATAAGGAACAGAATCGTTTCAGGAAAAACTCACTTTCTATTGCTGTTGCAGCTTTAAGGCTGGAAGCAACTGCTTTCCATATTTTAAGGTAAGCCACAGTGCCATTTCCTATTATATGTTTCATAAAGCTCATGCTACTTCTGCAAATGTCATGATCCATTTAAAGGGCCTCAGACATACCAACTCATTCTTGTTCTTTTTATAAATGCCTGACATTCACTGGCTGGAAATGGAGGCACTCCTCATTATCATAAACTAAAGCCTTCCTGATTCCTGTTGGATTTGTCAATTAAAAAAAAATTAGGACTAATAGTTTAGAAGCAGTGGAAATATTTGCCACTGATTTGATGCTGTATTTATTGCTTAACTAACCAATAAACCGTAGTCCTGGGCCGGATTTCCAGGATAAATTATCTACTGCTTGAGTGGAAATTAGAAAATAGAAGGCGTGTTAATTGCTGGGATCTTTATCCGGAAAGTCTGTCTGCCTCCCGAAGTACCTCATAAGTTCACAGAGAATGTGAATCGCTTTCATGAGAAGAACCAGGCTAAAGTGAAAGATAGAGGGAGAAATCCTCCTAGTGAGCACAAGGTGATCTCAGTGGCACACTAATGGTTACAATCTTTCTCCTAGCAATGAAGGACAACTCTAGTAGGTCCTCAGTGCTTATTTATAATCATTTTTGGGTTTTTGTGTTTACATTTGCTTCTGAAAGATTCTTTTAATTAACCCATCTAATAATAGATGTTACAACATTAGGTATACTCCAGATTGCACTGATTATTGTCAGAGAGTGGATATTTTGGAGTTGAAGAAGTTTGAAACTTGGAGGTTAGTTTTAAGGGGTTTTGTATTATTTAGGAAAGCAATCAAGTTTAAGTTTAAAAAATTTTGAAGTGTGTAGATTTTACTTTCATGGCCTGAGTCCAATAGTGGCAGGTGTTTCTTAGAAATAGTTCTTTACAACATTCACAAATGCTCACTGTAACAACTGTCTGTTGACAAACATAGTGATGTTATATGCCAATTTCCAGTATCAGACTCCAGCATCAATCCAATACTTACTCTCTTAATTTTGACATGGAAGTTTTGTATTGGAGTTAGAAGAAAGATAATATTTGCAAAAGACTCGAGCAGAAACTGAACACAGGTGCAAATTATCCAGTCATAACTCCCTAGTCATTAAGGTGAGCGTTAGTTTTTATTTAGCAATTCTTAAGTATTTTCTTTCAGGGTGATCAACTTCCTTTTCAACTCAATTGTCTCAACATTCCTCTGAGATAGCAAAGATCCCTAGTTTGTAAAATGTCTCCTGACTTTCCTCACCTGCCGCTGCGAAAATGCATAGGTTTTCCAGCAGCCCTTAGATTTACCTTTTGTCCTCAATTTTTCATGTGGGAATCAGGAGTGGTTTTGGAAAATGAGTTCCAGATCAGGTGTCAGGGAAGGAGAGAGAAAACAGAAAGTCAGAGACCCACAAGAGTGAGAAGGGCTACTGAGAAAAGAGATTCAGAGAGAAGAGAATGAAAACAGAGAGATGGATTGAGACCCAAAGGAGAGATAAGACACAGAGGCTCAGAAAAACTTTTCTGCTCTTTCTTTGCATCTGATGAAGAGTGGGCCAAGCTTGAACAGGAGTTGGGTCCTCCAACTGTAGTGAGTAGGTGGATGACCCACCGAGCTTGGGCCAAGTAGTATTCAAATAAAATCCTGGAGCTGGGAAGCTAGGGAGGAGGACAGGTCCCAGAGTACAAAGAGTTCCAGGTAGCTCCCAGAACAAGAAAAGCCCTTGACTAAGCCCCCAAATCCAGTGGGGAGAAAAAAGTGCATGGCTAAAAGCAGAGACAGGCTCCCGTTAGAACCTTTGCTATGACTCCATAACAGGAATAATAATAATAAGAATAATTATGGTGCTTGTTAAGCGCTTACTATATGTGAAGCACTGTTCTAAGCGCTAGAGTAGATTCAAGTTAATTAGGTTGGACACAGTCCCTGTCCCACAAGGGGGTCATACTTTTAATCCCCATTTTATAGATGAGGTAAATGAGGACCAGAGAAGTTAAGTGACTTGCCCAAGGTCACACAGCAGACATGTGGCGGAGCCGGGATTAGAACACAGGATACTTCCCCATAGAGAGTGAAGAGGGCTTGGATATGTTAAGACGACAAATAGCTAGAGAAGTAGTCATCGGTCTTTACCAAATACTTCAGTTTTCAGTGGGTCTTATGCCTTCCCTATATGGATCTGACCCTGAACACCTTTTTGTCTGGTATTTTTTAAATGTAACCTTTTTTCCTTTTTTTATTATGATATTTGTTAAGCACTTACCATGAGCCAGACACTGTTAGAAGCAATGGGATAGGTACAAGTGAATCAGGTTGGACAGAGTCTCTGTCCCACATAAAGCTCACAGTCTTAATCCCCATTTTACAGATGAGGCAACTGAGGCACAAAGAAATGAAGTGACTTGCTTAAGGTTACACAGCAGACAAGTGGTGAGCCAGGATTAGGACCCAGGTCTTTCTAACTCCCAAGCCCGGGCTCTATACACTAGGCCACGCTACTTCATCTTAGCTCCTGCAGCCGAGTTTGGAGGCTCGTAAGTGGTGCTCATGTTCAAAGGGAACCTGCAGAGGGTTGGCAAAGACTCAGGAATGAGGGAGTGAGCCAGGGATACGCAAGGCTAGGGCAAACTGGGCATGTTTCCACAAAATGGCATATAGGCTATTATTGTTGGGAAGTCCCGTGTAATGCATGAGCTGTATGTGTGCCCCTATGTCGGGCAATTTTAAATAGTGTTGGTGGACTTCCTATTGGGAAGTATAGCCACCATCTTGAGCTCTGTTTCTGACTGTCCTACTCCAACTTCCAGGCGTGGGACAGGCTAGCTATGACTCCCCACCTACCCAAAAAGCCTAGAGGGGCATGATGCCAAGGCTAATGGCTTTACAGTTCCTTAAGGTCCCAATTCCTGTAGGCAGTGGTCCTTATTTTAGTCTCATGGAATTCAGCCTCTGAATTTCTGTTAGCTAAGCTCATTCTCCCTTCCATACCACCTGTGTTGCCTAATGGGGAGTTTCTTTTTCCCCACTCTCGGTGTTCCCTTTTGCCCTGGTAGTAACTAGTCCAGGGAAATAAAAAACAGCTTGTGGGAGCAAGTCTTAGAAGCCCCGGTTGAGTGTGGAAACAGGGAATATAGCTGTGTATTATGCTCAGATTTGAGGTGTGTAGGGTAAACCAGGAGCGTTCCTAATAGAAACCAAGCTAGCGTATTCTCTATCCTTGCCTCTCTCTGTCTGCCTTTGAGTGGACTGTGGTAGAGCAACCACATCTCCATTGCGGTCAAGCTTAGCGACACCAGATGTTTTCAAAATGGGCAAACTTTTTCACACTCCCTCCTGCAAGGAGCCTGGGGAAACCTGCACCTTCATTGCAAGTAGGGAGTTGGGCTCACATGTTTGTAGTTGTCAAATGGGTTCCTTGGATGCAACAGAGAAATAGCTAGGCAAAATGAAGTAAGATGTGAGGTACAATCAAGGTAGCACTCTCACAAATTTATTCCAAAGTTCACAGAATTCCATGTAAGAAGGCATGGTTAACTGTCCATTTTAAAAATCAAACATATTAAGATAATATGGCCACAGAGCCCAGACTGTTATGCCTCCATTTTCTTCCCTGTAAAATGGGGATAGAATTAAATGTCACCTGTCCTTCCAAAGTGCAAGTGTTAATAAGGCCATTGCCGTCAAGCAATCTGAGCCACTCAGAAGAGAAATGCTGTTTTTATTTTGCTTTTGAACAAAAGAATCATTTCAATAATGTCAGCGAATGGGGTTTTTAAAATGTTATTTGTAAATCTGTTTTATGCACTGATGCTTAACCAAACTCAAACCTAATTAACACAAATAAAGGAAACTCTAATTAACACACCCAGCCTACATGACATTTATAGTCCTCAGTGTGATAAATGATGGAAAATGTACAGTATTTCTGAATGATACAGATAATTAAGCAAGGAAAGGAGAGTGATCTATTGTCATAGCAATAATGAAAGACATGAAGAAGCTCTAAAGAAAGTGGCACTCCCACAGGGCAGATGTTTTATCCATTGAAAGTCAGGTGAAGCTCATCCATATTGATTCGCAAGGGATCTGAGCAGGGTCACCTAACCAGTAAACACAAGGCTCAGGCTACAGCTCCCATCAGGAAATCCATGTGCCTGTCAGTGGGGGTCCACCTGTGAGGACTCATCAACACCCGCTATCAACTAAACATATCCAGGTGCAGTAGCTGAATGACTGCTGGGGAAGGCAGTGTGGCCAAGTGGAAGCAACGTGAGATTGAGAATCAGGAGAACTGAGTTCTAATCCTAGCTCTCCCACTGACTTCCTGTGAGACCATGGATAAATGACTTAACCTATTTGAGCCTTCATTATGTCATCTGTAAAATGGAGATAAAGTACCTGATCTCCCCATCCCTTAGATTGTAACTGATCAGTTTATCTGAATCTACTTTATTGTTTAGTTAAATGTTTTGGCACTTGGGATGTGCTCAATAATATGAAAAAAAATAAATGTTGGTTTTTGTTAAGCGCTTACTATGTGCAGAGCACTGTTCTAAGCACTGGGGTAGATTCAGGGAAATCAGGTTGCCCCACGTGGGACTCACAGTCTTAATCCCCATTCTGTAGATGAAGTTACTGAGGGATAGAGAAGTTAAGTGACTTGCCCACAGTCACACAGCTGACAAGTGGCAGAGCCAGGATTCGAACCCATGACCTCTGACTCCCAAACCCGTGCTCTTTCCACTGAGCCACCCTGCTTCTCTAATATAATTTTAATAGTACTATATAAATTGAACATACATAGTATATGAATGAATGAAATGTGCATTTTTTCACATGAGTGCTAAGGTTAAAAATAAAAGCACTACATGTGTGCTGAGGCAGGTGTTAGGTTTTTGGCTGTTGGGGGGGGGGGGGTGTTGTGAATTAATCAGGGAAGACTTCCTGGAGGAGATGGACTTTTAGGAGGACTCTGAAGATGGAGAGAAGTAGGGTCTGGTATACATAGAGGTGAGAGTTCCAACCAGACTGAGCAAACAGCATAATCAAAGAATCAGTGAGTAAGGAGTTTAGAATATAGTACAGTTAAAAGGTAAGCTTGGGAAGAGAAAAACATTCAAGTTGGACAACAGCAGGTGACAAAAGCCTATGTATGTAAAATGGGGAAAGCTGGTTGAAAACCTTCAAGTCAGTGGCAAGAAATTTCTGCTGATACAGAAGGGGGGAAAAGGCAGCCACTGGAGCTTTTTGAAGAGTGGAAAGATGTGTACCGCGTGCATGGCTCAGTGGCAAGAGCCTGGGTTTGGGAGTCAGAGGTCATGGGTTTGCGTCCCGGCTCTGCCACCTGTCTGCTGTGTGACTGTGGGCAAGTCACTTCACTTCTCTGTGCCTCAGTTACCTCATCTGTAAAATGGGGATTAACTGTGAGCCTCACGTGGGACAAACTGATTACCCTGTATCCACCCCAGCACTTAGAACAGTGCTCTGCACATTGTAAGCGCTTAACAAATGCCAACATCATTACTATTATCATTTTCCTTCAAGAAGATTATCTGGGCAATATCGTAGATTATGGATTGTAGGCAGGAGGAGGGTTGAGGCAGATACTATGATAACAAGTATAGATGGAGGGGAAAGGGCAGGTTCAGGAAGCATTATGGAGGAAGAAGTGCCAGGTTTGAGAGTTAATTGAATGCAAATGTTGAAAGACAGGGATGAGTCAAAAACAAAACCAAAGTAATGGGCTTCTGGGACAGGGAGGATGGTGGTGTCAACAAAGAGAGGAAGGTTAGGAGGAATATTGGATTTAGGAGAGAAACTGAGAAATTCAGTTTGGAAATGATGAATTTGAGATGTTGGTGAAACATCTATGCTTCTGCCAGGCTGAGGCACCAGAAGTGCTGGGAGAAATGGTGTGGCATTAGGGGACAGGGGAGCACTCCCCTGGGCTATCACACCTGCTTTAAGGAGGAGCCAAACTTTGCTGTGACCTAGGGTTTCTTCAGAGTCTGAAGAAGATACACCCCTTCCCCCAACTGAGTGAAAGAGCAGACTTGGGCTCCTGTGAAGGTGGAACAAAGGCATGAACACTAGGTTGTAAACAGAGCTGGAAGGAAGCTGGAAAGGGACAGAACTCAGTTTTGGTATAAGGGAAAGTCCTGGAACTGCCATTCCAGTTATGAAAATTGCTTAATGGGGATGGCAATGGACTGAGCTCAGACAGAAACCCCACCTTGGAGCCTCACAGAAGGGAGAACTCCCATGAGGGTGGCTAGAGGCAACACCCCTTCACACATACCACACGCCCGAACACCAAACAGAGAATGTTGGGCTTGGCAGGTCAGGTCCTGGGGGGTTGGGCACAGAAGGCAGAGCCAAACTCCAGCACCAAACAAGCCTTGACTTGTGAGGAAAGCCTGACAATTCCACCTACAAACACAAAAGCTTTAGGAAAGTCCCTACGAGACAATTGATCCTGTGAGTGTACCAAATGCCAGCCAGATGTAAAGGAGTCCTAATGTAGAGCTGGTACTGGGTCTGGAGCCAGGACTGGTTGTCCAGGTGGAAAGGGCAGGGGAAGTGATTTGACAAGAAGCTAAAAAAGCTTTCTCCAAGGCACTGTGGCCACAGCTCCCTACCAACTCAGTAAGTTCAAAGGTCATGACAACCTCTCACTTTGCCTTGTTCTCTCCAGGGTCACCTGCTTCTACCCCCTACCAAAGGCAAGGAGGAATATAGGCTTCCCATAAGAATCAAAGACACATATACTCTCCTTTGTGGTAATTAAGTACTAACCATGGGGAAAGCACAGTACTAAGTGCTGGAGTAGATAACAGGATAATCAGGTTGGATGAACTTCCTGTCCCCCAAACGTGGGGCTTCTTTACCCTTCTTACCTGCTGAAGAGCGTCATGGCCACTGACTTGTCTATAACCCTTCATCACTCTCGGGCATATCAACCCACCTGGGCTCACTAGAGATGTGGCAGCCCTCGGCGCTGACAATTCTTAGTATTCAGATATCCTGTTTTTGTTTTAAGATGCTTTTTGAGGATTAGCAGTGGTGCTGTTTGATGAGGAAAGGACCTGATCACTCTGACACCCAAATGAGATTACTTATGTGCACATTTTTAGCACTATTTTTCAGAGGACATAAGTTGAATATTTTGAAGGTAGGAGAGTTGGGAAGAAACATTTTAATTGAACACAAGGGCTCAGAGTTCACACAAAACCTCCTGCCTGGTTTGCACTAAACATCTTTGCATATGCTAAATTTTCAGCTAATGCTATTTAATCAGTCTGTGATGTTATTCAATTAACAAAAATACCCTGAACATAAAGACAAGAATTTCTCAAAGTTTCTTTCTCACAGATGAGGCATCTTTTAAAACAGCTGTCCCTGAGTAGTGTTTGAAAAATAGGGAAATCACAAAAACAAGCCATCTGTGGGTTCTCTAGCTCTAGCATTTCATTCCCCTCGGGCAGGTCTACAAAACGTCAGTTACCTCCAAAAGAAGTTCTTTCTCATCAGGGATTGAGGCCCTGGAGAACAGTGTCTAAACTACTTTGGAGAGTTTAGGAGGAAGTTTTGTGATGATCATTGGAATTACCCTGTCCTCTTTGTGATTGGAGGCTTTGAGTTGGAGCAAGAACCTCTTTTTTCAAGCACCAGGGCTCCTGCTCTCAGCATGCTTTCTGCTTGCGTGGCTAGCAGGGGTTTAAGCATTATCTAACCTTGGCATCACTGACATTGTCCTCTGCTGGTTCTCCTCCTGTCTCTCTGACCACTCTTTCTCATTCTTCTTGGAGTCTCCTCTTTTACCTTCCACCGTCGAACTTTGGGAGTCTCTCAAGGCTCAGTTCTGTGCCCCCTTTTATTTTCCCACTATAGCCACACCTTTGCAGGATTCATTCACTCCCAGTCGCTTCAGCTACCATCTCGGCATGATTGACTCCCAAATCTACCTCTCCTTCTCTACAGTCTCGCATTTCCTCCTGTCTTGAGGACATCTCTGCCTAGATGCCCCGCCAACACCTCGTATTAAACGTATCCAAAACAGAACTCCTCAACCTCCAACCCAGACCCTGTTCTCCCACTGTCTTTCCCATCACTGTAGACAGTGCTATCCTTCTTATCTCACAAACCCATAATCTTGGTATTATCCTTGACTCATCTCCCTCTTTCAACCCGTATATTAAATCTGTCACCAGATCTTGTCAGTCCTACCTTCACAGTATCGCTAAAATCCACCCTTTCCTCTCTATCCAAACTGCTATTACACTGATCCAAGCATGCACCATTTCCCACCCTGACTAGTGCTTCAGTCTCCTTGCTGACCCTTAGACCCTTTCCTTCACTCAGCTGCCTGAATCATGTTCCTGAAAAAACATTCAGTCCATGTCTCCCGATGCCTCAGAAACCTCTAATACCTGCCCATCTACCGCTCCATCAAACAGAAGTTTCTTACCATCGGCTTACCAGTGCTCTTCCTCCTACCTAACCACGCTGATCTCCTACCGCAACCCAACCCAAACATTCCACTCCTCTAACACCAACTTGCCCTCTGTACCTTCAGCTCATCTATCCCACCACTGACACCTTGCCTACTTTTTTCATTTGGCCCTGGAACTCCCTCCTCCTTTATATCTAACCATCCACCATTCTCCCCACCTTCAAAATCCTCTTAAAATCACATCTCCTCCGAGAGGCCTTCCCAGACTAAGCCTTTGAATTCCCTTCTTCTCGATCCTCCGTGTTAATTATGAACTTGGCCATGAACCCTTTAGGTATTTTGATACTCACACCAGACCCACAGTACTTTCATAAATATTCTTTTACTCTAGTATTTCCCATGACCCCTATCTATTTTCATTTCTATCCTCCCCTGTAAGCTGTAAACGTCAAGCTCCTCGTAGGCAGGATCATGTCTACCACCTCTATTTGTACTGTAATCTCCCAAGTGCTTAGTACAAGGCTCTGCAAATAGTAAGTGCTTAATAAGTAGCATTGATTGACTGACTGATGACCTGAAACTGTTTGGTTTGAGGATTGGAAGGATCAAAACACAGTGGCAACTACAGCCATCTGCTAAAATCTGGCCTCATCATGTAGTGAGAGCATGTTTATACAAGCCACCACAGGCAAAAGCTTTTTGTTTGCAATTAGGATTGCAGTTGGGCTGATCTGTACCAGATTCAGTGTCTGTGGCCAGTTCGAGAAGATCCTTAGTGGACTGTCTGTAGTAAGGGACTGACCTTCTTTTCCTGAAGTTTTTGATATAATGTCACTTTTCTCTCTCTCTCTGGATGGGTTTCACTGAAAGCTTCCCTTCTCCCAAATGGACTCATTCCTGTCTCCCTCACCTCAGGGCTTCCCTCCCCACCCCGCCATGCTCAGGAACAGCACTGCCTAGTGAATGGAGCCTGGCCCTGGGACTGGGTTCTAATCCCAGCTTTACCAGTTGCTGCTGTGTGACCTTGGGCAAGTCAGTTAACTTCTCTGTGCCTCAGTCCGTCATTTGCAAAGCGGGAATTAATACTATGAGCCGCATGTGGGACATGGACTGTCTGCAACCTGATCAGCTTCTCCAGCGCTTAGTACAGTACCTGGCCCATTGTAAGTGCTTAACAATTACCATTAAAAAATAGTTTAGTGTTAAATGCAAAACATTTTAATCTCTTTTGAAACAAATAGGTTATTTCTTCTGCTCACTTTTCAAAATGATCAGGAGCAGTATGTCAAAGAGCAATCTGATCCCTGTATTCTTTAGTTGTTGCTGGTAAAAGTTGTGCAGTGTAATTTTTCCTAGGAATGAGACTTTTAAGTCACATATTTAAGAATGATATCCTTTGACAAGTGAGCCAGACATTGGGAGGCAGAGTTGGCATTTGCCAATCTTTCTACAGTGTGTGTTCCAAAGTGTCCAGTTGAACGATTCCTTTTATACAACAGTGTTACTCATTTCCTGCTGTTTGCTTGATCTTGGATTTCTATATCCCTTGACTGCAGAATAATGAGATGCCCCCCTATTGCCTACAACTATAAATATGATAGGCTTTTGGGAAGAATATTTGATCTGGGAATGAGAAGATTAATTTTTCCCCCGTACGTCTTTTGGACTAACTGGACATGATCGTTTTTCATTTTGATTTCAGATGAAAACATGCAAAACCAAAGGCCATCCATCATGTAGCATTCCATTGCTCGTGCACGGCGTCTGCTTCAATCACACCTCCCAGCAGTATTCTGATTGCCTGAATGAGTGAGTTTGAAGTGCCCTGCATGGTTGATACTTGCATATATATTTCATTTGAGCGTGGTGTGCCGTGTCCCCATAGCAGGTGCAAGTGAACTCGAAGTGCACATATTGAAAATGTGGGAGTTGAGGCTAACAGCGTAAAAGTTCTCCACAAAACTATTGCAACCCTTTGCCAAAGATTCCCTGTAGCACAGATTTTCTGGGAATGCTAACCTCCTCTGCCCCTACCTTTACACAGCTAACACTCTAAGAAGGAAGCCATGCTCGAGTTTGACTGGAATTCTGGATGGCATAAGTGGGAAGGGCACCCTACCTCTTATCCTGATGTTTGTTTCCAGGTGCCAAAACATGGTCTCTTATTTAGACCGTGAACCCCGTGTGAGACCTGATTATCATCTTCTATCTACTGCAGCACTTAGTACAGTGCTTGATGCCCAGTGAATGCTTAACAGGTACTATCATTAAAATTATCATTATTGATGAAAATAGCTATTCGTCCAAGGAGATAACTTGGTAAACACCTAGAATCCCAAATTCTATCAGGTTTCCAGCTGCAAAGCCATTAGAACTTTATATTTTTAAGGAAGCTGTAGCATCTGAGGCTAACATTCAAAATCATGGAGGGCAGATTCTTGTGGGTTTGGGTTTTTTGGGGTCATGAGTTTACTTCAATCTCTGGATCACATTGCTGGAGTTTGGCCCCATGGCTGCTGCTGCTTACCACTGTTGTACCAAGCTCAATGCTTGTGGTGAAAAGAACGATTGAAATATCTTGCAGTGGGAATCGCTATTCATCCCTTGTCAGATTTCCATGTACAGCCTAGAGCCAGGTCAGGGAAGTAGCCTTCTTGTCTTTTTCTATTCTGCTCAGCGATTCTCTTCCATTATATTTCTTTGCTTGCCCTCTTGTCTAACATGATATCGTGATGAATTAAATATAGTATGGCTTTAAAGGACTGGAAAGCCACCTTTTACTATATTCATCAATGGCTAAGCTATTTTAAGAAGGATGTAGCGGGAGTCTAGAGAAGAGCAACCAAAGCAATTGAAGGAATGGCAAATAGGACTAGAGAGGAAAAATGAATGGAGATGGGGTTCTTTAATCTGGAGAATAGGTAAAGATGGCTTTAAAGGATCATGTTCCTGGTGATGGTTAGCATCACCTGGTGTGCTCTGATGCATCATTACTCTACCATTACCTGTCATCTGACAGAGACAGAGTAAGAGAAATGGACTTAAATGGGAGCTTGTGAGATTTCACTTAGGCATGAGGATACATTAGCATGGGTTATGCAGGAAGGATGAAGATGATATAGAAGTTGCGTTTTCTGGAGGCAGAAGCAAATGGCCAGTAAAGACAAAGAATATTTATCATGAATATCAGATGCGAGTGGATGTTGAAAGCTCTGTCTCACAGAGAGTGATAGCTCTGAGATGGAGAGAGATTTCAACAAGATCACCAAATGTTCTGCCTCTGTAGAGTTGTCCCTTGGTTTGAAGATGGCACACCTGGCTCTGAGGAGGTATACATGAATCTAATGTCTATGAGCAGGAATCTTGTGTACCCTTGTACACTATATTCACTCAACTACAATAGGAAGCCTTTTCTGGCACCTGACACTGGGATGAGCAAGAGGGAAAAGGAATGTCCTTCTACCAACAGGCCATGCGATTGAACTGTTTTTGCTGAGGTGGGGTTAGTTTGTGTTGAGTCTTTCCACCCTTTCTCATCCAGCTCCCCTGTGCCCCAGCGGGAAGCATTGTGAACCAGTTGGTGGGGAGAATGAGGGCAACATATTTATTGTTATATTAATATACTCCCAAGTGTATATTTCATGTACCATATACCAAGTGTATATGGTACAGTGCTCTGCACACAGTAAGCGCTCAATAAATATGAATGAATGGGTTGCTAGGCATTAGCATCTTTGGGGGGACTAATGTGATCTTTGCAAGACCTCTTTCCAAAGAAACCCTGCTAAAATCATATTTCTTATAGAAAAAAAGAAATGGTTCTGGATATTATAAACATTATTTTCCAAGCAAGGGAATAATTTAAGAGCTTTTGGCATGACATTTTTTGAAAGACTATTTTTTTTCTTAAATGTCAGTGTTTTAATGTTCCTTCGGAGCAGCTGGAAATATACCAGAATAGAAAATGGTGTGGAAAAGGCAAGTTTGGGATTTTTCAGAAATATGAGAGTTTATAAGATTGGAAGTGTCAACGATCTGGGTCCTGGGATCCTTCTCCTTGACCCCACCTTCAGACTAGTGGCTCTAAGGAGCACCGCTCTGCAAGCCGTTTGGCTGAGCAGGTTTGACAAAGCAAGTCAGGATTAGCTTCATACACTGTGAAACACGCGACCATCTTTATCCTTGGAGGTTTATCTGCTTGACAGTTTCTTCCTGGCTTTGCGTTGTGTCGTCTCCTCTCGTGTTTCTCCGCTGCCATCAATGGTTAGTTCTATCCATGATTTTACAATTCTTCTCGGGAGCATCTATTTGTAGGAAAAATGAACATACTTGCCCTTGCTCCCACCGAGCCACAGAGTTCTTTGGCCAGTGATGGATGATCATTTCATTAGCATTAATAATAACAGTTATACTTCTTATGCACTTTATATGTGTCAAGCACTGTTCTAAGCGCTGGGGTTGATACAAACTAATCACGTAGGACACGGTGCCTGTTCCTCATGGGGCTCACACTCTTAATCCCTATTTTACAGATGAGATAATTGGGGCCCAGAGAAGTTAAGTGACTTGCCCAAGATCAAGCAGCAGGCATATAGTGATAGTGCTCAGTGAGACACTTTGCAGGACCTTGATCTAGATCAAGACTTCCTACTTGACCCGTGTCCTCTGACTCCCAGGCCCATGCTCTTCAAACTGGAACCATATCAACAGATTTTTGCCCAGTGCTTGTTTTGATCAAATCCCTCTTAATCAAATCCTTCATGCTGGGTGAAACATATAGAACTGGGTGAAACATATAGAATGAACAAGAGAGTGTGGATGATGGGGGGCTTAACTTCCAAATCAGTCTGGGTCTTTATGTTCGATCCTTGTTTCCATCTTCGTTTCTGCTTTTTTGAGAGAGGTTTTTCCATCCAAAAGTCACTCATTTGACTTTTGGTAAATCGGGTTTCCACTCTGCCTTAATTTTTACCCACTCTCGAAAAATGTGAAATGCAGGTCACTTTCAAAATGCTTGTGTCATGATGACAGACTACGAGCCAATGGCAATAATCACAAAACAGTCAAACTCAAATGTTCCAAATCCAAATATTCTTTCAACCTTTGCTACAAAGAATACCGCTGACCACACAAATTACTTTGGATATCCCTAAGAAGCAGCGTGGCTTAATGGCAAGAGCAGAGGCTTGGGATTCAGAGGTCATTGGTTCTAATTCTGGCTTCGCCACTTAGCTGTGTGACTTTGGGCAAGTCTCTTAACTTCTCTGTACCTCAGTTACCTCATCTATAAAATGGGGATTAAGACTGTGAGGCCATGTGGGACAACCTGATTACCTTGTATCTACCCACTGCTTAGAACAGTACTTGGCATTATGAATGATCATTATTATTATTAATATTAATCTTTTTAATCAGAGCCTCTCTGCAGTGCATCAGTTGCAAATGGTTAATGAAATATCTCTTTGGGTCTTTGTAGCTTTAGGCTTTTCAACCAGGCTCAAAAATGTAAATGAGCTCAGGCTCTGAGGCTCCGGACAGGTCCATAGGCCAGGCCCCTAATAAAGTAAGCTGTCCGTGGTTTCAGATAAACATTTTGAAGACAAAGTACAAAGCAAGTTGAAGGTAACTAAAGCCATGAACATCCTCCCTGAAGGACACTGGTAAGAGGGATTAATTTAATGAAACTTCATCATGCCAACTGAGCGCTCTGATGACATCCAAAAGAGAAGTTCAACAACCCTCACATTTCCAAGTAGGGTTCTGCCTGCTCTCTTTTTTGAAATGACACCCACAGTTCTAGGTTTTTTGTTATTATGGTATTTGTTAAGCACTGACTTTGTGCCAGACACTGAACTAAGCATTGGGATGGATACAAACTAATCAGGTTGGACACCGTCTATGTACTACGTGGGGCTCACAGTCTAAATCTCCATTTTACAGGTGAGGTAATTGAGGCACAGAGAAGTTGAGTGACTTGCCCAAGGTCATACAGTAGACATATGGTGGAGCAGGGATTAGAACCCAGGTCCTTCTGACTCCCAGACCCATGCTCTAACCACCAGGCATCACCTGAACCAGTTTTGTGTAGTTTGGCTAACCTTTTAGGAAGTGTAAGAGTTGGATTTGCTTGAGTTTTACAAGGAGCTGGAGAACTAAATCTGTCGGCTTCTCCCCAGGGAGTCTCTCTGACGGTAGGGCCCGTGGCTGGGATCAGCAAGGACAGTGTTCAGTGAGACACTTCACGGGAACTTGATCTAGATCAAGCCTTCCTACTTGACTCAACTTGAATCTGCCTTGGCACTTTCAAAGGACCTTGAGGAAGTTATTATTTCTTATCTAAATGATCCCTGCAAGTGTAAAAGCTCTTTGATGGGAGGGGTGAAATCTTTTCTGCTATGCTTTCCTTGGTACAGTGCTCTACACAAACTAAGCACTTGACAAATATGACAGATTGATGTTCATTTATTTCACTCCACTCCCAGTACATTCACCCAACACTAATTGTTGAGTTTCTATGATGATTTTTTTCAGGAGAAAGGTCTCCCTCAGACACAGCGCCACAAATTCCAAGGTGATATGCAAGGTCTCACCAGTGCTCCCGGGGGTGGGTATTTGGTGCACCAGGTGCTCACGGAACACTCAATTCATGGAGAACCCAAATACTAGACCCCACACGTCTGAACCTGCTCAGAGCAGAAGGGAAGAAGGCTGGGTTCACTAGGGAGGTCCACGTAAGGAAGCTGGTCCCTGGATAGCCACCTTCTCTCCAGGAGCCCAACTGGGCAATCTCAGCTGGGTCACTGCCAATGGACAGCACCAGCTCCCAGTCTCTCCTTGGTGACTCTGAAGATGAGCTAGGTTGCTATTTCTGGCAGTAAAGCCATGTGCGTAACCTGCTGAGACTTTCCATAGGCTGCCCTTTCACTTGATGGAAAAATAATATGACCTCAGCCAATCACTGAAGGATTAGAACCTTTTGAAAACCCATGATGCGGTTTCTAGGGTCTCATATTCCTCTTTGTTGTGGAATAATTGATTTTTTTGATGAAGTATGAAGTGATATTAGCACTTTCTTCTCTTTAATTTGCAGTGACATTGAGTTGTGTGGAAGAATTGCTTGCGGAGGTGAGGGGGGTATAGAGAGATTCTGTCAGTAATTGGTCATCTGACAAAAACAAATGGCAATCCAGTCTGTGACAAGTCTTTCCCTTTCCCCTCCTCTCCTGCTTCAGGACCTCTGAAGTGTGATAAGCTCCACATCAATCATATTTATTGAATGCCTACTATGTGCAGAGCACTAAGCCCTTTAAAATACAAAATAATGGAGTTGGTAGACACATTTCCTGCCCACAACAAGCTTGCAATGTAGAGGGGAAGACAGATGATAAATAAATTACAGTTATGTATGTAAGTGCTGTGGGACTGAGGGAGGGGTGAATAAAGGGAGCAAATCCAAGTGCAAGGGTGGCACAGGAGGGAGTGGGAGAAGATGAAATGAGGGCGGGGTCAGGGAAGGCCTCTGGAGGAGATGTGCCTTCATTAAGGCTTTGAAGGTGGGGAGAGTGATCCTCTGTCTGACGTGAAGAGGGAGGGTGTTCCAGGCTGGAGGCAGAACATGGACAAGACTGAGATAGATGAAATTGAGGTTACAGTGAGTAGGTTGGCATTAGAGAAGCAAAGTGTGCAGGCCAAGTTGTGGTGGGCAATCAGGGAGGTAAGGTAGGAGGGGTCAAGATGATTGAATGCTTTAAAGCTGATGATAAAGAGTTTGTTTGATACGAGGTGGACCGACTGGAGGTTCTTGAGAAGTGGGGAAACATGGACTGAACCTCTCTATAGATGATCCTGCAAGTATGGACTGGAGTGGGGAGACACAGGAGGAAGGAAAGTCAGCAAGGAAGCTGATAGAGTAGTCAATCATTAGCACCTCATTGGGAGAGGAAGAGGAGTCGGAATGGGCTCTGGGTCTGGGAGAACCAGACTGGTCTAGAAACTGGTCTGGGCAGTGTGGGTCCCGTAGTTAAGATCAAACAGAGGAACTGCTTGTTGCTTGCCCGTGACTCATTCAGTGGTGTTTATTGATCGCTTGCTGTGTGCAGAGACTTGTACTAAGTGCTTGGAAGAGAACAGTACATTTGTTTTGTACCCAAGGAGTTTACAGTCTATAGGGTGAGGCCCAGAGAAGGGGAGCCCTTTTTTTCCTTGCTGCTCAGTTTTGGTTTCTACCACTGTTGGTTCCAGGCACATCAAAGTGCCTGGTGAGCTGAAGAAGCCAGGAACGGGATGGGTTCCTGATTTGGGCTTGAACTATGAAATCACAATTCTTATATATGGGCACCTCTTCAAATGCCACATAATTTTTATTTTATAATATTACAAGAATGTTTCTACCTGTTATTTCACATACGCATTATATATTTATGTCAAATGAATTTAGCCTGGAGGGAGTCTTTGAAATACTCATTTATATTCCTCAGGGAGAATTATGGACTGGATTCTGCTTTTCCAAACCCAGAAATGGTTGTCTGCATTACTATATAATTCAATTGTTTAATCTGTCTCTAAATTTAATGTGTCCCTTTCTTCCTTTGTGAGGAACCTCACTGATTGACATCCAATCATCTTATAGTTATTGTCTTTGATTAATACTTTTAGCTCATGTGTTCCTAGTTTGCCATAGTTTTGATTATTGATGTTAGTATGATTTTCATGCCAGCTACTCTGTCATGCAATTTGCAATCCAAATTGCAGTCCTATCTCTTCAGTCCCATTTATGAGATGTTTCCTTCCTTTGATAGGGAGCTGTGGATGTCAAGTCGTGTTATCTAAATTATGTTGAACCATTGAGACCTCTCAGAGACAGAGAAAGTGTTTCTTGTCATTAATCTATCATAAAATCACATTTATAAAGCAGTTGTGAATGTTTGCCGCTGCTCAAAAAACATTCTAAATGTCGTGATCCCTGCCCCCAGGGAGCTTCTATTCTAAAGCTTCAAGTCAGTTACAGGTCATTTTTAGTGGGTTTTCTCCTAAGGGCCTAGGGAAGAATGCGAGAGGAAAAAAGATTGTCTTTAATTGACGTTGCCTTGGGGCTTGTTACTTGTTTGAACAGTTTGGGATCTTTGGTTAAGTAACATTACAGAAGCCCAAGATGCTGTGATTGATAAATTATTGCCATTGGAATCGAGAGTCTGGCTACATTTCAACTGTACCTGGATCTATTTCGTACTGACGTTGATGGATCACCCCACCAATACCGACTTTGGTCACTACATCCATAAGTGAGCCCAAACCCCTATGTGCCCGGTCCTTTTCTATTCAACTGAAAGGTTTTGTTTTAGATAGGCCAACCCATAGCTTCTGAAATGCAAGGATAGCTCACATGAAAACAAGGTATCTCACTTCCAAGGATCTCAAAGGATATATGGATTTCAAATTAGCCCAGGGTGAAGGTATTTATTCTTATTTGGGTTCTTGAAAACCAGGTCATCCTGAAAGGTGAAACAGAGTTGGGAGTAGGGACACTGGTTAAACGACTGTTCAAAGATGTGCTGATTTCTAGCAAGTGTTTGAAAGCCCCCTTGGAGGCTGCGGGTTTTATGCAGCCAGAGTTGGCATTCTCAGCCGAGAAACCCTGAGTGCACAGAGGCATTGGGCCCCTATAAATGATACCTGGGCTATGACTGATGTCAATGGAAACATGAGTGATTTGTCAGCAGAATCATGAATTTGAGGGCATCGAGCAGAATTCTTTACCGGAATGAAGGCTCAGTTGCATTTATTTGAGAGGAACAGAATTCCCGCAGGTAGGTTTTTCTAACCAGAAGAGTTGTTTCAGCAAGACTCATTTCCTCTCTCCTCTCTCTCGCTTATGTAAAAGTGAACAAGGCGATTTTCATTCTTTGTCAATGCGAAACTGCCTTTTATCCCTTTGGGAATGAGGATCAGATTAATAAATAGATATTGCCTAATTGAAAATACAATTCCATGAGTTATCTTCCAACTAGTACTGTGCAACTCATTCCTTACATGCTCCTTATTAGTTTCCTTGGCAACATGTAATCACTTGTTTCCCTTAAATAGATGAGATGCCAACAAATATGTAATAGTGGTCTGATGCATCAGAGAAGAAAAGTGCTATAATGACAGCATAATAAATCTGAACATGAAAAGTTAATAGCCCCATTAGTGACAGACTAACTACAGTAGCGTGCTGCCCCTTCATTTTCTGCCTTTGTATTGTGTTTCTGGTGCAGTAGGCTTCACGGAGGGCTCTCCGTTTTCCCACCATGCCAAGTGAAACTCATTTCATCCAAATTTTAGAATATGGGGCAAAAGAAATTCTTCAGAATTAATAAAATCCAGTTACTAATCAAAGAGCTCTCCCCACTTTTGAGCACTTTTGGGAACCTTGTCCAGCTCCACTAGTCTTTTACTGATTAATCAAATGAATTTTAGTTCATCTTGATTAGCTCAGATACAATCTCTTGTTCACATAATGGATTTTGCTGGATTTATTAAAAGCAGCAAGGATTCAGACCTATATTAAACACTTAGATTAGGCAGAGCTCAGTGCTAGGCACCAGGAGGAAGACATGAGCTTCAGGCAGCCCTCCATGGGCTTTCTAGTCTCAGTGAATATGTTCTGTTCATCCTCATTGGTGCAAATATATTATCCTTCTGTTTCCTCACTCCCTCCACCTTTCTTCTCTTTTCCCTTCCTTTCCTTTCCACCTCCCATTCCCAGCCGCCATATCTACTGCCATCTCCCAGTGAGACCTTAACCTCTTTAGTAGTAAATTTATTTATCAAACGCCCGCAGGGAGTCATGCAGTATACTGAGCGATCCAGAAAGAACAAAAAAAAAGTGACATGTTCCCTGCTCACAGGGAACTGACACTAGGAGAATAGACATAAAACTATTTACAAATACAGTAATCAAAATGAATAATTGAATGTACAGTTGGCCAGAAGAGCAGGGGCAAGGTCTAATTCCACCTGGGCATTCTTTCCTAGCACGAATTACAGTGCTCTTAATACTTAATAAGTGCTTAATGGTGCTTATTATTGAGTACTTTATATAAGACACTGTACTAAACACTTGGAAGATTACCATACGACAGTGTTGGTAGATACATTCCCTCCCTACAACTTGCTTAATGAATACCTATTATTAGTAAGGATGGCAGTAAGTAAGTACGTAGGTGTT
The DNA here is from genome assembly GCF_004115215.2 of Ornithorhynchus anatinus. Lineage (NCBI taxonomy): Eukaryota > Metazoa > Chordata > Mammalia > Monotremata > Ornithorhynchidae > Ornithorhynchus > Ornithorhynchus anatinus. Next base: position 44,082,734 of record NC_041735.1, read on the forward strand.
AAAGCTGACCGGTAGATTTATGTGACTTAGGATGCTGGGAGTTAGGAATTGATTAGGGAAGGCTGGTTGGAGGAGATGAGGTTTTAAGTGGACTTCGAAATATGAAGAGAGTTGTGGTCTGTCAGATTTGGGGAAGGAGAGAGTTCGTTCATTCATTCATTCAATAGTATTTATTGAGTGCTTACTATGTGCAGAGCACTGTACTAAGCGCTTGAGCACTGTACAACCTTGTGGTCTGGAAGACAGGAATTTGCCTTGTGAACTGGGTGGAGGTGTGTTATGTGGAGAATTTTAATTGCGGGTGAGAACGACGATTCATTCTAAGCTGAACAGCAGGAACAAGGGGACAGGAAGTGGTAGAGTTGAAAGTGACATACAGTTAGGAGATCGTGGGAGGAACAAAAAGGAGAAGCTGAGAAGTAGCAGGTAAGGAGGAATTTGGGCTTGATATGGAGGGACCCAGAAAGTCCTTGGAAGATTTTGAGAAGTGGAGAGGTTTGCCAAGGGATGCTTAGTGTTCAGAGCCTGGGTCTGCAAGTCAGAAGGACCTGGGTTCTAATCATGGTTCTGCCACATGTCTGCTGTGTGACCTTGGGCAAGTCACTGCACTGGGCCTCAGTTCCCCCATTTGTAAAATAATAATAATTATGGTATTTGTTAAGCACTTACTATGTGCAGGCCCTGTACTAAGCGCTGGGGTGGATATGAGCAAATTGGGTTGGACATAGTCCCTGCCCCATGTGAGGCTCACAGTCTCAATCCCCATTTTACTAGATGTGGTAAGTGAGGCACAGAGAAATTAAGAGACTTTCCCAAGGTCATGCAGCAGAAAAGTGGTGGAGGCGGGATTAGAACCCATGGCCTTCTGAATTCCAGGCCTGGGCCTTCTGAATTCCAGGCCTGTGCTCTACCCACTACACCATGATGCTTCATATGGCGACTGAGGGTGAGCCCCATGTGAGATAGGAACCGTGACCAACCTGACTAGCTAGTATCTACCCCAGCACTTAGTGTTTGACACGTAGTAAGTGCTTAAACAAACGCCAAAATAATAATAATAGTAATTATTATTATTGTTCGGACAGAGGAGTGGCTGGAGGGAGAATAGCGAGTGAGTGAAGAGACCGGTACAATAATCTAGTCAAGATATGTCTTGACCTTGGATCAAGGTGATAGCTTTTTTAATAGGTTGAAAGATATGGATCTAGGAGGCTGGCCGGACTTAGCAGTAGACTGAATATGACCGCTGGAAGACAGCAGGGAGTAGAGAGTGACACTAAGATTATGGACCTCTGGGACAGGGAAGATGGTTGAGCTATAAAGGGAAATGGGAAAATGAGTTGCAGAAGTGGGTTTAGGGGAATAGATAAATTGTTCCATTTTAGACATATTGATTTTGAGGTGTCGAAGGGCCGTCTGAGTTTAGATGAGAGGTTAGAGCTAGAGAGATAGATTTGGGAGTGGTCTACATTAGAGGTGGTGGCTAAAGCGAACCCAGCAAGAAGTTTAGGGGACTTAGAGCAGGGTCTTGTGGAATGCCCCGAGTAAGAGAATGATAAGCAGAAGAGCAGCCAGCAGGCACAACTGAGAAGCATAGATCGGGAGGTAAAAGAACTGTATCAGGAAAACTGAGGCCCAATCATATTAAGTATAGTTCAGAGGTAAAAGAACCATGTTTGCAAAACCTAGGCTTGATCATATTTTGAATAGAAGGGAGTAGTCCACAATATCTGCACTTTGGATCTGTGACCTTTGGACATTTTCTATAGTAATAATAATGATGGTATTTGGAAAGTGCTTACAATGTGCCAAGCACTGTTTTAAGTGCTGGGATAGATACAAGGTAATCAAATTGTCCCATGTGGGGCTCTCTGTCTTAATCCTCATTTGACAGATAACTGAGACACAGAGAGGTTAAGTGACTTGCCTTGGAGAAACAGCGTGGCTCAGTGGAAAGAGCACGGGCTTTGGAGTCAGGGCTCATGAGTTCGAATCCCAGCTCTGCCACTTGTCGGCTGTGTGACTGTGGGCAAGTCACTTAACTTCTCCGTGCCTCAGTTCCCTCATCTGTAAAATGGGGATTAAGACTGTGAGCCCCACGTGGGACCACCTGATTCCCCTATGTCTACCCCAGCGCTTAGAACAGTGCTCGGCACATAGTAAGCGCTTAACAAATACCAACATTATTATTATTATTATTACTTGCCCCAAATCACACAGCTCATAAGTGACGGAGCCGTGCTTAGAACTCACGCCCTCTGACTCCCAAGCCCATGCTCTTTCCACTAAACCACGTTGCTTATTCACCCACACCCCACGGCACCTATATATCACTATATTATGTTATAAATTACTTATTCATTCATATAAATGTCTGTCTTCCTCTCTAGGAAGCCGGAAGCACGTCTGCTAACTATGTTGTATTATACTCTCCCAAGCACTTAGTGCCGTGCTCTGCACATAGTAAGTGCTCAGTAAATACCACTGATTAATAATATCAAAAGTAGCTAACAGTTCAAGGAGGATTATGCATTCAATTGTATTTATTAAGCACTTATTGTGTACAGAGCACTATACTAAGCCCTTGGAAAGTACAATTCAGTAATAGTGACAGTCCTGTCCACACTTCTCTCACACTCTGGTGGGGGGAGAGGAGCGGTGAGGGGAGGACAGACATTCATTCATTCATTCAATAGTATTTATTGAGCGCTTACTATGTGCAGAGCACTGTACTAAGTGCTTGGAATATACAATTCGACAACAGATAGAGACAATCCCTGCCCAATGACGGGCTCACAGTCTAATCGGAGGAGACGGACAAAAACAAGACAACACAATCACGATAAACAGAATCAAGGGGCTGAACACCTCATTAACAAAATAAATAGGGTAATAAAAATATATACAAATGAGCACAGTGCTGAGGGCAAGGGAAGGGAGAGGGGTAGGAGGAGAGGGAAAGGAGGCTTAGCTGAGGGGAAGTGAAGGGAGGAAGGGGAGGGAGCAGAGGGAAAAGGGGAAACTCAGTCTGGGAAGGCCTTTGGAGGAGGTGAGCTCTTAGGAGGGCTTTGAAGGGGGGAAGAGACTTTGGCGGAGATGAGCAGGAAGGGCATTCCAGGACAGCGGTAGGATGTGGGCCAGAGGTCGACGGCATCAATATTAAATAAAATTATTTATTTATACACATTAGTGCTGTGGGGCAGGGCAGGGAGAGCAAAGGGAGCAAGTCAAGGTGACACAGAAGGGAGGGGAAGCTGAGGAAAAGGGGGCTAGGTGGAGTGGAGGCCTTTTGGATTAGGAGGAGGTCATTGGTCACCAAAGACAGTGTAGTGGATTGAACAGATGGAAATCTAAATTGTAATAGGTCAAAACAGTTGAGAAGAAATGAAGGAGAGCAGGTGAATTAAACACCTGCCAGGAGTTTAGATAGGCAAGGGAACAGAGAGATGGACAAAGACTGGAAGGGCTATGGGATGAGAGAGGGTTTTTGTTTTTTTAGGGAAGCCTCGTGCATGTTTATAAATAGGCTCAAAGGAGACATCAGAGAATGAGAGGTGGAAAATAGCAGTGAGGGATGGGAGGAGAGTGGAAGCAAGTGACATTAGGAGATGAGAGGGGAAAGGGTCAGAAGCGTAAGTACAGGGGTTAGATTTAGAAAGCATGGTCTTCCTGTGCACTAGTCACAAGGCAATGGAGGCGGAATTGGATGGAAGCTAAAGCATTTGCAATCTTTTTAGGTGAAGTAATGCTACAGGGCTTGAGTTTGGGAGCTGTAATGCCATTAATAATGCCGCTAGCTTACCTTGGTGCAATATTTCAGGCTCTTTGTAATTGATGGAAAAACACTGATTTACTCAGGGGAACTCACACATCTGTTGTTAAATGATTTTTTTGACTGGAGATCCGGGAACTGTTTCCTCTTTCCCCCCAGTTTCCACCCAGATATCATGCCTATAACCGGAAGTCAAAGGGTTGTTTGGTATCAAGGCACTTAAGGAAACCAGAGGAAGTTCATCTTGATAGTTTTGACTTCAGAAGAAAAATCATCTTTTTTCTCTCTTCAATGAAAATCCTCTCTGTGGGATCTCTCGTCATCATGGAAGGAGGAACAAATAGTGTGATAGTGAAGACCAGCTGGTCTTCATCAATCCACTGCATCTAGGAGGGAAAAGGGGTGTGCACAGAGCGGCTGAAAGCCCACACTGGACTGAAGGCCCTCCCTGAAGTGCTCCTCTCCACTCACCTAGGAGGGAATTGTCCTAGCAGCGTGTTACATTTCAGAGGCAGGCTCAGTTCCCACTCCCAGCACCCCATCACTGTCTAACACATTTCCTATGAGAGATGGGGAACTTTAGAAAAGCTGCTGTGCCTGTGCAAAGTTGTATCTTAGCAACCTGCACACTCTTCGTAAATATGTGAGCCTCCAAATAATTTTATTCACCAAGGATTGCTTTCAGGTTCTCCTCTCACCCTCCGCAGAGCACTTGATATTCTCCTCTTCCTGTTACAAATCTAAAAACCAGGCAGGCCGTCCTCCCCCGTGCTAATCAGTATCGCAAGTGGAAAATCCTTCGGTTTTTCAGGCGCCCAGCCGGCAAAACAATTTTGCCCGAGGTTCTTCATCGTTATGGGAGGAGCCGGACAGAGAGGAGAGCTTTCACCTCTCAACCCTCTCAGGTGGTTTGGATGGGAGGAGTGGGATCTGTGTTTTGGGTTCTTTCACTGTCGCTCCAGGGCTTGGGGGGCGTCTTCTAAAAGGGCCCCACAGCTGCGCCTGTCAGAGACCTGGTGGGTGAATTTGAGGATCGACACTTATAGTACAGTGCTAAGCGCTTAGTACAGTGCTCTGCACACGGTGAGTGCTCAGTAAATACGATTGAATGAATATAAGAAAGAATGTAGCTTCTCTCCCAGTGGCACCGCTCACACTTGTTGCTCACCACTATGTGGTTAGAGGTTCTGTGGCTGGCAAGAGTACCAGCTGGCAAGAGCAGGAGTTGTTAGTTTTCTAGGATGTAGAGCAATGTCAGACAAAATAGCGAGAGGGAAATACAAAGTGGGTTTGTCTACCATTATTTCATATAATATTTGACCCATATAATAAAAGCCTTAGCATTAGGAAAGTCCAACTGACACCATATAGAAAGGTGCCTATAAGGTGATGACTTTTAAATTATATGTGTTTTTGTTTGAAATCATACTTTTGCTAAGTACAATTGGCTAAAAGCCCAACTAAATCTTTATAAAGGGATATGGGTTCCTCTCACGAATGACCAAACTAATCCTCCAGTATTTGGATACTTCATCCCCTTTTCTTGAGCCAGGGAACTCTGACATCCACAGTGAAGGGAGAGGTAGCCCTGTAACTGGCCCAGTGTCCAGCACCCATCTTCAGCTCTTTAGAGATCCATGTGGATGTGTCCACAGTCGCTCAAAAAGGTCCTGGACAAGTGCATTCAGAATTTGGAGTTTGCACACCAACCATGAAAGCAGCAGGACCACAGTTCTCAGCAGGCTTTTGGCTTTGAGCTCTAATACACATTCACCGTGACCCTAAAGAGGGATGAACTTTGAACCAAATTCAGCTATCCCACCCCTGGAAGAGTCATTCCTTGGAGAAGACATTTCCCCATCATTAAAGAAGCTGAAGATCAGTGGTGGCTTCTGGCTGGTTCACAACGGTGGCCGTACCCTTCTCATCTCCAGTGAATAACCAGGCTGTACATTTTTCTCTCTCACTTGGCCTTGGCCAAAGGTAAGAGTTTGGGGAGTCTCAGGATGGAACCATTTAATATCTCTTGAACACCATCCAGAGACTCTAGCTGGGACTGGATACAAAGGTTTATTTGTAATGTAAACTGGAAAGCATTTACTTAGGTTGTTTGAAGTGGCTATTAATTCAGATCTTACCTTTAATCTACAAAACCCTAAATGGTTTGAGTTTTGGTTACTGAGGTTGCTGAGTATTAAGGTGTATTTTAGGGAGTACAAATTAGGATCGAGAGTGTGGCTTCCAGAGAATGGGGAGGGAAAGGGTGACTCAAGGGATTATGAGGAGAGAGGGATAATTGGGGAGGTCATAACAATAACTGCTGTAATTTCAAAGAATGTACTAAATGCCAAGCACTTCGCTAACACTGGGATAAAGCCAAGAAATTCAGATAAGACATATTTGGAGCTCACAACCGGAGAGGAAGGGAGAAGAGATATTGAACCCCCATTTTAGTGATGAGGAAATGGAGGCCCAGAGATGTTGAGACTTGCCCAAGGTCACATGACAGGCAAGCGGTAGAGCCAGGGTTAGGATCCAGGTCAAGTGCAACTAAAGGGAGAGAGCAGAAGGTAGAGAGGGACAGAGGAAGGGCATAGAAGGGACGGTGAAAAGGAAGGAAGGAGAAGAGAGGGAAAACTATGGAGAGAGAGAAAGTGATAGGAGCAGGCAGTAACCACCTCTTAACTGTGTGTGTTCCTAAAGGATCAGATCTGGGTCCCATTCCACTCTCCATCTACACCGACTCCCTTGGAGAATTCATTCTCTCACATGGCTTCAACTACCACCTCTATGCAGATGAGTCCAAAATCTACATCTCCAGCCCTGATCTCGCTCCCTCTCTGCAGTTTCATATCTCCTCCTGCCTTCAAGACAGCTCTACTTGGATATTCTGCTGCACCTCAAATTTAACATGTCAAAACCAGAACTATTTATCTCCCCCTTCCCCTGAGTTTCACATTACTGTAGACAGCACCACCATTCTTCCTGTCTCACAAGCCTCTAACCATGGCATTATCCTTGATATTTCCCTTTCGTTCAAACCTCATATTCAACCTATCACTATATCCTGTCAGTTCAACCTCCACAATATCACTAAAATCTGTTCTTTCCTTTCCATCCACGTTAATCCAAGCTTATATCTTATCCTGCCTTAATTACTGTGTCACTTTCCTTGTTGACCTCCCTGACTCCCGTCTTTCCCCTCTTCAGTCCAGACTTCACTCTACTGCCTGGACCATTTTCTACAAAAATGTTCAGTCCATATTTCCCCACTCCTCAAGGACCTCCAGTGGTTGCCCATCCACCTCCACGTCAAACAGAAACTCTACCACTAGCTTTAAAGCACTCACTTTGCCCCAGTCCTACCTCACCTCATTACTCGTCTATTAGACATCAGCCTGCGCACTTCGCTCCTCTACTGCTGATCTATTCACTGTACCTTGATCTTATCTGTCTCTCTGCCGACCTCTCCCATTTCTGCTTCTGGCCTGGAATGCCCTCCCTTTTCCTATCTGACAATTGCTCTCCCCACCTTCGAAGCCTTATCATTGAAGGCACAGCTCCTCCAAGATGCCCTCCCTGATTAAGCCCTCTTTCCCTTTTCTTCCACTCCCTGCTGCATCCCCCTGACTTCCTCCATTTATTCTTTCCCCCCTCCCAGCCCCACAGCACTTACATACATCTCATAATTTATTTAGATTAATGCCTGTCTCCCCCCTAGACTATAAACTGGTTGGGGGCAGGGAATGTGTCCGTTATATTGCACTCTCTCAAGTGCTTAGAGCTGTGCTCTGCACATCTTAAGCGCTAAATAAATGTGATTCATCGATTGATAATAACTGCATTTAGCAGCAGCTCTCCCTCCCAGCTGCAAATGACCATCTGGAGTAGCATCCTGGCCCATGTGGCCATCCTCATGAAGATGTGGAGCTGGTTTAAATAATCCAGGAAAGGAAAGCAGGTGAAAAGCAACAATTAGAAATAGTGCCATGGAACCCGAAAGGTATTTAGAGCTCTGACTTGAATGATGGAATTTTGCCTCAGATAACCATGGTAACCTGATGTGGGAGTCTCCGTTTGTGGAAGTTTTGTTTCCCTTTAAATGTGACCTCTACCACAACTGTCTTTGCCCTGTCAACTTTGCATAGGTTGAAAGTGGCACTGAATATAACAGTCTGCTGTCTTTGAAGAAATGATTGCAGGAAGCTTTGCTCTCTGAACTGGTGCTGGGTTGAAGTACTTGGCAGGGGGTCAGTTACTTGTCCTTTGAGTCACTGAAGTAGTTAAGACCCCTGTCTCCAGGATAGGACATGATTTAATGGAAGGGCTGGAACTTTGTTTGTTTCATCAACTGTAGTACTGGTTTTCCCATCACAATGCTGGCCTTTTCTCAAATGACTATCAAACGATGTTTACTGCGTCGTCAAATTGAGACGTGTACCAAAACATTTTCAATGTTAGTAACATCTCCAATATTGATGTGAGTGTAGCAATTTTGTGTTCTAGACACACCCACACACTAGACTGTCCTTCACGTTTGGATTGCTGACAGTGCGGCTCCTACCATTCTCCACCATTATCAGGAACCAGAACAGACAGTTCTGTAGAGTCTGATAGGATTTGGTGGCCAGCCTGCCCCTTGAAACAGTTTTGAAACAAAAGACCTAATGAAAGTGCTGGCAGTTGTACACCCAGGCAACCCAAACACAGGGTGGCAAGTTCTTTGTGCTCTCAAATAGATGTTTAATAATGTTGGTATTTGTTAAGCGCTTACTATGTGCCGAGCACTGTTCTAAGCGCTGGGGTAGACACAGGGGAATCAGGTTGTCCCACGTGGGGCTCACAGTCTTAATCCCCATTTTACAGATGAGGGAACTGAGGCACAGAGAAGTGAAGTGACTTGCCCACAGTCACACAGCCGACAAGTGGCAGAGCTGGGATTTGAACTCATGAGCCCTGACTCCAAAGCCCATGCTCTTTCCACTGAGCCATGCTGCTTCTCCACTCCACTCCACTCCACTCTCCCTTTATTCACCACCCTTTATTCACCACCCCCAACCCCTTCCAGCCCCTCAGCATTTCTGTACATCTCTGTAATTTATTTATATTAATGTCGGTCTCCCCCTCTAGACAGTAAGCTCGTTGAGGGCAGGGAATGTGTCTAATATTTTGTTATATTGTACTCTTCCAAGTGCCTAGTACAGTGCTCTGCACATAAACGTTCAATAAATACAATTGATCGATGGATAAATTCCTGAATACTCCTTCATGTCAATATAAACTTCAACCTCATTTCCTCTGACTTAGTCTTCCCAGACTTTTCAGCTCAACCTCTTACCAAAGATACTTTATTCTCCGAGTCAGTTTGGTTACTTTGCAAAGCTAAGCCTCCCCTCTTGATGTATCCATCAACATGAAACCAAAAAATATCCGAAGAAGAGCCGTGAAATAATGAACCACTTGGGGGAGAATCCTTCAGAAACACTCCCTGGCAGATGGGTTTGTACTGTGAATTTAAAAAAGAATCTATATTGAGTCAAAGTAAGTAAACAAGTCCAGTGGTATCTTTTCAAAAGCGGCAAAATGTTGTGCTCTGCTCCATGTTTATTTGAAGTGCCTTCACTTGCAGCACATATTTGGTTTGAGGACAATCCTCTGTGACTTTCTGGAAGGATGGGAAATGTATCAGGCATCATTCAGTACTGAATAAACCAAATGATTTTTCTTCCCCCCTCCATGAAAACACCACAATTTGGGGGGAAAACAGTCATGAAATATGTTTTGTGACTCACTGAATTTCCCTTGGCACTCTAAGGAATTGTGATAGGTCAATTAATGCTACTTTTCATTACTGTAAAATAATGTGAGCAGGCAAATGTAGAGCTCCACTAACTTAACTGCTGGCAGACAAGAGCAACAAAACATAGCAACACACACACTTTGATTTTCCTGTACTCCTAAACTTGAAAACTCTAAAACTTAGCATAGTTGGGCACAAGATTACAAAATGTAAGATACTTCCTTTGAAAGAGAAGAAAATTCACTATTTTATTTAATGAGCAAAATGAATACAGTATGAATGATGAAAACATAAAATGTACCAAATCATGGAGAACGTAGCACATTTACCTCTGAAATTTAGTTTAGTTAAATAAAATGTTAAAGGAACCAAGAAGTCTTTAAAATGGGACAATATTGCTATGCTTTCTTTTACTGAAAACAAATCTGCAAGGACAGGAAACCTGTTAGCAGTAACGGATTCATTTCTTTCCAAGTCCATGTTGAACTAGATCAGTTCAACATTTAAATTTATTTAACTGATTTTTAAATTATTTAAAATAAGCCCATCCCGTCTCCCTCAACTCCGTACCCCAGATAGCAGCATGACTTCATGTTGTGCAAATCATAGTACAAAAAATATGAATCCTTACAAACTTCTGGGGCATTTTATACATGGCTTTTTGTTTAACAAAAAAAGTTACAAACAAGTGACTCAGCCCAAACTTAAGTTTGAGTGTATTTAGCGGCATTTCAAATTTGCCACATCACTGTTGTCAAAGGTCAGCAGTACTGTCACAGTAATAGAGTGATGATGAGCTAAAAGACTTGTTAATAAGATCCCCATTTTTAGGGGCAAAGGAATAAAGCTAACCCACTTCTCCCCAACCTCCAAAATCCATCTGTGGATTGATACTCTAGAAAGAAAATATTAAGGGACAGAATTTAAAAGAGAAATGCAGTGTCATTTATTGAGGCCAGCTGAATAGAGAAAAAATATCTTGGTGGATCCTAAAATGACTTAAATTCTTGGCACTGAAGCAAGGCTTAAATATGGATAATATTGCATCATCAGAAAGCATCATCCAACAGATCAAGAAGGGATTATGATAGTTTTATGTTAGCAGAGCCAAAGTATTTCTAGAATAACCATAGTCATAAAACAAAGTCCAGAAAGAGTTCACAGGAATGTTCCCGTCCAGATAAATGCTAAGATTGTCAACCAAAAATCTTTTGATGATAAAAGTGCATCATTATAGACTTCAGAGAAGAAAATATTCAGGAAAAATTAGTTTTAATCAGAGGTCTTCCCAATGCAGTTATAAGAATGATGGCAAAGATCATTAGTCTCTTTAAAATCAGTGGAGAAAAAAATTAAAATTGGGGCAAGTAAAGTTGTGCATTTGAAAAAGGCAAGGCTCCAACAGGAACTCTGGATTCTATGGTTCCTAATAATAATAGTAGTGGGATTTGTTCAGTGCTTAATTTATACCAAATACTGTACTGGATAATTAGGTTGGACACAATCCCTGTCTCTCATGAGTCTCTTAGTCAGATGAGGGAGAACAGATATCGTATTAAAGTCTTTCCCCCCCTCTAGACTGTAAGCATGCTGTGGGCAGGGAATGTTATATCGTTCTCCCAAGCACTTAGTATAGTGCTCTGCACATGGTAAGTGCTCAATAAATATAATTGACTGTGATATTGAATCCCCGTTTTACAGATGAGGAAACTGAGACCTTGAAATATTAAGTGACTTGTCCAAGGTCACCCAGCAGCAAATGGTTTGTCCGTATTAGAACCCATGTTCTCTGACTCCAGTACCCTGCTCTTTCCAGTAGGCCACATTGTTTCAGAATTTCATGGGAACAAATACCATAAAAAAAATTCCTAGTGATCTTGAATCTTCATTTCCTGATCTTGTAATTCCTGGGGACCAGACTCTTCACTAGAACCTCTTTCACGTCTTGATCCATGAAGGAAGAGGATAGAATTTAGAATCTCTCTAGGCAAATGGGACTTGATATTTTGAGAGGACACCATGGTATTTGTTAAGTGCTTACTATGTGCTGAGCACTGTGCTAAGCACTAGATCATCAGGACTCAACTGTGTGAAATGCCCTAGAGCCCTAAACAAGAATGTTGATTCTCTAAAGCAATTCTAGATGGGGTTTCCTAAGCAGCAGAGAATCAGCAAGTCGCAAAGCAAAATCTTTTCTTTCCACTCTTGGTTAAAGAAATCTCCCCTATCACCCTCCTTGTTGAAGAAGTTCATCTAATGTATTTCTCAGATAAGGTTTGTCCAAGCCTGATGCCAGGGGTCATCAGGCCAGAGACTTAGGGCTCAGGAGGAAATCTGCTTCCTGATCATGGCTCAGCCCAGTTTACTTCATTTTGCGGGAGAACCGGAGATTCAGGTTCATGAAGTCTGATTTTTTAACAATGGATCCAACTATGGAGGGGAAAGACTTTATTCCTGTCCAGGCAGCTTTCATGGCTCTCCAGATGTGGGGGCATATACGGTACTAATAACGAGATGACCCTTGGTTCCGGTGAAAGACGTATTTCCTCCACAGTAAACATCTGGGGCTCATAGGGGGCTCGATCTTGCGGGGAAATGTGGAGAAGCTGTCATTATGGGGCAGGGTGATCCAAGAGCACACCTATAGAGGGCTGCTTAATTAACAAGATGATACGAATGAGGTTTATGAATACCTGCTGCCTTCCTGTCACGACCTTCGTTATGTCTGATGGCACCAACCATTGTAGGCAGACTCAGGAAATGACATAGAATACTTCCTTGTTTCTCTTGATTTCTTATCCTACCGTAAGGTACTTCCCCAAAATTGTGTAAATAATCTTTCATATGTGGTCACTTGTGGAATCCTGTAACCCAAAGGATGCATATTTCATTCCTTGACTTGGTTTCTGGAACTGAAAGGTGCCAGGGGTTTTACAAATACCTGCTGCCAATCACTTCTGCTGCCGGAGAAGCAGTGGGGAGGCTAGTGGATAGAGCACAGGCCTGGGGTTAGAAGGACCCGGGTTCTGATCATGGTCCCATCACTTGTTTGTCCTATGCCCTCAGGCAAGTCACTTCACTTCTCTGTGCCTCAGTCATCTCACCTGTAAAATGGGAATTAAGATTGTGATCCCCAGGTGGGACGTGGACTGTCCATCCTGATGAGCTCGTATCAACCGCAGCACTTAGTACAGTGCCTGGAACATAGTAAATAGTTAACAAATACCATAAAAAAGAATTTTCCCAAGTGCTTATCACCATACATTGCATCCAGTGGGCACTCCAAAAGTTTACCAAGGCAACTTCTGTGCTGTTGCTATTACCACCACCCCCACCAATCCTGGAAGTATTCTACTTTGAAAGAGACCACAACCCATTTCTCTAGTTCCACAGAAAGCCCCCCATCCCCTACCCTGACAATTTTGCATGGGGGGACTGTTCACACAAAGAATACATGAAACTATTGGAGAACTTTCATGCTAGGCAGTGCAACGGACTAAAGGGTCTGAAGCTCTCAAGGCAGCAAATGCAAAGACAGAATAGCCTCGACAAGATGGCCCCTGGCAGTCCGTAGAACGGATGTGGTTGATATTTTTACTTGTGTGTGTGTCAGGGGAGTGTTGGGGTGAAAATTAAGGGATTGTAAATCGAGCCATGTGGGTTTTGGTGGAACATAGATGCCAGAAACCCAACTAGTGGTGCCTTCTTTATGCTTATGATACCCTGGCCCACGTAATCTCACAGTGCTGAACTTTCAAAACCTCAAGACACCATAAAAATATTAGTATTCCTTTGATTCCCGTGATCCTGATTGAGGGAGCAAAATAAAACCTGAAAGGCAGAGAGAGGTCTCTTGATGGGACTGTGTTGGTTTATAGTGAGGAACAGGGTAGGAAGGGAGGGAAAAGGAAGAATGTATAATATCCTTTCATTAGTTTTAGTTCTGTGCTACAGGATCTGCCTTGGGCATTTCAGACACACATACTGGAATTAATGTGAAATGGTCAGCCAATGTTCTTTCCCGAAAAAAAACAACAACATCTTTAGCAGACTTCAATTGAAAAAGAGGGAACAGAGAATTCTGTTACCAGTAAATGGTCATTTGTGTCTTCAATGGAGGTGGGGCAAGATAAAGACATCTTCTATACAAAAGCAGTAGGGGCTTAGACTATCATTATTTAAAGGATGTATTAGTAGTACAAAATAATAATGGTGCTTAAAGACTGAGATTTTGTCAAACACTGGGCAAAGTGCTGGGGTAGATGCAAGATTATCATATTGAACACAGTCCCTGTCCTACATGGATCTCAAGATCTAAGGGATGGATGGTAGAGATGACCTCGATGAGCTCATTATGGGTAGGACATTCAAGCCGAGGTCTATTTTCCTGAAGTGACAGCTATTGGAATGGGTGTATGTGTGTTTTGGGATTTATGTGTGGGGGCAAGACAGACATCCAGGCCCCTCCCTTATACAATCTAGGCAACCCATTCCAATCAGGCTTGGAAAAGCAGCTCTACAATGTTCAGGACATTTTAAAGCTTTAAATCCATAACATTTTAACATGTGTGTTGATCTGGTTTTCTGTAAGGATTAGTTTAGATGCCATTACAAATGAGTACGGGTTTCTGTCATGTACCTGATTGGTGCCTATGAAATCCATGATGTACCCAGATCTTTTACAGGGATCCACTATGGCTGGCCTGCATGATGCTCTCTCCAGATAATTGCAGTGATATTTTAAGTTGAAAGGAATGAACCTGGTTAAAGATACAGCTGAGAGGCAGCATGACCTACCAGAAAAGAGCACAGACCCGGGAGTCAGAAGGACCTGGGTTCTAATCACAGCTCTGCCACTTGTCTGCTGTGTGACCTACAGCAAGTCACTTAACTTCTCTGTGTCTCAGTTACCTCACCTTTATTTACCAACCAATAAAATGGGGATTAACACTGTGACCCCCAAGTGGGACACAGACTGTGTCCAACCTTGTATCTACCCCAGTGCAGAGCATAGTCCTTGACACACAGTAAGCGCTTAATAAATACCATAAAATAAGGAACAAAAAATTAAAAATGGATCATGTTTTAGTGAATGGTGGTAAAAATTAAGAAAATTGTTTCAGTAAACATTTAAAGGTCAAACAAAATATCTCAGTCTGTGTTCTTTTCAGAAGAATCTATAATTCAGGAAAATTCCCAGTGAGTAAAAACAAGTTTCAAAAACCAAGGAAGCATCTGTCATTTTTTGTCATCTCCTGACTTCTCTAACTCTAATTATGTCCATTGTGGAATGGGAAGGAAAAGGGAAGGAGAGGCCCTTTACCAGGGACTCTTTTGTATTTACATTGATTTAAAATGACACAAGGCAATGTTTCCTGCCAGTTTTTTCCTGCCTTGGATATTGAGGAGGGAAAGAAATGTAACTAGGCAAACTTGGAGGGTGTACATAGCTTTGCTGCCAACCAAAGTGTTCAGCCATAATTACTCATTTTTATTAATGAAAAATCCACAAGAGAAGGAAAACAGTTTTTTATCAGGGGAGTTTGGAGCTTAATGGATGCTGATCAGTTTGACAAACGGGTGGGTAGGGAAAAGCAATTCACAGAAAGTCCACTATCAATTCTAATGATTAGGCTTCATCCTTTATTAGGTAGTGAGTAAGAGACAACTGATGTTTACAGCGCAAATTTAAGTGAGACCATTTCCATGAAAATTGTTCCATAGAGCACTGAGGCAAAGAGATCCCGAAACTGCCGGTAGTTTCTCGGCGAGGCTGATGGAGAGTGTAGGGATGACACTAGGTGCTTGCCACAAGTCGTTAGTTAATAGACCTCCCCTGTGTGCTATGGCTCCATGCAGGCCCCAGGTTCACTTTCTAAAGGACATGATTGCCAACTTGAGGGATTGTGGGAGAGTGGCAGAATGCTCAGCACAGCGGCCATGGCTTAGGCACAATCCCTAAAGCAAAAAGGAATTATAGGCTTGGTGGTAGAAAACTAGGACATAGGCATAGAACAAAATGTCTTAGCTAATAGGAAGAAAATGACTTTAAGACTCCAAATTCCTATTCTGCATCCTGCCATTTAGGTAGTTAGCAGATCCTCATCTCTTTCCAGAAGATTGCCAGCTGACTTCCTAAAAAAAAAAAAAAATCTCAAAAATCTCTTAGAAGACTATAAAGAAAGGGATACGATGGTGCCGGTATATGACGATAGAACGTCTTTCTGAGGTTGCTGGATAGAGAATAATTATAAAAAGGTAAAAAGGAACACAATAATGCTGGCATCAGCACTAATTTGGAATTCTTTGGACAAAGAGATCCATGGAACATGTTTTCTTCTCTTTTTGTATGAAAAACAATGTGAGCAGAATGGTTTTTAAAGAATGCGAGCACCGGAGTGTAGTTGGCCTGTAGGTCTGTTGTTTAATTCTGTCCACCCAGGACATTGTTGGGATGCACATATATGAAACAAGAGTCTTTTGTCACTGGTAAGTCCAAAGTCTGTTGCATTTTCCCCCTCCTATCACTTGAACTACTAATAAATAGTAGTTTCTGGGAGCAAATATTGAGCCTTCCTCCTTTTACATCTTCAAGAGTCTAAACAAAGCCTATTTAAAATAGTCCTATGATCCACTTGAAAAGGGATAAAGGGTGCAGTGTAAAGCTATAAAGGAAAACTGAAGGTACCCATCCACCGCTCTGGGTTTTGTTTTACAGAGTGGAAGATGGGAGGATCCAGGGAGGTGGAGGAAGAAGGTTCCCCTGCCTCCCCCCCGCTCATTTCAAGGGTTTGGGACCCCTCTGTGCTTACGCAGTGGCCAGGCCCCCGCCCCGTACCATGGATGCATACCTGCTGAGGGGCATCCTGGCTCTGCCACTCCTATGCGAGGGCCAGAGAACCTGGGCCTCACTAGGAGGGGGTTGTGCCAGCTGCAAGATGGTCAACAATTCTGGAGCAGCTGGACACTGGTGCAGAATTGGGGGGCAGATAGGGTGGGGAAGGGCTAACCCCTTGCATACGAGCAAATGCACAGCAACTGCCTTCCCAGCGTGAAAGGGAGAACAGATCTCACCGTTGCCCACCCCTAAGACTGATTTTTGTTTCCCAACTCGTTTTGCATCTCCACCATCTTCATAGTTACTTTTTAATTTTTGACTGCAAGAAGCAGACAGCCGTTCTCATAAAATGAAGGCAAATCTATTTTTCCACTGTCTGTTCCATGCCACTTAATGGTCCAGTGTGAAGTTGGAAGGTTAGATAATTATTTTATATAATAGATTTTCTGTTTATAATTTTTTTGTCTTTCTAACATATATACAATATATATCTATTCTTATATATACCCCTGATAAATCTTGTTTTCAAAAGACACTGTTCACCCGTGTTAGCCTTATGGTGAATATATAAGGCTTGTAACTGTCAATATGCTGATAGGAGAGAATTTAGGGTCCGATGGGAACTTTTAGGTAATTTTTTCTCCATCCCTGTGATGTGCAGTTAACTCATACTTTTGGGCTGTACTCACATTTACCTATATATAGTTAAACATTTATATCATTCCAGTAGGATATTTTTAAAAAATAGGTAATGCTGATTTCACCTTTAGGCACAAAACAAAAGCATTTGCCCATTGAGGCAACCCACTGGTATGATATAAAGAGAATATATTGCAGAGATGTAAATATGCATTCTGTTTTCAATTGTTAGGTATGGCCATGCATGTCATACACACGTTTATGAGTTATTTTATGGTCATCCCTAGCTCATGAAAACTGAATAGCTACACTGCCCACCATCCCAACTTTTTCTATGTGGACACAGGACACAGACCTGTGTTAGATACAAGATTTACATAGTACACACAAATTTAAAATTTCATTGATGCGTGGCCTGCGGTGGAACTACAGAAATGACAATAAATGGTCTTTTTTTTGCTGAATTTTTCTTAATCAAAACTCTTCAGTACATGTGAGAATTTCAGTGGTCCTACAAAGGGCGGGAGGGAAGGGGGAGGAGAAATTGATTATCGTCTAGGAAGACCTTCACAATATTATCGTTTGCATTTATTCTTTTGGCTACTTACCAAAGTGACAGAGTTGTTCATTCTACTCTTTGCATTTCACTTAAGAACCTAGTGGCATAGATAGAGATACAGCACTATTGTTTTACAAGACATCTACTGCATCTACTTTTGTTCAGATAAATACCCAGTAACGGCTGACGTGGCAAAAGGATCAGTAAGGGTACTACTATTCACAGTGTTTCTTTTTCTTTTCTTCTTTTTCTTCTCCATCATTTAATCTACAGAATAAAGTATTGTGTATATACATACATTGGAACCAGTTAATGCCCTTAGAGAAATGTAGAGTTGTTTCGTGAAGCAGGAAAGACACTGCAGGGGAAACATGTGCCAAAAAGCACGGTCACAAAGGCTTCATAAGTTCTATGGGTCACTACGAATCAATGCTGGAGTCACTTCTAAAACAGTCAATATTCAAGAGGAATGGTCTTATTTGGAGAAAATACTGCCCCTCCCCCCTTTTAGAATCTTTTCAATTCACTATCAAAAGTCCTGGCTCTTCATATATCTATATATACTTTAAACTATAAATAAACACTGCATAGTTTGTTTTTTTTTGTTTTGTTTCTTTTTTTTGGAAAAATTATTGCAGTACAAGGACTCTGGTCTGGAGTTCAATAAGGAGCGAACAGCACAGGAGTATGCGTGGTCCGAATGGGCCCAGGAGCTGGTCGGAGGAGCGCCGGAGGAAGCGCTGACGTCTGGAAGAGGGTGGCTGCAGGGGCCGTTCGGAGACTGAAGGGGGAATTCACGGCCACGGCGGCGGCGGCGGCTGCCGCCGCCAGGGGATTTGGGAGAATTCGTGGAGCCAATGGCTTGGACGGTTCCTTTGAAAATACTAATTTCACCTGTAAGAGTGGAGAAGGAGAGGCAAGGGAGAATAGAAAAACAAAGACAGGGTTTACTTGTCATCCCCAGCTGAAGACTCGATTGCTCCTAATGCTAAAAAGGCTCAAAGTCTGATACATTTTATCCCCATGGTCTGGATGCCTGATTTCACGTAGAACAGAAAATCAGGGAGGCTCGATTGTGCTCGGGCTTTGGTCTGGCCTGAAGGAAGACAGCTGTTTGAAAACAAAACAAAACAAAAAAGCACCCTCATAAAGTAAACTAACTCTTCAGTCAGATTCTCTTGGTGCCTAAGCTACTCTTGGCATTAAATTAGGCACCTGTAGCAGCTGCATTATCTCTAGGGCTTCTCATAGGCTGTATGAAATATTTTAGGAAGCAAGGTACAGATCCAGCAGACTACAGGCCCAGGAAAGAGGACCCCAGTGATGGGACCAAGTTCATTCAACTTTGCCTAACGTAAGACCAAGGCATAGCTTAGGCCCTGGGAGAATCTGGGACACTTTCTTTGAAGGAAAACTGCAATATACAGTACTTGGATTGTAAAAGAAGCAGTGACAAGAACATCACAGAGTAAGGAAAAGGAAATTGCCCAAAGATGTGTAGAACAAAAAAGATTAACACTGAAATTGGCAGCTGCTATCTGACAGTCTGAGGATGTAAACTTGGGCACCGAGAATGCAGTTCCCATTTGAACGCATAGCGAAACAGGAGAAGGATCAGATCTTAATAAATCAAAATACTTACCTTCCAGCAACTCTGAACGTCCCTGCTTTCTCATATATTCAAATGGGAGCTGAATGTCTCAGGCCTACTCTACACCACCAGTCTGGACCTCCTGCTGGGAAGTATCAGTAAAATGGCAGTCTCACTGACGGACGATTCACAATTACGAGACAGTGAAATACTGAAGCAGTGATTATTTTTTTCTCTTTTGGTAAAGTGTCGAACTCTCATTTTATGCCACATAACTAATTCTGCAGGTGATTCGATTGACACCATTGTACTGCACCTTGTTGGTCATCACTGGTTTACCAGTACTAGACTGCAGATTCAAGCAACTTCTGCCATGCAAATGGATATGCTGCACTAGACACACACTTGGTTGGACTTACTCTAAGATCTCTTACAGATGACTGCAGTTTTCCTTCAAATATCCTTCCTTTTAAGCGGCAGCAGCGTGCAATAACACTAGGCAACAGTAAATGGAATTTAAAATAAATGTAAAAACATTTTTGAAAATGCATTCCCCTGTAATCTCTAGATCCTTGGCTACTACTGAGACCCAGAGGACGATGCACTTAGGTGCATTGTCTATTTTGGGCCTAATTCTATTTTTAAATATGAAGTGAAAAATTGGGAAACAATGAATCAGCATGGCAGGTCCATGGGGACGTACTTGCCCTTGCTTCACTCATCTTGGGGTGCTTTACAACCCAAATTCAGGCTGGGGGCTAGGGAGGGGAGGGAGGACGAAAGAGGGACAATACTGAAATGACTCCTCATTTACTATGAAAATATTCATTCCAACTTTTTTGCCAATGGCACCTTGCTCCTGATGCCAAAGCCAGATTCAGCTGACTAAAAGGAAAGCAGAACAAATGGACTTGTCTTGCTCATCTGCTACACCCACCCCCTTCCTTCTGTCCCCAAGGACTGTGACAAAAATCCCCCAAAAGCACAGAGGAGCAGTCCGTCACTCCACGGTCCAAGGTCTGAGGCTCAGACCTGTCCCACAGAATCGCGAGAGTTTGCTTACAAGTTAAACACTTAAAACATATCCTTACCCCGAGAGGATGTGCTGTCTTTTGCAGTTTGTTGTAGGGGCTGTACTTAGGTTTGGGGGGCTTCCCAGCAGCTCTGTCTTTGTGCCTTCTACTGCTAATGTGCTGGCAGACAGAATTCAAAAACAATGTTACCTTCACACTGAAGTGATACAGTCCCCCAAAGAAGATCTTTCAAATACTTGCTCTAGAGACATGCCAGGGTAAAGGATATTAGTTCTAGTGGTATAAAAGTGTCAGGAGAAGAAAAGGCATTCCCCTAGGTCGTCAATCTAAAATGAACCCAAGGTAGGCGAAAAACAAGGAAAACTCCCCCCGCCCCTCTTTTTTCATAGGTGGTATCTGCTGCGGCATCTAGTTGTGAAAAATTAATTGGAAGGATTTTGGTGGCTTACTACAAATCTTTTAACAGTGGAAGTGGCTTGCGAGAGACAAAAACTTTCCTATGTAGATGTGCAAAAATGCCCTACTGACATAAAATGATTTCTGAATCGGTGTTTATCTCCCCATCTATGTAGCTTCCTTTCAAACCCTTAAAGTCAGGAAGTGGAAAGCTAAGGGGACAATGGTATGCAATCAGTGTGAGAGCAAAAATCATATGTAAACTTGGGAAGTGAACTGCTATACGAAGGTTAGGCTTTTCTATTGGCCATGTACAATTAATTTCTTTGTTTCCCAAAAAGAACTTTTTAGGAAGGCTATTGTCAGCCCAAAATGGACATGGTCATCCCCTCCTATCCTTTCCCTCTAATAGGGATCTGGCCAGTTGATGTAATACTAATACAATGATGCAAGTGTATAAAACAACGGGAATATAACCATTTTTTAAGTTCAGGGTAGTCTGTTGAATCTCTCAACCTGTTTGAAAAGGAACACTGTCACCGTTTATGGAAAATCTGTTTTGCAGGGTAGAAAATTAAACCTTCCTAAAGAGTTAGGCCAGAAAAGCAAGCCTGAATCCAAGAAGGAAAATGTCTGCCTCCTTTCAGACAGGCTCCTTAATCATCCTCATAGGTTTTTTTCTTAGTTCTTTTTTGACTTACCTGTTTAAGTTGTGTCTCAGAGTTCACATGCACATCGCAGATTTCACAGTGAAACGTTTTGTTTTGTAAGCCCGTATTTCCCTTATTAACGGGTCCTTTCCCTTTAACTCCTGCCCGAGGAAACGCTTTAATAGTTCCGCTTCCATTTCGTGCTTCGAGCATAGTTTTGTGCTTAGTCCCTGAAGAAGAAAATACAATTTTTGAGAGAAGTAAAGGCATTAGCTATAAGGCTATACTGTTCAAGAAACTGCCTAAATCTTTCTCTAGTTTGTTCCACGTATTATTGTTGGAATGTACTTGCCATCTCGATGCACACTGGCAGTGTTCCACGTTAACTGTCTATCTCATATTTCATGATTAAATTACCCTTTTTTTGTCATGAGGCATTTTAAAAACAGGTACCAACTACAAGACAGCGACTAAAGTGAGAGAATGTGTCCTGTCGTGAAATGAAACGGGAGTAACCTCTTTTCATTAGCTCCTGTGATTGATATGAATCGTAACCAAAGGTAAAATGATTTAAAATTGTTGATAGGTACAGTTGGCTTCTCTGATAAGTTTAATTTGCCGTGATTAGTGTTTTCTCCCTAAGAACGTGTATTTTCTCCCTTTGTCCTCCCTCCTTCCCATCCAACCCAAAGAGGAAAGTCAACAGTCACAGGTACAGGGCAGAAGCTGTAGTAGGCTGTAGGATGCCTACACCGAGATTCACTTGTTCTGACTGTGACTAATTGAAGCTGGGTGAAAAAAGAGCATCCGATCGTTGTGTAAACACTATGTATGTATGAACAAGCCTGTGTGCGTGTGCACAAACGAGGGAATCTGAGGATTGTTTTCTGTGAGCAAACCAAAACCAAACATCCTTTAATAATGATAGTTATAATAATAATAAAAATAATAATAATTGTGGCATTTGTTAAGCACTTACTATGTGCCAGACACTGCACTAAGCATGGGGGAAGATACATGCACATCAGGTTGGACTCGGTCCCCGTCCCATATCGGGCTCAAAGTCTTAATCCCCATTTTACAGATGGGGTAACTGAGGCATAGAGAAGCAGAGTGACTGGTCCAAGGTCACACAGCAGACAAAGGGCAGAGCTAGGATTAGAACCCATGACCTTATGAGTCCCGGGCTCATCCTCTATCCACTAGAGTGCAGGATACACTGTCGGTGCTTCTCAAAATTATGCTTTAAAATGTTTTACTTGCCTTGCTGACATCTGGAAGGATCTATTAAAGATAGTATTTTGTTAATTTTCCTGTTACTATCCATTTTAGAGGTGGTAAGCTTCTCTCTCCCTCTAAATCCAGGCCCCAGACATATTTCTACTGTGGCTCCTTTTCTGTTCAGCTCATTCTCTTCTGTTTCTTTTCCATTTTAGCTCTTAGTGTCTTAAGAGCCATGCCTTCTTTAGTACTTTTTTGTTTGTTTTGTTTTCCCTAATGATGGTTCTGGAGCAAACTGAGAAGTCGAATGCAAAGTGGGCGTCGCTGAACATGCACAGTGCTAACGTGGCCACTGCTTTGGAAATAAGAACGATAAAGTTTAGGAAAGGGACACTCTTTCCGTTCATGTTGCAATGGTAATAAAGGGATAAGGAATTACATTGAAGTTCATTTCAATGTGGTTAGGAACATTTAGAAAGAGTCACCCGAAAGCTCTGAAAAGGAATGAAACACTTATTAAATGAAGGCTGAGTTTCAGAGAGGGTTTTTCTCTTCATTTGCACATGGCAAAAAGCCCGTGTCACCAAGGGGTATAATTTGTGTCTTTTAAGCAGTTTTTAGGACAAGGAAAGTATCTGTGAACATAACCCAACTGGCAGGTCTGGGATGACACTTAATCTCTGCCATTCTATTCCTGGATGCATAGCCAGCCTGGGACCAGACTCAAAGTCAGCAGGCTCCGTCCAGCCCTTTTATTATTGCAAGAGCAGACCTTCTAAAGAAAAACAAATGGGCAGAGAGGACATCACCCTTTCCCTTACACAAGAAAGCAAACTGCCCAGCAAAAATAATTACAGAGAAGGAATGGTTCTGGGAAGGAAAATGCAAAGAAAAGCAGCTGTGTAATTCAATTTGCTTCATTTCTTCTCTCGCTGTTCTCTTGTCTAGCACTTTCCCCACCTCTTTTGGAACCACTTGCACTGGAACAATTTGAAATTGTCTTTGCCTCCCAGGCTACTATTCAATTAACAACCAAAGCTTGCCCTAGATTTAGAATATTTACACTGGCGAGAGGGGGTGGTCATGTAAACCATGTTAAAGCTTGATTATGCTATGGTGTGCATGAAGGTTCTAGTAGGTAGTAGCTCTACGAGGTTTATGAGCCCACAGAACTGGAAAAGCTCTTTTTGAGTTCTGAGAATAATATGAAAAGCCATATTACTTCAGGATGTTCACTTACCTAACTCTGATAATTCATTCATTCTGCCAAACTATTATTATCAAAGTATAATCTTCTACCATTACAACTATATATTGTCATTTATGATCTAACTTGGAGGTACCCTAATTTATTTTTCTCCTATTTCTGTTTATACTCGCAGAATATTACTACTGCCTAGATGTGACAGTAGTAATGTGCAGTTATACAGGAGGCATACTATACTTTCTGTTTACAATATGCAAACTATTCAGTATTCTACCAGATGTATCTATCCCCTTTGATTTTACCCCAAACCTTTAGTCTAAATTTATATCACAAGAAATATCTTCGCCACCTAGCACTTTTTATTTGATTCAGTTTCATTTCCCCTTGTCTGGATCTCTGTGGATATGGAAAACTGGTCAACATTCTCCTCATAAAAACCATCGTAAACCTGAAGGCAGTTATACGTCTCCTCTCAGTCTTCTATCCTGAAGGCGGAATTCCTTTAACTCTTTCCCAGGACCAGTATTCCCACCCTTCAATCATTTTTGTTGCTCACCCACAAACACCCAAGTCTCCTTTAAAATAACACAGGGGACTAGAACCCTGCTTCAAGGAAAACTTCAATTTTGTACTCCCTCTGTGTCTGATGCTATTCCAGAGACAACTTTTTTGTGTGCTCAATGTCGCTGGGGCTGTGGATCCCGCACTGGCCTTTCAACCACACATGTACTCGTACGTGAATTTCACCAGCCTTACTGCCTTCAAACATATATGGTGCCATTCACAACTGTTTTACCCGAGACCATGTAACAGCATTCCCAGGGAAGCTTGTTTTGTTGGAAGAAATGCAGAAGCAAACATAGAGTGAAAGCCCTTGTGTAGGGGAATGGCGGCCGGAGGCCATTGCGTCGGTTCTTTGCAGGTGTCCGAATGAGGGGATCTTGTACAGTAACCAAGATCAGCAGAGGAATCCTCCTTTCTGCTTAGACTAGGAGTCCCATTTGGGACAGGGATTGGGTCTGACCTAACTTGTATTTACCCCAGTGCTTAGAACAGTGCGAGACAATAAGTGTTTCACAAATACCACAGTTTATTTTTATTTTTTACTTAAATATCTGGTTAACACAATTGGTGAAAAAGCATCTCGGCTACCGAGTTGGCAACCTCCTGCTTATCTATGGCATTATGACACAGACTGGCACTGTGTTGCGGTCTCTTGGGCTGTAATTGGGTTTTGACATAAAATTCTTGTGTGAACGTCATACTTTGCTGCAATCCTGCTTGCCTAATTGATTGTTGCATACACACTGCCCTAGTGGAACCATGACTAACAGGATTGAGAAATTCCAAGTGGTGCTGCGCAAAGTGTTTGTTGCTGGTGAAAGGCCTATCGGTACGGCCTTTCTCAAAAGCACATCTCCCCCTGCTGAAAGGAGAAACTGTGTGGAGAAAGGGACTCTGGAGAATCCTTATCACGTGCACATTCCGGGGAGGGAAGGAGAGGAATTAAACTAAAAGGAGAGAGTTTGTATGAGCTTGGTTAATTAAGGGGTTCGGGGATAATAAAAGGAAAAGCCTTTTATCTCCTGCCACGGGGGGACATTTGAACCCCTGGCAGTGGGGCCAGTGGGATGCTTCATCAAAAGGGTTTGTTTTGAACCACGTGAGCCAGTAGCCTGAGAATCAATTCCTTCCCACAAGTTCCTGGCCCTAAAGCTCATTAATGGTGTGTGATGCGAGGGTCCGTTATCATCAAATAGGTGGAAAACTAATGTACACATGTTTAATGTGTACATTGTTTTTCACTGTATGTTCCTTAATTCTTTTTGAAATGACTGTGAATTAATATCCGTGTGACTGTGAATTCCCCCTCTAGACTATGAGTTTATTGTGGGCAGGGAACACATCTATCAACTCTTTAAACTGTAGTCTACCAAATGCTCGGCGCCCAGTAAGTGCTCAGTAACTATGACTGATTAATTAATGTGGCCTAAACAAAGAGTAATTACCTTACTATAGATGAGTGACATGAGTCATACTGATATAATTAAGGTGTTAAAAAAGTAAATACCCATGTACCTAGTGAGGTACAATTAGATTGAATCAGCAAGGTAAAATATCTCTTAAAAACATGTTTTATTTCAAATTCACTTAGAAGCACTTGTAGGTAAATGTACTAGTTATTTTATATCCGCTATATTCACGTAACTGCTATTCATATGAGTGCTAACCACTCACATCTATAAACAAGTGGCAGTTATTTTTTTTCTATCCCCATCTGCAGAGTCCATTGTGTTTGATATCGTCAGCCACTGAGAAATTACGAGATATGGCGGACCTAAATATGCTGTCTCTATATGAGTATATTTAGTGACAAGAAATTATATGTCAGTAGAATTCTACAGTGTAATCTCCTCACCATATTATTTTATTACAAAGCACGCAGGCAGATTCTTCAGCTGTGCCAGGGTTTACAAAGGGCAGGCTGTTCAAGACGTTTATTGTGTGTGTTAATGAGTTGGAGCATCTCTAACTACAGGAGAAATAATCACTCCACAGAGCACTTAAGGAGGTGACCTATCTGAGCACTCTATACTTCCCCAGCTCACTCCCCTTCTTTGAAAAGGGTTGACCATCATTTTCTTTGTACGATAACAAGCAGATAGATATAAGTTGCTACTTCCAGCAGAGAAACTGAACAATGCACAATGAAAGATAATGTTCTGAAATGGCTACACAGAAGTGAAAAAGCAAAATAAAAAGCTGATGATATACTACTAAGAATCCCCAAAGCATTTCCTTCTCACACCAGTTGTTGAGGCTCATGTTTGATCAATTCTCATCTAATGGGCAATATATAAGGTAACTTGTTTTTGTTCTTCCCCTGGAATGGCTATTTAACTTAATCACATGTTCTAAAGAGAACTGCTGAATGATTCCTTTTTATGACAGAATAACTATTAATCTTCCATAAAATAAACTCGAGCTCAAGGGGGTGTTTACCCACTGAGAATTTGGTTGTCTGAGTCAAGTCTGCCTCCCACAAATTTATTGCTATCATGCCAGAATGCTGAATGGCCAGTAGTCTAGAGGAACAATCATGTTTCCGATAACGTTTTCTCTAACCCTGTCCCTTGGATGCAACATCACTTGAAGAGAGATACAGATATATTTGTTATGGGTAAACAGATAGTGAGTGTAGAAGGCTATGGAGCATCAAAAGGTAATAGAGATTTGTACTCAAGCCTAAATTTTCTGTATGTTCACCTTCCCCTGAACTCTCACTGACTTCTAGCAGCACAACATATACAGAAGGCATGTGAGGACTGAAAGAAT
This sequence comes from Ornithorhynchus anatinus, assembly GCF_004115215.2. Classification (NCBI taxonomy): domain Eukaryota; kingdom Metazoa; phylum Chordata; class Mammalia; order Monotremata; family Ornithorhynchidae; genus Ornithorhynchus; species Ornithorhynchus anatinus. The sequence goes on from NC_041735.1 coordinate 44,109,777, forward strand.
TGGTCGCCCCATGCGATTCCCGCACCGGAGTCACAGATCGATACCTGAACAGCATCAGTGCACCCTGATTGGTTGACATTTCCCAGTCTGCCAATACTGGTTATAGTTATACGACCAAGTGTGAGGTAATTGCTACAATTTCTCAGAGGTTTGCGACCCGGTATCATTGGAAAAGTCATGCTTCCTGACTCAGGGACTCAGACTATAAAATCCCTCAGAACCCAATAAGAATGGAAGAGCAACGTTCATCTTTGCAGGGGTAGAATCAATCAATCAATCAATGGTATTTATTGAGAACTTACTATATGCTGAGTACTGTTCTAAGCGCTTGGTCAGAGAATTCCCTGACCATAAGGAGGTTACAAGTCTAGAGTTACTGGCTCTCTTGCAAGGAAGCCATACCAGATCAGCAAGCACACAGAGGCTACATAAAAATTCGTAAATCCTGTTTAGTGCAGAAGTGAGTTAGCATGTGTAATGGGTTTGTCACATAATGACCTACTGTTTAGAAACTTGAAAGAGACTGATTTCTTTTAAAGGTAGCTTGCATGCAGTGGAACTCCTCCCCCCATGTAAAAGACACTTTGCTTGTCATTTTTATTCTTTAATGGTTAATGAATTCCATGTAATTGCCAGTTTTCTGCCACCTCTTTGTCCCCTGCTGCAAAAGATCTAATCTATTCAGAGGAAGATAATTGCAGAGCTGTTGAGACAGAAACAAAATTGCTACATCTCACCACTGTTGTGCGCCTCCAGCTGTGAGGCGGAGTTGACAGCAACCTTGCATAGCGAACAGTAAAGGAGCCTTTTTGCCTTTTCTTCTTCAGTCTCCACGGAAGGACATGTGCTGTTGCCAGTGGCTGTTGTGGGCTTTTTTTCCACTTTGGAGGTGATCTCAGTTGTCATAACACTGCTTTTCCGAATTTCCACGGTTGTCGTTGTCGATATTGCTGGTGTCCCTGGAGTACCGTCTGCAGTCAAAATAACAAGATGACAGAACAAAAATAGTGTTGAACTTTCTCCATTTGGAAATTTAGTGCCGCGACTGAATTACCCCCAGTATATTTTGATGATTTTGGAAACTATCTATCGAAGCAATAAGCATCACTTCGTTTGCTGTACCCATTTTTTCTTCTGAATCCTTGCCCGTAGAGAATTCGCATTAGACGTTTATTTCATTTTCAGAATTAAAAACATTCTTTTAGGGGAGAATTGATGATACGCTTATGAAGGATTTTGAAGGCCTTAAATTACAGAACAAATCTGCAGGGATTTGTAACTATTCTTCAGGAACATAATTCTTCTAGTTCTCGCTTCTGACACCCTTCCTTTATCTTCTCATCTTTCTTCCAAAATCTCGGAACTGGATTTTCTTTCTTTGATATGGAAACCGGTCTGGACTTCTTGACACTGACACTCAGAGCTACAGAAAGTGGGATTCTGTTAGATAAATTGTTAAATGTAGAACTACATGCATGAAGGATTAGACTGATTAGTCCAATTAGACTGTAAGCCCGTCAAAGGGCAGACACTGTCTCTGTTGCCGATTTATACATTCCAAGCGCTTAGTAAAGTGCTCTGCACATAGTAAGTGCTCAATAAATACTATTGAATGAATGAATGAAGGAATGATAACTCAACACCAGTGGATGCAATGTACACCCATAAAAGATCCCTGAATGCTTGAGTATAATAATGATAATGGTATTTATTAAGCACTTACTATGTGCTTATGACTTTGCCATAATGCACTGAACCTAAGAATACTTTTGGTCCCTAAGTGCAGTCATTCATTTTCCCCTCACAAGATATCTGGTGTCCTGTGGCTTCATCTGCTGGTTGTAAAGGTTCAATGAAAGACAAATTATTTGGGGCAGAATTTAAACACTGAATAAAATTGTATAAAAATTTATATTTTTTTTCTTCTGGATATACATTTGTGGAAAGCAGGCGAGGGTTATTTACTGAACAGAAGTTGTAAGCACGACTTAAGTACAGTGCTCTGCATAAGTAAATATTCAGTAAATATGACTGACTTTCATTTAAGTTGACTGAGTGACAGGACTTATCTGTCTGTGATCCTGTCTTGCCATCTGATGTGGAGCATGGGCCGTAAATTACGCTAATGGCACTTCTCAAAAACCTAGGTGTAGCATTTCTCGTGAGTCTAGGTGGGTCTTTCAGTGGTAGCAAAAGTTGGACAACCTACTGCCTCTATAGATCTTCAGTATGGACTGAAGCCTGAGATCATGTTGCTTCACGGTCTATTTATCTGATAGTTTCCCACAGGATGTACTGATCTCAATTTGATTTTCAATTTCCTGTCTACCCTTGCATGACCCGGTAGTGTGCTACATTAAGTAGTAAGGCAGGGAACGAGTCTGCTAATGCTGCTGTACTCTCCCGAGAGCTTAGTATAGTCCTCTGCACCTAGTAAGCACTCAATAAATACCACTGATTGACTGAGTCTCCTCGGTCCGCTACCGAGGCAGGAGCCTGGGGCAGGATTGGGTGAATCAAGAAAAACAGCGTGGCCTAGTGGATAGAGCACGGGCCTGGGAGTCAGAAGGACCTGGGTTCTAATACTAGCTCTGCCACTTGTCTGCTGTGTGATCTTGGACGTCACTTCACTTCTCTGTCCCTCATTTACCTCATCTGTAAAATGGGGATTGAGACTGTGAGTCCCATGTGGGACAGGGATTGTGTCCCACCTGATTTGCTTTTATTTACACCAACACTTAGTACAGTGTCTGGCACATAGTAAGCGCTTAATAATACCACAATGATGATAAAGTAACAGAATTCTATGACCCTATTCAGTTCTCTGTTGCCAGTGAAAATCTTGGATTGTGGGTAGGGTTTCCTAAAGGCAGGAAGATACATTACTGCCTGGTTATCAGTCCCTAGTACCAAACTGACTCCGCCCAAGAGTTTACAACTGTCCGCATGTTCTCTTGAGTGGGGGGCGGGGGCTGAGAGCACAGTCATCTTCATATAGTAACAATTCTTAGATAACTGACTCATAAGATTTCTGATGATGTCTACGGCCTGAGGAAGGACTGCCTAATAATGGAAATCATGCTCTAAAACCTGGATCCGGGTCCTTGCTGCATCTTCCAACATAACCGTGTCAGCATGGCTTATCGGAAAGAACATGGTCTTGGGAAACAGAGGTCATGGGTTCTAATCCCGGCCTCTGCCACTTGTCCGTTGTGTGACTCTGGGTAAGTCACTTAACTTCTCTGTGCCTCAGTTACCTCATCTGTAAAACGGGGATATAGACTGTGAGCCCCAAGTGAGGCAACCTGATTACCTTGTATCTCCCCAAGTGCTTAGAACAGTGATTGGCACATAGTAAGCGCTTAACAAATACCATCGGTATTATCATCATTATTATCATCATTATTATCAATAATAATAGAGGATTAAACATAGTAGGAAGTCCTGTTTACCCGGATCGTGAGGGGGAATGAATCAGATACGACACCCTGAGTTCTCTCATGACCAACCAAGCCACCGGGGGAGCAAATTAAGAATCTTGTTGAACTTGTCAGAGAGGCCAAATTTTCCAAAAACAGTTGACAAGAGTCCACCTCTACTAATGGAATCAGATCAATCAATAGTATTTATGGAGCACTTATTGCAGAGCACTGTACTAAGTGCGTGGAACAGTGAGATGCAGTTGGTAGGATCTCTGAACACAGAAGCTTAGAGTCAGATGTTTTTGTAAGAAGAAAAATGCTATGGAATGGATTGTAAGACTCTCCAAGAGTATAAGTCTCTACCATGCAGGGACCCTATCTTTTGCTTTTGATGTAGCCTCCCAACTGCTTAGTTTGCACAGTGCTCTTGCAAACAATAGATACTCAGAAAATGCCATTAAGATGTGCTGATCCTTGTGTTTCTGTTTCCAGCGTGGCTGCAAAGGTCACGTTTGCTGTATCACTCTGCAGTCTGAAGTAATGTTGCATTTCTGGGAGCTTGCAGTCAGTGATATTCTTAGGTGTCAATCTAGGATCTAGCCAGCAATAGGGAAAAGTGAGACGCTAGGATAGCAGACACAATCTGATCTTTCAACTTGAATGTGATGATGGGAGTGATATCTTTGAGACTTCTGTCATGCTTTCTTAGTGGCCCACTGCTGAGGACAACCTTGATGTCACTCTCTGTAGCTGCCTCACAGAGAGAATTCCAGGCTTTCCCAGGGCTAGTAACCTTGTTCATTCACTCATTCATTCACTATTTATTGAGCGCTTGCTGTATGCAGAGCACTAGACTAAGTGCTTGGGAGAGTATGACATAACAATAAACAAACACATTCCCTGCTCTCCCAAACCTGCTACCTACCACCCACCGAGCATTGCTTTGTGGTAGTCTAGCCCGGCTGATTGTGTGACTTGGAGAAGGGAAAGAGCTGTTTTGTAGAGCACGGGTTTAGGAGTCAGAAGTCACGGGTTCTAATCCCGGCTCCACCACCTGTCAGCTGTGTGACTTCGGGCAAGTCGCTTAACTTCTCGGTGTCTCAGTTACCTCACCTGTAAAATGGGGATTAAATCCTACTCCCTCCTACTCCCTGTGAGCTCCACGTGGGTAGGGAGTGTGTCCACTCTCAGTGTCTTGTATTTATCTCAGGGCTTACTACAGTGCTTGGCACATAGTAATTGCCTAACAATAACAAAACAACATCGATAGCAATAGAGAGAGTGTTTTCTTTTCTCTAGGTGCAGGTATATATGTGTTTTTGTAGTTTGGTTACAGCTTCTTATTTAGATTGTACCCTTATTTAGATTCTTCCCCTCTTCTTCCCCTCTTCAAAACCCTACTTAAAGCTCACCTCCTCCAAGAGGCCTTTCCAGACTGAGCTCTCCTTTTCCCTCTACTCCTTCTACCGCCCCCCTTCACCTCTCCGTAGCTAAACCCTCTTTTCCCCGCATTTCCCTCTGCTCCTCTCCATCTCCCATCCCATCCCCTCAGCACTGTACTCGTCCACTCAACTGTATATATTTTCATTACCCTATTTATTTTGTTAATGAGATGAACATTGCCTTGATTCCATTTATTTGCTGTTGTTTTAATGAGATGTTCATCTCCTTGATTCTATTTATTGCCATTGTTCTTGTCTGTCCGTCTCCCCCTATTAGACTGTGCGCCCGTCAAAGGGCAGGGACTATCTCTATCTGTTACCGATTTGTACATTCCAAGCGCTTAGTACAGTGCTCTGCACATAGTAAGCACTCAATAAATACTATTGAATGAATTGTACAGTCACCAGACTGGTATTCTACAGTGTCTTGTTCAAACCATTAGAAGAACCCCGCATCTATTATCTATTGTCCACTCCCTTCACCAACTGAGTAAGGTAACAAAACTAAATGATTTTCCTTCCCAGAAATGAGCATGTCAGAATTCATCCACATAACAACGAATGGATTTTAAAGATGAAGCATTAAATGACCAGGCGTATAGCCTGTGAGATAAGATACTGTGCTCAGAAAGACCTGGAGCACCTAAATGGTGAAAGAAGTATTTGAAGAGGAGAGGCTTCATTGTTCAAAAAAAAAAATAGCCTCTGGGAAGATGACTTTCTCTCTGGCAAATTGGTGCACTCTGACTGACTTGGTGCTCTACAGACACATCTTAAGAAGTGTCAGACTGACCTATCACATCCTTCCCAAGAGCAGACCTTTGGAGGATAACAGTTGTGTGTGCAGGCATTTCCCTCCTCGAGGCTTCATGTTTTGAGGAGCTGGAAACCAAATAAGCAATAGGCAATTTCCTGTAGCTTATCCCCTGGGGTCTTGATACTGGCATTTTGTTCCTTGAAATCCACCCCCAGTAAGTTTATCCTTCAATAAAAGTCCATTCCAAATGTAAACTCTTGTCTGAGCTCTTAGATTATTTGTGTATTTATATGAGAACTGGACCTGCCTAGATTATAGTTCACTCAGGCCACAGTGGAAAGACCTTAATGCAGGTGCAGAATAAACAAAATGCACATCTTCTACTTCCAGTGACAGTCATATTGCTATCTTTGCTAATCTTAGAGGATAGTAGATACATATGCCAAATGCCCTGCTAGATTAAAGGCCATAAGATTGGTATATCTGCAGCTTAGAACAGGATCAACTTTTTTTTAAGGCTAGTTCCGAGCATGGGGAAGGCTTAAGGGAATGGACAGCAAAAGCTTCAAGGCCAGTGTTTTTACTTTACCCTAAACTTTTGACCTTATTACTTTCACTCGAGCATGCAAACAGTTTGAAAGGTAACAGAGTCAATGATACTATATCCCCATTAGAATGTAATTTTCCAAACCCATGTTTAAGGGTAAGTCCTAAAATACATTAAGAATTCAAGTACCAATTGTCTGGTTCACTAGCATGCTATTTGATTTTGAGGACATTATCGTATGAGAAGCAGTGTGACTCAGTGGAAAGATCACAGGCTTGGGAGTCAGAGGTCATGGGTTCAAACCCCAGCTCTGCCACTTGTCAGCTGTGTGACTATGGGCAAGTCACTTAACTTCTCTGTGCCTCAGTGACATCATCTGTAAAATGGGGATTAACTGTGAGTCTCATGTGGGACAACCTGATTACCCTGTATCTACCCCAGCGCTTAGAACAGTGCTCTGCAAATAGTAAGCGCTTAACAAATACCAACATTATTATATGAAGGTTTTAATAAATTATCTTCTGAGTGAGCTGAAGATACATTTTGTGAACAAATGGCAAACTTAGAAAGACTAAACCCACTGGGGTACATTTGATTGTACAATGGAAAGTTCATGTCCAGTGTCAGAGGAAATGCTAGTGATGATGACCCCTCTCATAAATGATGTATGACCCCTGGTCTAGTCAAACAGATTTTGAGACTGAGGACCCACCCAAAGGTAATGACTATATCAATCAGTGGTATTTACAATAATAATAATAATTGTGGTATTTATTAAGTGCTTACTATGTGCCAAGTACCATTCTAAGCGCTGGGGTAGTTAGAAGGTAATCAGGTCCCTGTCCCACATACGGCTCGCTCCCTTTACATATGAGGTAATCGAGACATTGAGAAGTTAAGTGACTTGCCCAAGGTCACACAGCAGAAGTGGCAGAGCTGCGACTAGAACCCACATCCTTGAACTCCCAGGCCTGTGCTCCTTCCGCTGGGCCACACTGCTTCTCAATTTATTGGGCCCTTACTCTGTTTTCATGGTGGTGGAGATCAGTACAGTACTCCTCGCGCTCTCTTGTCCCTGTCAGCTAGGGCAGTGGGAGGAGCATAATGCACTTAGTATCAGCCTAGTGCGGATTGACTGACAGGAAACTGCTAACATAACTCCTACGTACATTAGCCAACTCTTTTCAAGATTCCCACTAACCCTGTCTATCACACAAAATGCCCTAGGTGATGGCGTTGCCCCAAAAGACATCCCCCCTCCCTAACCAAGATGAAAGTTAGGAAAATCTGTAAAGGGAGAAGGAGAAGGTAAAAAACAAAGAAACTAAAAGCCTTAACTGAACAAATTTCAAAATTAATCAGTAGTAGAGGCCGGCCATCAGTCAATCAATCAATGGCATTTGAGCACCTGAGAAAGTACAGTACAACAGAGTTGGTAGTCGTGTCCCTTCCCACAAGGAACTTAGTCTACAGGGGAGACATATATTAAAATACATAATTTATAAGGGAAATAGTTTAAGGGTATTTACATAAGTGCTAAAGGGCTACACAGACAAGTGCAGAGTCAACGCAGAGGGGAGGATGGCCAGAGGAAATGATGGTTTAGTCAGGGAAGGCCTCTTTGAGGAGCTGTGAGTTTAGAAGGGTTTTGAAGGTGGGGACAGTGGCAGATTGTCAGATTTGAAGGGAGAGGGAGCTCCAGACGTCGAGGGCAAAGGTTTGGCGGTGGGATAAACAGGACATACAGGGCATACAGAAAGTAGGTAACGTGAATGAAGATCCTTAAACCAAGGTGCTCAGTTACTGTGTGCATCATACAGTATTGACACCAAAGCTCTTAGGAATTTCCCCTTATATTAACTAAGGGTTGATAGCTTTCATTAACCACACACTACTAGTCTATTAAACAGAGACTTAAAGAATCTAAAATCAAGTCTGAAATTGGTTGCTAAAGACTGATGCCAGCTTGTATCTCTGTGCTATTTTCATACCAAGGGCCAGCATGCAGCAAGTGTTCATTACTGCAACTGCCATTGTTTAGCTTTGGCTGGGATACAGATTGCTAATATTGTGTGGAAGAGGACTTCAACAGAATATAAAAAGAAATCCTTCAGTATTCATAATGATCCATTTGTACTGCTCATTTCATTACAACCGAAAGTGTTAATAGTTACGAAGTCCATAAAAGAGGGGACTTGAACACTGGGAAAAAAATGAAGATTTATTTTCACAGTAAAAACAAAAAAAACAAAGGGATAGATAAAACACTTGTGTGGAGATGAAATATGTACCATAAGGAAGCCCAAATAACAAAAGTGGTATACCCATAGGTGAGTTAAGGTCCTTCCTAAGTAGGATTCATTTCATATCCCAATGATGCTCGTCATGATTTTCCTTTAGATGGAGAACACAGAAATTATAATCCATTCATTTTCTTCTGCTCTGTGAGAATGTAGGTCTCACTCGCCCCATCTCTGGCTGCTGAACTGAACAGCTGCTCACTCTTAGCTACTGACATTCTGAAGTGGAGTAAGGTTTTTTTGTGGCTGAAAACAAATCACAACTATTTATGGACTGCTGGCCTTTTTTTCCCCCACTGTGTTTTCAATCTTGTGTCAGTCGCCAATGATTTATGTTTTTAGAGGACACACTTTATTATGCACAGAGCAATCTTCCATGCTTTTAAAATGCTTACAACCAAATGGCTGCTTCTATGTGTATACCCGAGTGCACAGGGATTTAGAGGGAGAAAAAGAAAGGCAAATAAGTACCTTGCCCTTCCTTTGCTTCCATATCACTTGAGCCAGCTTATTTCAAACTGCCATTAAAAAGAATCGAATGTAAATCTCTCAAAGGTAACACCTAGATCCTAAACAGATAATTTAACTGTTAGATCTTCTCAGACTCAAAATAAACAGATCTGGATCTGCCAGATAGGGGAGTAGGTACTGCATTATATCACTTAGGGGCTAGGATGAGGTCAGTTCCTAGGTTCCTGGGAGATGAGAGGGTTTGATAGACTACATAGGTTTTACAACGTTTGGTTTCCACCATGTAGAACAGCCCTTAGTGTGCAGTAATTGCTTAGGGAAGCCCAATAAAAGATACAGTCTCTACCTTCAAGGAGCATACATAGATAGGCCAGATACCCATTATTTAAAATTCTGAGAATGTGACAGAAAAAGCGGCATGTTCATAATTGAATGATAATTCTGATTGGAAAATGCCAAAAAAATTGTCAATCTGATGGAAGAAAAAAGCCTTTGCTATTTCAAATCCAAAAAAGTGTGTTCATCACTCTGGAGTGTCACAAACATTCTCCTTTAGACCGCATAAAATTACAGTTTTTAATGGCAGAGAGGGACCTTTTCACTTCAGTAATATTCCATTATTGAATGTGACTGACATTCTAATACTTTCAGGACAGAACTATGAACCTTGATCTAGAATGAACAAACACATTTTTTCTGGGTCTCTAGAGGCCCTGCAAATGGGGTAGAATGGGAAATGCTATTTGCTGGATGAAATTTGGATTAAGCAGTGTGGATGGGAATTCTAATCACAAATTATAGGTTCCCTGGGAACAAGGTAGCCACTTGAAAGGAACATCGACCCCCCACCCCCCCCCAGGCCTCTAGGAAACTATTTAGACATCAAAGTAAACACAGTGAATGAAATGGACCTCTGGTGGTCTAGATAAATGAAGAGCAACATGGCCAAGTAGAAAGAGTATGGGCCTGGGTTCTACTCCCACCACTGCCTGTTGTCTGCTGTGTGATCTGAGGCAAGCCACTTAGCTTCTCTGTGTGTCAGTTTCCTCCTATGTCAAATGGAGATGAAATGCCCGTTGAGCCCTATGTGGGATGGGGACTGTGTTTAACCTGATTAACTTGTGCCTACTCCAGTGTTTAGAACAGTGTTTGCCACATAGTAAGCCCTTAAATGCCATCAATAATAATAAAACCAATATTCTTTCCCAAGAGGGTAACACTACTGGAAGCTAAAGTTAACTACTGAGTGAATTGATCCCCCCCAAACTGAAAGCTGGGATTGGTATATGTTTCTCCATGAAACAGCCTAGGAAGCGAGGTCTCATTATCTAGGTTTTCTTGTTATGGAAACTAACGCATGGAGAGAGGGCAAGAGACTAAGGCCAAGAGTACTAGAAAATGTCACCTGGCTTCTAAACTGGAAATCTATGAAGTACATCACCCCACTTGCCTATCATAACTACACATGTTCCTGGTAGAGCTTAACATATGAAGTAGAAGTGGCATACGAGTCTCACCAAGAAACACTGCTAATTCCTGGCACTGCCCATCACTGCTAAAGCTTGGGCTGACAGGTACTTGGCGTTCACTCTGCAGTGGGAACCCTCCTTGGCTTCCCAAGAAAATCAAACAAAGGAACATGTACGGAGGTAGGATTTACTTGATAACACTTATTCCTGGGCCTGATTTTCATTACACCACAGCAAGCATGAATATGCTACCGATTCTCTCTCACTCCCTGCCATGAAGGCTCTAGCTGTATATTTATAATTGAATTTCTTCCTAAAGATTTCTACTTAAAGGACATTATTAAAGAACTGCATACTCTTGGGCCCAAACATTCATTTGACGAAAACATGAATATCTGGGTAATTAGGGGAATGAATGGTAGAAGAGATCGCATGCAGTAAGCAGTACCAATTAGATCATCTTTTGTTGCTCTCCTCTGGTTGGTACCCCAGAAAACATAGAGTATGGTATTCGCATTTAAACAGGAAATGGGAAATTTGAGTGGTGGAAGGCTAAGGATATTGATATAATTTTTAAAATAGGCAATTAAATACGCACCTATGCACGTTAGTGTTTAGGGCTATTGAGATAATAGTAAGAAATACCTTTTTTCTCCCTCCTCCTGTCCTTTTCTCCCACTCTCTTCTGAATCACCCTTGCACTTGCATTTTCACCCTTTATTCATACTTCCCTCATCACTTGTACATAGTCATTATTCATTTATATTAATGTCTGTCTCCCCCTCTAGATTGTAAGCTCATTTTGGGCAGGGAACATGACTACCAACTCTGTTATGCTGTACTCTCCCAAGTGCAATGAATATGATTGATTCATTGATAGATCAGGAGCCCTCCTTCAGGAATTGTGTACAACATGATTATCGTGTACCTACCCCAGCGCTTAGATTGATGTAGTGCTTTTCACAGAGTTGGTGTTTAACAACTGCCATACTAATAATGGTAAAAATAATAAAGTTATGGGCTTTGAGGAGGGCTTATAAAATAAAGGAATTTCACATTTGAATGAGAAAGGCTTGAGCAGTGGGTTAGATACAGGGGTGTGAAAAGCAAAATACGGCTAGTTAGGTGGTTCACTTAGGAAAGGAAGACTTTGAGCTGGGTTTGGTGGGAGAAAAGAGTGATTAGAGAAGGAAATTTTACAGAAAAGTCGAAAAGGTAGGCAAAACTGAACCTTAGGATGAGATTCCAAAATTTTCAGTACTTAAAAAATATTCAAACATTCATAGGAGAGAATGTTTCACTTAGGGCATGTTGATAACAAATGATCAGCTTTTACCATGCTATTAATCTAAAAATCGTCATTATTATCAATGGTATTTAGTGAGCGCTTACTGTGTGTAGTCCACTGTACTAAGCGGGTAGGAGGGTACAATACAACTGAGTTTACAGATACATTTCCTGACCAAATAGAATCTTCCAAATTTCCTTTACTATGTTCAACGCCCCAACCCAAAGCAAATCATTCCTTTGTGGTGGTCTGAAACTGTCACTGTTTCTACCCTTGGTAAACGCCTACATCAATCAATTCATGACATTTACTGAGTGCTTACGGTGTGGACAGCACTGTACTAGGTGCTTGGGAGAATTCAGTACAACAGAGTTGGTAGACATATTCCCTGCCCACGAGGAGTCTGTCTTTGCCCTAGGTCAGAGCCAGTTTTCAGATACTCCTCCCCTCTGGGAGCAGAACAGCCACACTTCCATGAGGTGAGTGGAGCGAGGGCAGTGCATCCAAGCATCAGGAGGGATATGCCATCGTATGACACCTACTTTTACCTGCCTCAACTTTCATATACATGCACATGTATATGTGTACCCAATGATTGACTTGTACCACTCTGGTTGCAATTTTTTTTTTGTTTTTCTCCCATTAGAGAGTTAGCTCCTTGTGGCAGGGAACGATTACATCGTTCCTTTACTCTCTGTTTCCCTAGTCCACTGCACCCTGCCAAGTGGACACTCCCAAAATGCTACTACCCCTCCGGCTGTTCCACTCTTAAACTGCCCCAAACTAAGCCCAGAACCAATGTGTGCCAAGTTCAGTCCAGGGTGGATCATACACTAAAGCTGCTGGAACAACACTAGCTAACACTCTTCAGCTATGTCTCCCAGCTAGAGAATGTTGGCTTGCCTAGCCTATAATTCAGGCTAGTTCTGATGCAACTAGTACAATAAAATCTCCAGTGGAAATCCAGAGTAACAACCAGCATGAGAGCTTAGGCTGGATTTACAAATGGCCAATGTTTGACTGCTGTACTACATCTGCCTCCCTCCTTAGCATTTTTGCACACAGAACGGAAAGGGTATTTAAAGATTAGAGCTTGCTGAGGTGATTTATTGATCCCAATCCAGAGGCTTTTGCCTCCAAACCTCCCCTCAGTAAAGCAAAAATAAAAAAGACTGGCAACAAAAGATCCATCAATTTTATTTATTGAGAGTTTACTGGGTATAGAGCACTGTACTAAGCACTTGAAAGAGTTCAATGCCAAAGAGATGGTAGACAAGGGAGATCCTGGCCCTCAAGAAGCTCTGAGGAAACATCTCAAAGGATGGAACAAGGGGAATCCCTCCCCAGTGCCTGTTAAGCTTTCTTTACTTTATTTATTCATTCATTCATTCATTCAACTGTATTTATTGAGCGCTTACTGTGTGCTGAGCACTGTGCTAAGCACTTGGAAAGTACAATTCGGCAACAGATACAGACAGTCCCCTACCCAACAATGGGCTCACAGTCTAGAAGGGGGAGATAAACAACAAAACAAAACAAGTAGACAGGCATCAATAGCATCAAAATAGATAAATAGAATTATATATATATGCACATCATCAATAAAACAAATGGAATAATAAATACGTACAAATATACCCAAGTGCTGTGGGGCGGGGAAGGGGGTAGACCAGAGGAAGGGAATAGGAGCAATGGGGAGGGGAGCAAAGGAAAAGGGGGCGTTCAGTCTGGGAAGGTCTCCTGGAGGATGTGAGCTCTCAGTAGGGCTTTGATGGGAGGAAGAGAGCTAGTTTGGCAGATGTGAGGAGGGAGGACATTCCAGACCAGAGTTAGGATGTGTGGTCCAGAGGTTGACGGCGGGACAGGTGAGAATGAGGCACAGTGAGGAGGTTAGCGGCAGAGAAGCGGAGTGTGCGGACTAGGCTGTAGAAGGAGAGAAGGGAGATGAGGTAGGAGGGGCAAGGTGATGGAGAACTTTGAAGCCAATAGTGAGGAATTTTTGCATCATGCGAAGTTTGA